>NC_090934.1:209518721-209829846 GCF_040938575.1 Ambystoma mexicanum
TTGAAAAACTTTTCACTCCTTCACCCTCAGACCCCCTCTACATTAGGGGACATTCCATTCCGGATTCCCTAGTGGTTTCTAATACTAGAAAGAGGGCAGGGGTACCACTTTCCACCAGTGAGGCACCCCCTGACAAGGAGGGCAAGAGGCTATATGCCCTTGCAAAAAGAGTTACTTCCTCGGCTGCCTTCTCAGCAAGAATTGCCAACAACAATTCCTTGCTTGCAAGCTACGCAGACGCGCAGTGGGCCAAACTGCGAAAAGACGCCGAGGAAGCACCGGAGCCTTTACGTACGCGCCTACTGTCAACTATTGGCGAAGGAACCCAAGTGAACCAGAGCATTGTTAAAAACTCTGTGGACGCGGCAGAAACAGCAGGACGTTCCTTGGTACAGGGAATACTCCTAAAGCGCCATGTATGGCTGCGCAACTCAGGCTTTAAACCAGAGACACAGGCGTCTTTGATAAATAAACCTGTCGAGGACGCTAACCTCTTCGGAAAAGCGGTAGATGAAGCCCTAGAGATGGCTAAAAAAGAGTTCGACACTATCAAGACTCTCGACCAGATCTCTAAGCCCACTACCAGGCGCGGCTATGGCAACAAACGCTTTTTTCGTGGCCAACGCCAACACCAACAACAAAATCAACATCAGCAATACCCTGCCACCAATTACCAAACCAATAGTGGGCAGTACAGCCAAAGAGGCCAACGCCGGGGCAAAGGGAGGGGTCGGGGATCCACCCCCAGAGGCTCCCAAGCCCCCAACAACTCCAAGTGACGCGAAGATTCGCGTCCCCTCCCATGCAACACCGGTCGGGGGCCGGATAACATCCTTTCTTCCTGCATGGGAGGAGATAACGTCAGACCGCTGGGTACTGTCCACCGTAGCCCACGGATACTGTATCGAATTCAACAGTTCCCCATCCTACAGACCCCCGAGGGGACGTCGCATGACACCGGAACATCTTGCCATCCTTCTCCAAGAAGTACAACAACTACTGGAAAAAGGAGCCATAGAGGTCGTGCCTCTATCTCAGGTAACGGAAGGTATTTATTCAGTGTACTTCCTTGTACCCAAAAAGGATCTAACCATGCGCCCTGTATTAGATCTGCGCCCAGCGAACAAGTTTATCAAACCCCAAAAGTTTCGTATGGTAACCTTACAGGAAGTAATCCCACTGCTTTCTCAGGGAGATTACATGACAACATTGGACATGAAAGATGCATACTTTCATATTTCAATGTTGCCAGCGCACAGAAAATACCTCAGGTTCATGATAGAGGGCAAACACTACCAGTTCAAAGTGCTACCCTTCGGCATAGCATCAGCACCAAGGGTATTCACGAAGGTGCTGGCAGTGGCAGCGGCCCACCTGCGCAGGTTGTCCATCCCAGTTTACCCTTACCTCGACGACTGGCTCATAACAGGGGATTCCTACGAAACATGCTTCTCCAATACCCAAAAGACAGTAGACCTTTTGTTTCAGTTGGGCTTCTCCATCAACGAAAAGAAGTCCAGTTTAGACCCCAGTCAAATCAAGCAATTCCTAGGGGCTCTAATTCAAACAAAGGACGGCCTCGTCTTCCCCTCCAGAGAGAGGGTCCAAAACATGCTGTTTCAGATCCCTCAATATGTAACCGGTCGAGAGGTGACGGTACGCAAAGCAATGCGCTTGCTAGGAATGATGGCGTCGTGTATTTATTTGGTACCTCACGCGCGCCTGCGCATGCGCCCAATGCAAGAGTGGCTCAACAGCCAGTGGTGTCAGGCCAGCGGACTATGGGAGGATCTAGTTGTGGTCTCGCAGGCCTTAGTTCTCTCGCTACGGTGGTGGACAAAGGAAAACATGGAAAAAGGGAAACCCTTTGCCACACCCGCGGCGGAAGCCACCCTAACCGCAGACGCATCCCTCACAGGATGGGGGGCACACCTATCCCATCAGACTGCTCACGGAGTGTGGACTCCGAACGTAGCATCCAAACACATAAATCTACTGGAGCTACTAGCTGTGTTCAAGGCGCTAAGAGCCTTCCAGGAACACCTACAAGGCAAAACAGTAATGGTCCTTACAGACAGCACCACAGCCATGTACTACATCAACAAGCAAGGGGGCACCCACTCTCCAGGCCTGTCCAAGCTGGCCCAGAATATATGGAAGTGGGCTCTCAAACAGGACATGTTCCTACTATCACTACATGTGCCCGGGGAACTCAATCTGCTAGCAGACAGTCTCAGCAGAGATTTCCCCCTGCCCAAAGAGTACGAATGGCGCCTGCACGAAGACATCGTCTTCGACGTCTTCACACAATGGGGATTCCCAGAAATAGACCTGTTCGCAACCCTGGAAAACTCACAATGCCTAAGTTACGCCTCCAGGTACCCCCAGAACCAATCCAAGGGGAACGGTCTGTCGATGCAATGGTCAGGGAAATTTGTTTACGCTTTTCCCCCGACTCCCCTTCTCAACAAAGTGGTGCACAAGATGCACCAGGAACAAGTGACCATGATACTAGTGGCCCCAATGTGGGCACGACAACCATGGTTCGCTCACTTGATGGAGATGTCTCTATCCCCCCCAGTAAAACTCCCCTGCCCGTACAACATGCTGTCTCAGGACAAAGGCAGGACTCTGCATCCATGCCCCCAGAACATGAACTTAGCAGCTTGGCTCCTGAGATCATAGAGTTCGGACATCTACAACTCCCACAAAGATGCATGGACATCCTCAGGGAAGCCCGGAAACCGAACACTCGCCACTGCTATTCTAGCAAGTGGAAAAGATTTGTCATCTGGTGCAGGAGCAAAAGCATCAACCCTATTGACTGCTCTCCCACACATGTGGTCCTATACCTGACCCACCTATTAGATTCAGGTCTAGTGTTTAACTCCATTAAAGTCCACCTCGCTGCACTTTCTGCATACACCACTTCCCAACTCAAAGTGTCGTGGTGGAGGATCCCTGTTATAAAGGCCTTCATGGAGGGAGTCAAGAGAATACACCCCCCGATAGCTGACCCAGCTCCCGGATGGGACCTTAATGTGGTACTTACCAGACTCATGGGCTCTCCATTCGAACCCATGCACAAAGCATCTCTTAAACACCTCACGCTTAAGACTGCTTTTTTAATAGCTATCACCTCCATCAGGAGAGTAAGTGAACTTCAGGCTCTTTCTATTCTAGACCCCTTCGTTACAGTTCACAAAGATAAAGTGGTTCTACGCACTCACCCTAGGTTTGCTCCGAAATTTATTTCTAAATTCCACGTAAACCAATCTATAGAACTACCAACGTTCTTTTAAAATCCTTCCAATTTGGGAGAAAGGACTCTGCACACACTAGATGTACGCAGAGCGGTCATGTTCTACATGGAAAGAACCAGACCACTGAGGAAGACTAATCAGTTCTTCGTCTCGGTGGCAGCAGGAAGAGGAGATGCAGTTTCAAAATCCACTATTTCTAGATGGATTGTTCAATGCATCACTCTCTGCTATACTCTTGCTAAGAGAGAACTGCCCTTTAGGCCAAGAGCACACTCTACTCGAGGCACGGGGGCATCCATAGCATTCATTGCAAATGTTCCCCTTGAGTCCATCTGCAAAGCGGCTACCTGGAGTTCTGTGCACACCTTTACAAAACACTACTGTCTAGATACACACTCTAGATCTGACTCCCAGGTGGGACAGGCAGTATTACGACACCTTTTCTCTACTGTTCCTTCTCATAACCCACCGCCAACTCCGGGTACTGCTCGCTAGTCTATGCACAGCATGTGATTCTAAGCAGATTAACAAACATCAGAAGAGAATGCATTACTTACCGTAAAAGCATTTCTGATGGTTGTATCTGCTTAGATTCACATGCGCCCGCCCTTCCTCCCCGCTCGGATGGAAGGAACATAGACTTCCTTTATATATCTCTCTCTTTTCTGTACTCACTCACGTCTAGAAGGCTCCCTCAGGGCAGAAAAAATACAAACAGAGGGACCTCGACGCGTGAGGGATTGTGGGTACAACGCACGTCACTATAGGGATAGTGTTTCAGACACGCCTTGTCGACGTCCCCTTTTCGACTACGAAAAACAAAATGCAATACTCCGCAGTGACCACTGGATGTCGGACCTATGCACAGCATGTGAATCTAAGCAGATACAACCATCAGAAATGCTTTTACGGTAAGTAATGCATTCTCATATATATATATATATATATCACACCACGGAAATAGGGGGCAGCTTTGCCTAGTACCTCTAAAAAAAAAAAAAAAAGTAAATATGATATTTGTCCAAACGTAATGTACTATGAAACCTAGGCCCGCTGCCACTTTACAGGACTCTGAAATCTAGGTGTAGTCTCCATCTCTTTCTATTATACGTCGAAACCCACTTATTGTGGAACCTGGGCCTTTCTCCCACTTTACAGGATTCCCAAACCTAGGTATAGCCTCCATCTCCGTCTACTGTATGATGAAACATAATATATTATGTAACCTAGGCCTCACCACCACTTCGCAGGACAAATCAAATCTAGATGTGGCAAACATCGTTGTCTATTGTATGGTGAAACGTAGTGGATTGTGAGACATGGGCCTTTCCCCCACCATACTGGATGCTCAAATCTAGGCATTAAGCCAAACTGCGAAGGTCATCTGCGAGACATAAAACCCACTTAGCAAAAACCTCAAAATGTCTGCATAACTCGCACAAAAACCCACAAAACCACCTCTCGCACAGCAAGCCGCACACACTTCACCACAAACAAACGCATAAGCCCGCACCAACAGCACACGATGACTGACATCGATCCAATACTTGCACCAAAGCTCAGCGCATGGTGTAAACCGAACTGAAACTGCTAACAGGACACCACTGTTCTCACTATCCGACTCGCTCTACACCTTACTAACCCACCACGCTGCCTTGTTTGCAGATCCGCCTGAGCGCTTTGGGACCAATTCCGTTGGTGGTGGTGCGTGGTACAAATACCTTTTTAACATAACATTTACAAAAATAGCAGTTTTTCGGATACCAGTATAGAACCCTAATTATGGATATAAAAGAGTTACCAAGGCAGTGCCATTTAAGTGCATCAAACATAAAATTCCACTCCGCTCCATCAAATGCTTGCTCAGCATTCGCTGCATAGCGATCATTGGATTTATCAACAATATCCAAAATGTCTAAGAATAATCTGATCTAAGAAGACAGCCTCCCTTTAACATACACAACCTGATTTTTAACCAGGTTGGGCAAATGAGGAAGACGATTGGCCAGGACATTAGCACAAACGTTACAATCTGCCTTTATTAGGGAAATAGGCATAGCTTTGGGGAAGCTCAGGGTCTTTGTTGGGGTTAGGGAACACAACAAGCATGGCTTCTGTCGAGGTTCCTTCAGGTCTACTCTGGGTGACAAAGTGAGTAAAAAGTTCATCCAACTTGGGAATTAATGATTCTTTAAAATGTGAAAGTCAATGAAAAAGCCATCTGACCCTGTGGCTTTACCTTTCTTGAGATCATCGATCGCTTTACCAATTTCATTTCGGGTAATAGGATTATTGAACAGACTCAAATCGCGGTTAGGGTAAGTGGAGCAGGAAACATGCTTCAGGAAGTCGCGAGAGTGTGAGGTATTTTGATTAGATTCTAATGTATATAACTTCTGATAGAATTTAGAAAAAATATGAATCATGTCTTTATCCATAAATGTTCTTTTTCCTGATGTATCCTTGCGAACAGCTACCCTTGTTTTTCTGTTTTTAATCTTGAGGGAATAAGCAAGTGATGTACTGGTTTTATTAGAAAATGTATTTGATTGTTTGGTGCAATTTCAAGTTTAATGTGCACATTAGCATGTCCAGAGAGGGAAATACAATCTGTAGCGGTATGTAGTATCAGGCTGGACATGGATTTGGAGAGGAGAATGTGATGCATTCTGCAGAAGAGTCGGGAGGACTGGAGTAAAAGGTGACCTCTGAGTCCGAAGGGCGAGTTATGCGTCAAGCATCAATAAGGCCCAGTTGGGAGATAAAGTTCAGTAATTGCTGATTCATCCCATTTAAAGAAATGGTCAGTGATTTCATTAAAATCTCCACAATTAGGTTACATAAATCAGCTTGAAACAAATGGCCTTGCAAGAGGCACTAAAAGGTGGAATCGGGCGAGGTAGGACCATATATGTTGAGGATTGCATATTCAACTGAGTCAATACAAAGTGTGATGATGAGCCACCTTACCAAATTATCAGAATCAGATTTTATCACTTTGAGATTTTTGTTAATAAGGGTAATAACTCCAGTCTTCTTACAGTGTGCAGGATTTATAAAGACCTGACCTACCCTCAACTTCTTAAGTTTGGCTGTTTTGACTTCTAAAAGGTGGGATTCCTCGGAACAAGCAATAGGTTTGGTTCTATTTATGTAGGAAATAACTTTTTGTCTCTTAATAGGGTTATAACATTCCATGAAGTAATATGTAATGGTATAACATCAACACTGAGAGCAAATACAAAGCATATTGACTAATATATAAAAAGCAAGGCAAATGGCACTAAGAGCAAGAGTTGAACAGCACAATGGATTGTCTGATTCATGTTTTTACTTTTTTGTGTGAATTCGTAATGTTATTTGTTGTGTAAGGTGTCTTGTAAACTATATATGCAACAACAAAAAAACAAAAAAAAGGGATTAATCACAAAATATAGACTTGGGTTTTCCTGGGGGAACGGCATGAAGCGGGAATAGAAACAAAAGAAAAGAGGGAACACAAAATTAAGGTAAAGGGTATAGAAACTTTCAAATAAGCGTTTTAATGTGGCTAACTGGAAACAGCCACACCAAATCAGACTGACTGGAAGAACTGTGCAGGTGGAGAGCCGGATGAGAGATCAGACCAGCTCCATTCCGATAGATCATAAATAAACAACAGACACCATGTACAGTGGCATATCAGCCAGATTGTTGCAGGAGAGGAAGTGAAGTGTCCATTTCTTCCATCTTATAAGTTTGAATAAACTGCCTAAGGTCCCTTGGTTTTTCAAAGGAAGAAATATGACCTTTTTAAAGTGACTTTCATAATTCATGGGTGGATAATTCTGTATCTAGCATTTAGTTGCCTTACAGCGTGCCTGGCAGCGAGAATGTCCTTCCTTCTAGCAGCAATGGCGTTGGCAACATCTTGTGAAATAGGAATTCTTCTGCTATCCGATATTAGTTGATTGACTTGTTTCACTTAATTTAATATCACCTGAACATCTGTATAATCCAGCAGAGCCAAGATAAGAGTTCTGGAAGAGCTACCTGGGTTACGCGTAGAATTAGAAGGACCCACACAATTGGCACTTTGGATGTTGTTGTAGTGATGAAGGAAGGTCCAGGAGCTTCGGGAGCATAGTGTTTAGGAATAGAATAGGGTTTTCTTTCTCTGCACCCTGCGGAAGACCAACAATGTGAAGGTTGTTCCTTCTATTTCTAGTTTCTAAATTTTCAGACTGCTTCTGGAGGGTTTTAACGGCTGTTTCCACTGCCACCACTCCGTTAGTAACATCCACCGCGTCACCAACTCTTCGCTCTACTTCGAACATACTGGACTCAAACAGTGACAATGTATCATCCAGCTGCTGCAGCTTGGTGTTCATTGCCTCCATGAAGGGCTTTAAAGCTCAAAGCTCCATTAAAATAGTTGGTTCAAATATTTCCTTGTTTGGCGATGGGGAATCGCTTTTAGGGCACTTAAACGTGTTAGATGGTGTAGGAAATCTCTTTATTTGGGACTTTTTTTGAGGATGCTAAAATCCACGCTGGAAAAACCTCAGGTGATGTAATAGACTGAAGCTTTGAAAGTGGAGATAAATATGAGCTAAGAGATGCAAAAACTATATTAAAGAATGTATATTTTGAGGAAGAGAAAGCAAATATAGAATCCGTTTGCTCCTTTAATAGAAGTAATACATGCAGGTACCATACAGTGCCATTTGGGGAGATGTGTGGATAAGAGAAAATAAACTTGCTGCTTTAAGAAATTAAATTCTGACCGGTACCGGAAAACACCTCTTGAGGGGGATATATAAGCAAGTAACACGTAAAGAAATTGGTCATCTCTTGGTTTTGAAGCAGGGAGGCTTTCTTTTAGGAAAGGTTGTTTGCGACGAGTGCCCACCACACCAAAGAGAAAGTACGTCAGAACCCATCTACCTGCACTGCTGCTGCCGCCGCCTTCCCGCACTAGTCAGCGATCCTGGAGCTGCTTGGTGCTGATTTATGTGAGTAGCCACCGCCAAAGGCAAAATATATACTTGTGCCACCAAATACTTTTTATTATTCAAAAAGTAACACCAAGAAATTCACTGTTTACCCGCACCTGAGCCTCTTTATCTTCTGCTTTAGAGCAGAGCACCAGAGCTACACCACCATCCCATTTGGCACTTAGCCACGCCCCTCTCTAATCCCCCCCCAGATTTTCAATTCTTAATGCCAGAATGTACTGCCACAATCTCCACTGGTGGGCGACCTTGGAGGCCCAGAAGTCCACGATTAGTGGTAGGCTCAAGAGCATTCTCTCCACATACATTTCCTGGAGTTGAAAGCAAATTTTATGGGACAGAAAAATATTTTTATGTTGACAAACAAGGAGAGCGCTTCTGTCTTTTGCAGGTTAGCAGTGGAGATGCATAAGTGGTGCATCGAAAACAGGGTTTCTCCTTTGGCGATACATTTGGCAGTTGGGCTCACAATCAATGTGAAATTTCGTTTCAGGTTCTAGTTCTCGATTTTCTAGCTTTGGAGGTCTGTTTGTAAATCATTATGCAGCACATGCAAGAAATCTGTTTTCTGCCTCGTGTAGGGGCAAGGGTCTCCACTCTGTAAAGGATTCAGACTTTTTGTGCCTTTCCTCCAGTTACCTTTTTAGTGAAGGTAATTCACAGGTTTAGGCGGTCAGTGGCTTCTGTGATGAATCCTGCAGAGTCCTCACATAGGCCCTGCCTAAAGTCTCCTCCCAAGTGGCCAGGGAAAGGCATGCTTCCTGACCCTGGAATGGGTGGTATCTGCCACGAGGATCACCTGGGAGAAGGGGGGGGGGGCAGAGGAACAGGAGGACTTTGATTAATTTTTTATTTAGTATGCGCCTATAACCAAGTGTTTCAAGGCACAATAGGGTGAGTCGCTGTATTTGTCTTCCCCAAGGAACGAAATATCATTGATACCAGAATTTGTATTGGCTTGCTGTCAGAAAGAGCTGTTATTTTCCCAAGCTGACTATGTGAATGTGGGTGGGAAACATCATAACCAATGATATATTTGCAGTAGGAAAACTCCCTTGAAAATCACTGACATTAATAGGGATGAAAGCTCCTATGACTCCCAAAAGAATACAGCAGATGAATATTTAAATGTTGGCAATTTAGACTATAAAAACCCTCATTCCTGTATAAAGGCAAATTCTTCATTTAATCCTTGTAATACTCCTTTAAGGAATATAAGAGAGGAAAGAAAGGAACTTGGTAGCGATATTTCCATGAGAAAAACTGGGCATTGTGAGACTTGAAAGTCCAATGTCAAAATCAAAGTACTGGGATGAGGAAGAGTGGGCTGCAGAGGCACGAGTCTACAAGTCGCAGCTAAATTGTGGCAATGACCCACACTTGGGAGAGACCCGGAGGTATGAAAGGCCACCTAGGGTGCAGGCGAAGGAGGAGAGTAGTAGCAGAAGTTGGAGTAGTTGTGACACCGCCATGTGGCAGCAGAAGCACAAGTTGCAGGAGAGCAGGCACGCTGGGACCACTGTTGTGTAACGAGCGGATGCCGGTCCTGGGAGGGTCAATGCTGCTCCAGACCTTAATTGCAGAGGTTGCGCAGCTGGAAGCGCTGCGAGTAACGACTTTACGTATGATGACCGCAGCTGCAGAGGTCACGGAGCGAGAAGCGCAATTTGAAAATCTTTCCAGTTTTCAGCCAGACTTCAGTGGCAGCTGAGTACCGGAGAGCTATAGGAGCAAGGAGAGCTTCTTTATTGACAGGTGCGGATCACCAAGAAGAAAAGGTTGCAGAGCCGCGCAGGGGAGCTAGAGGCGGCGAGCGGTGGCGCACGCCAGACCCAGTGAGTTCACGAGTAGATTGTGACCCTGGAGCACTCCGGAACTGCCTGCTGGCCCATTCCAGGTGCCTAAAGCAAAACGCAAATATAATTCAAGTGAAGTGTTACGCTCACCTGACTCCCACGGAGGCGCTGGCCAGGATCGTGCTGCTGTGACCTCTTCTAAGGTGTTGCGCGGGGCTCAGAAGATGGACTGGACCGGACTCCCAATTCCTGCTTGTCCGGCTTGCAAAAGTATCCTTCTGTAGGCGAGAATAAGGGTGGGAATGCTACCAGCCTCCCCCTTTCCCCTCACCCTCCTCAAAACCCTTCTGTGCTTCCCGTGGCGTCTCACCTTAGGGTCTTGAAGGGCGAGCTCTCCTTCCTGCTTCTGATGCAGGGGCGCGTTGGTATCCAGTTACTTCACTGGATTCTTGGTTTTATGAGAACCAAACTTGCTTGGCTTCCAGGTAAGTTCCTTGAAAGGTTCCCCTTTTGTCCTTGCATCAATATGCTAATGTCAATGTCTTTTTCCCCATAGGGGCCGGGGTACGGAATACCGGGGAAAAGGCACCGACCCGAAATGCGAGGTGCAATCCCTGTAGAAATCAGGTAAGTCTTGATGAGCGTTTTTGGGTAATGTCTTTTCATTCGCTCATTGACGCTAATGTCTTTTTCCCCATAGGGGCCGGGGTCCGGAAACGCCTGGATGCGGCGCGGACCCGAAATGAAGAGGGAATGACCCAACAGGTAAGTCTTAACATGGAGGTTTAGGTTTCCTCATTCCCTTCTCTCTCACCTTTGCTCTTGTCTTTTTCTCCCTTGGCGTGGAAGCGTGGCTGCGAATCCGGGTGATCGCTGCTGAACATGGAGGCGCCCTGTGAAGGTGAGTGGAATGCGGCGCTGCGGCGGTCGATGCGATGTGCTTTTAAATTAAGTGTCTTCCTTTGCAGGATCGTCAGCGAGCTGACTCCGGAATGCGGATCTTGCAGGTAAAGTCTTTTCCTTCTCCTATTCTCTTTCTCTTCCTTTGTAGGTGATCAATATGCTGGCAGGCGTGGCAGAAGTCCGAATGCAGGAGCAAACACGGTGAGCGTCCAGCTGCTAGATGCAGAACAACGCGAAGCATGTGCTGCTCTTCGGGTGTGGTTTAAATAGCCTGTAAAGTAGTTCCAGGTATGTATCCTTCCACTCGGGTATGTATTCTTCCTCAGACCACACCCGAGTGATAAAGTAGTCCAAAAGATAAAGTAGTCCCATTCAGTCCTCAAGAGGGCCTGGATGTAGCAGCACGTTCTGCTTCAGGTAAGTGCACGTTAAAACACTTACACACATGTCTTGCTTTATGAGCCTGGCGCCTAAGGCGCCAGGACTCGGGTCCAGAATGAGCCTGGCGCCGAAGGCGCCAGGACTGCGTCCAAAAGGCCCCAACTTGGGCCCGCTGAGACGTCCTTGGGGAAAATGATGTCTGCCTCTGTGGTTGCTGGGCTGGGCCTGGCTCCTTGGAGGTAGGCATCATGACATGAAGTGGGAAAAGGAGCCTTGTTACGAATACCGAACGGACATAAAGCTGATTTATTATCCTTTTAGAAACCATGCTGACTCAAAGCGAATAAGGTTGCAGAGTAAAAATCTAAGCATCAGGGTGTGACTGTTTCTATGTGGGGCAAATCGAAGACCAGTACTAAGAGAGGGAAATAATTTGAGAAAACAAGACAAACAACCATTGCCCAAGCCAAAAGAGAATCATACCAAGGCAAGAGAACAAGAAACAAGGTTGCCGAGAGAGGGAAGTTAAGAACTCCAGTGTTTGTAAAACGTATTGCCCATATGTAAAGGTGGCAATAAGAGAAACTGGCTTAAACACTCATTGCCAAAGAAATAGAAGAGTGAGAAAGAATTGTCAGCAGTTGGTGAAAGAAGAAGTTGGGGAGACAAGAGTGGGAGGGGGGCTGCCCTTCTAATGGAAGGTATTCAGGCGGAGTGGAGCTTAGCCTGCATTGCGTGGGGCAATCGCCAGGGTGTACCAAACTTCAGTGTGTTTCTTGTTTTCCCTAATGCAATACTTGAAGTTGGGGGAGGAACACGAGTGGCAGGAGGACTGGGCTTCTGATACATGGTATTCAGTTAGAGTGGGGCATAGCCTGCATTGTGTTTGGCAGTCACCAGTGTGTTTCTTGTCGCCCCCCTCCCCTCCAACCCCCTGAAGAAATAACTACATTTGATGTTGAAGATCAAGAGGAAATGCTAATCTGTTTGAAGCTAAGCTTTACCACAGAAGTACTTGTAGTTGGTAGTCTTATTCTGCCTTGCGACTACACCAGGGCAGAGAACATTGTAGTAATGGGCCTGGCAGGTGAGTGGACCAGTTGGAAGTGGGTGAAGTACTGTGGTGTGGTTAAGTCTTGGAGAAGCAGTGGTAGAACCATAAAGATGTTCTTGTGAGCTGTTAAGAAATCGTCCTGACAAATTAATACCACTGAAGCAAGTTTTGTGTAAACTGTTGTCGAATCATTTAACATTGCTAAACCAAGTGTTTGTGAACTGCTGCAGAATGATACTGACAGACATTTTTGTTGATGCTAATGAACCATTCTTGGTTTCAGAAGTTATTTTGAGCTCTGTCAGAAGTGGACTTTGAACTTGACGTTCTCGCTCTCACTGAGATGTGGTTCACTGCCAGCTCGGTCACTGCTTTTGACACACTCCTCCCTGAGGGCTACAAGAACCCCTCTATGCCCGGGCCCGACCTGTCTGGAGGCAGAGTGGCCTTGATCGTCCCTGAATGGGTCCCTGCAGCTATACTTCCAACTCTGTCCTACTCTTCCTTAGAGTGCCTCATCTGCAGACTGTCTTTCCAACCCTCTTGTTGATTCTCGCCACCATCTAGAGGACCCCTTGTCCGATCTCCTCTTCCCACCTCCACTTCCAAGCTTCTCCTCAGACATCAATATTCACCTTGACCCTCCTGATTCGACCACTGGACTCTTCGCATCCTTTGTGTCTTTATTTCCCTCACCATTCATCCCTCTGATCCGACACATTCAGTCGGACATACCTTGAATGCTCTCATCTTATCAGACATCCCCATCGCCAACCCTCGCACTATCTCTCTCCTGGTCTGACCATGCCCTCCTGTCCGCTCACCTGGATCTCTTAGGTCCCCCGGTTAAGCCTCTGCCTGCACTGCCAAATTGGCATTGGAACCCACTTGATGGGTTATAAGTGTACCTAGGTAGATATATGATGGGACTGAATTCAGGGTCATTGACTGCAGAGGCCACCATTTAACTTTGGCCCACTGTTTCGGACTTTGGTTTTTGCAATATTAATTCTTAAGCAATTGCTCCTGGAGTATACGTCCAGGGCATTCATTAGCGCTTGTAGGCCATTGGGGGTCTTGGAAAATAACACCATATCATCCGTGCATAGTAGATATTTGATTTGCACACCAGCAATTCTTTTGTCAGTCGGTCACAATTGATTCAAATTGGGAGCCTATATCCGAAATAAAGAAGTTGAACATTGCAGATGCTAACAGACATCCCTGTTTTAGGCCTTGTGCAGCGTCAATGAACTCTGAAAGAAGACCATCGTTATCTAACCTAATTCGAATGGTGGTACCAGTATGCAAGTCAATGATCCATTTCAGTACGAACCATGGACAACCCTTATCCATCAATTTTTTATACAATAGCTCTTGCGGGACGGCGTCAAACGCCATGCGAAAGCCAATGAAAGCGGTATAGATGGTCTCTTTCCGCTGGTGTGCATAATGGATGTTGCTATTTAGGGTAATGTTTATTGCTGTACCTAGTCCTGGTAAAAAACCTGTTTGGAAATGGATCACGGAGGCCATTTATATTTAGCCATTGATTGAATTGCTTCAGGATCAGGCGAGCAAATATTTTGCTTGGGCAGTCCAACAAGGCGATAAGCTTTTGGATCAGCCCTATTGCCTTTCTTAAAGATTGGAAGTATTATTGACTGCTTCCAGGACTTTGGTATTTGTCCTGCTGCAAATATATGTTTGAAGATCTGACAAAGAATGGACGCCCATTCTTGGGGATAATCCTTAAGCATCCCATTATGCAACCCATATGGGCCGCGGCTTAGAGTCCTAATACAGTGCAATATATCCTCGTTATCTATTGAGGACGAGTGAGACATGGCTGATGTATTGAGATTCCAAGTTAAGTCAGGAAAGGGAGAGCAATACAGGTCTCTAAAATACACTTTCCAGTCTTCGTTTGATATCGCATTGATTAGTACTGCTTCTTGAGTTTTCAGAGTGGCTTCTTTCAGGCCAGCCTAAATGCCACTCGTAGATTTGCTAATTATTTGTTTCAACATTTGCTCGCCATCTCTCTGATATAGGCAGGATTTCCGGGCTTTCAGCCATTTTGCAGAAGTGATTTTCAAGTGCCTTTTCATTTGTGGTCTCACATTTGCAGGATGATACATCAGGTTCCGTAAGGCACGTCGCAAATCGGCCTTCGCCTCTTGGATATCTAGATCAAAGGAATGCCGGAGCTTGTGCCTGATGCTTAGATCAGGCATGTTAATTTGTTTAAAGATTTGCAATTTCTGGACATAGCAGTCTGAAGCATTAGTTGTTGGAGAGTTAAACATTTCACCAAGGCTACTTTCATATTGGGTTAATTTCTGTAGATTCCATCTTAGGAGTGCCACTATTTTATCTTTATATGTGATAGGTGTAAACTTTTATGCATTGGTTGCCATCTGTAGGGAAATTTGAAGGACATGATTAATTTATTGTGATTGCTAACACAAGATGGGGCCACCTTCATGAATCCTACCTGGGTTAGAGATTTGTTATCCACATAGATATAATCTAGTATGGTGCACTGTGTAACTCTCTGCCAGGCGAGGCGAGCTGGAACATCACCAGCTAGTGCATTATTTATCATAACAAAACCTTTCTTCCATGATTCTGGTCCAGGTACTTTCATCACTCGTCTGATTTGTATTATCCTTGGGAAGCAGGTGTAAATTTAGATCACCTAGTATGAGTGTGCTCGTAATTTGCCGGTCTGAAGCCGCATTATCCAAGTGCCATAATAGATGTATGAAGAACAAATCAGATGTTAAGTTCTGTTTACTCAGTATATGTTAATGATAGCGATGCTTAAACTGACCCTAGTGAACTTCACAGCTTGAAAGTAAGGGGAAGGAGATGGATATTTTTCACCTACAAAGCCACAGGCTTTTTTAATTGCTAGCAAGAGTCCACCTGATGGACGGCTCATTCGTTTTTTGATTGCCAAAGTTGTGAAGATTGTATGGGATGCCCAGATTGGTATGTCAGTGAGCCACGTCTCCTGTAATGCACTAATGTCAAAATGCTCAATGTCACTACCACCTGAATTTATAAAGTGGCTGTGGCCTCTAGTATTCCAGGAGACGAGGCTAATCGTATCTTCTGCAGCTATGTTATGATCTCGTTCCAAAGGTCTGCAACATTGGTGCATGTGTTTGCTTAGCTTCCGAGCCTATGGATGGATCACCCTGTCTGGATCTATGTATCTTTATTTGAGGTTTCTCGACTTGACGATTGAGCGAATAGATATCCTGTAATAGTATAAAGCCTAGATCGAACAGCGTCATTCTGGCCTGCCATGGCATGTTATACACCAGGCCGGACCGCACATGTTTGATTCAGGTAAATCATCTTAATTTGCAAATTCGACTAATTCAATATCAGTTGTGGTCAGCTCCCTCAGAGTTTGGGGACCTCATTACAAATATTAAGTACACTTGTTCTGTTCAGAACATATTTTGGAAAAGGCAAAGCTCGACACTTAAGGTTTAGGCAATATTGGCCTAGTTGTTTGCCTATGGTACTATTGGCCAGATGATTTGAGTTCTGCAGGGCCAATAAAGATTGCTGCACTTGATTAGAGGAACGAAGATTGGCATCTTGTTGTTGAGTCTGTTGGCTATTTATGGCTACGGGCCCTTGTAGTAATGGCCTCACGTCAGGGAATGCCATGTTTGATGCTATATTAGCATTTATGGTGCCATTTTTGGGATTCCATTAGGTAAGAGTCAATTGACGATTTGATAATTTCTCTCAGGTCATGCTTGAGCAGAGGTGTTTGGACTAATGGTTCACTAATGCTTATGCAAGGGTCTGTGCTGGTTGTTTAAAATTCTACATTACCTGAGGAATTCTGTTGAGAAGCTTTCCTATGACATGTTTCCTTCTCAAATGGCATAGATGTACGCACCATTGAAAAAGATAGGCCAGTAACTGGCCTATCTGTCATATTAGTGAGATGTGATGTATGGGTTGGCTCAGGTAGAGAAATATGCCTGGTAACCTCTATCTGAGAGGGCTCACATGTTTGAGGTGTTAGTGTTATGTGACTGATGAGCATTAATAGAAGCTCTAATCTCCTCTCGGAGGTCTGCAATGATCTTATGGACCAAATTGATTCCTACATCGGAGGAACCCAGGGGTGGCTAGAGATTTCAAATGGTCTGTCTCATTGGAGTCAGTCGAGATAACCAAAGGCATTGCAATTTGACCCTGAATTAGAGAAGGAAGCGCAATATTTTGAGAGGATGCTTGTGTACTGAAAGCCACCAATTTATAAAGTGGTTTGTAGGTCATTAGTGAGAGGCCCGTTGAAGCAGATGTATTATCGGTAACAGTTAGTCTGTCCCTCTCTAGTCTGGTATGAGCCTTTAAATATTTTTGCTCTTTGCCTTTGGGCTTTGCACATCGATTTTTTGGACTCAGTCTTTTGGATCTCTTTCCACCATTCTTCGAAGGACGAGATGGTAACAATTTGGTGTTTGATGTTAGTGACTGAGGCAAAAAGGTCAAACATTATTTGATTTGTGTAAAACGGGGATCTTAGTTGGAGAGAGGCGAGTTTGGGTTGTGAGTCACTCGTCAAATGTTGAATGCCACTCATCGACTGGGCATTTGCTTTGGCGACAACTTGGGACTGAATCATATTCTGATTTTCCATTGAGCCATGGATGTAGATTGCTGGATCATTTACATACTGGAGGGTGTCCTCAATCTGGATTGGCTCCAATATTCGAAGAGACTCCCCTACATTTCTGCTCTTGTCTTGGATTAAATCAATAACATTAGTTAAGATGTCGCTATCAACTTGGACGGTAGATCTTTCTTTAGCTCTTCTAACAACTTGGTTTGGTAGACCATTTTATTATCCAAGACTTCATACAATTTTGCTATGGTCAAAAGTGCAGTATTCATGGCACTCAGTGTATTATTGAGGGCGGGAGCTTCTGGAAATGGGAAGCGCTTAGATCGTGTTTTTTAGATTAAAAAAATCGAGTCTTGAGCTGCTTCTTGAAATCTTGTGCGCCATGGAGTGGGCGCTATAAATGACTCATCAACCACTTTATTATAAGATCTTTCTAAGACTTCTGATGTTTGCAATTTTTTTTTTTTGATGTCTTGGGCTGAAACGAAATATTCATAATGGGTGGAAGTTCATTTGGCTCATCTACACTTGTACAGGTGTTCCTCCTGCAATTGTATTAGATCACCGGAGTTCAAGCAGATATATAGAATGTCAGGCGCAGGGGATCCAGATTTGCTCGACAAATCCATAAAATCCAGGGAGTCCTCATCTATTTCACCCGCAATCGTTAAAAGCTCTGCAGAGTTTTACTTGGGCTGCCACGGAGCATCTAAGGGGTTCCATAATTTGATCTGGATTCATATTACCCTCCGTCACAGGGTGGTATTTAGTCTGCGATTCACCATCTGTTTGAGCTGGTTTCATCACAGTGCTTCGGTTTGAATGCGATTGATCTATAGGTTGCAACTCGCCTGCAATAAAGGCTGACTCTAGGGTTCTATCTGTAACTTCGCCTGCTAGGGAGATACCATCTAGATTTTTAATACAAGATGTATCAGTCACAGTCAATAGGGGGGGGTTTGGATTGCTGGTACAATGGGCGTTTCAGATGCAATCAATTTAGAAAGGTGATCAGCATGTACAGGCAACGCTACATCAACAGCTAATGGTGAAATTATGACAGGTCCACCGTTCTGCAAATTCGTTCTTTGATCTTGTGGACTTGTAACGCCAGTGGGTAAGTCATTGGAGTAATAAGAACGGATGTCTGAAGTAAGAGAAAACTAGCACTGTAGTCTGCGTGATTTTTTTTTTCACAAGTAATTTAGCTGCCGCCATTTGTAATTGTACTGGGGAGGACGGCTACCGGGCAACGCGCGGCATGCCCGTTAGACTGTATTTTTGCGACACCATTATTTTGAGTACACTTGCAAAAGATAATTACAAAATAAATACAAAGTAAAGCCCTGTGAGTGGGCAACAATTAAAATGAACTGCCCATCTTGAGAGCACAAGGCTAACGTAGATAGTGCCGCCTCTGCTGTAAACTAGTACGCTAGACAGCACCACACTTCACCACCGCACTTCCTCCACTGCGCGCGCACGCGTTTAGCTATATGGAACTCTGGGAGGAGAGGCGGAGCACGGGTGAAATGTTGCCTTTACGATAAACAATGAATCGGTTACCAAGAGTTTCTCAGCCTCTGCTTTACAAAGGTTTGTCAGTCAGTTGGGCAGAATAGTTTGTACCACGTTCAAACAGCCAATGGAGCGCGTCACTCGAGGGCTCATGGGTCTGGAGTCCGGCCAAAAACAACACAGCGGAGGACAACGGGACAGCAGCCAGACAGCACCACACTTCACCACCGCACTTCCCCCACTGCGCGCCATTTGATTTTACTAACACGCTCCATTTTAACCTTCCTTTGGGCTTGTTGAGCTTGGGAATCTTCCATAAGATTGGTGGAGTAAGAACACATTCTTCATTGTAAGCTGGGGGCAGCGCCAAGTCTGCATGTGCCAGACTGCTGTAAATTCTATGGCGATATGTTTTGCGCTGGACAGAATGGCTCTGGTTCCACACTCGTGGAATAAAGCATCTGTCATTTTGGAAGAAAGGGAATTTATGGCTTTGAATACAGTAGGCACTACAGTGAGTAGCTTGTTCTGTCCCAGGTTCTAGCACCATACGGAGACTGCAGTGCACATAGGATACAGGCTGCCTATCTGTTGGTTGCTAGAGAGTGGGTTCATTTGTAACCTACACACCTGTGGTGATCATTGGCATATTGCAAGCTGTGGATGGACATGATCTATCCGGAAGTCTCCTACATGATTTTGTTACCAGATAGAGCCCAATGCCAAGTCGCATCAAACACCAGGCTGTGGTGAATTAATATTGGGGGACAAAATAAGAAAGTTAACACTCCCTCCATGAAGACATAAGAGGATGGCCTTGAATGGGTGAGGAAATGGGAATGCCTCCGTGATGTTGGTGGCGGTTGACATTATCGTGAGACTACAAGGTTATGTGGTAGGAATGCAAATGTGTTACACGTGCCTATATCTGGTCACAAAATCATGTAGGAGACTTCGGAGAGATCCTCGCCCTCCATGGCTTGCAATATGGCAATGATCCCACAGGTGTGGAGCATACAAATGGGAAGTCTTGGAGGTTATGTGAAAAGTACAAATAGATGGCACAAGAGGTGATGTGGAAGGGTAAAAACAACATACCGAACTTAAAAGAAAAAGGTTTTACATACAATGCAAACGGAGACGTAGGCGGAGCAGAATAGGTGAATAAGTGTGGAGACATTCTAAAAAGTTATGATTAGTGTTGAGACAGGGTATGCAATCCATTATTCCCCCACACCAATCAAATAATAACCGAGTGTCCTTCTTTTTTTTCTCGTTGGATCAGTATTTCGTTTATTCACAATCTCACCTAAGCTGGTAAGTCATGTAACTTCTCTGCCCTCTAGTGGTCACTAGCGTCCACATAAGAATATATGCATGCCCACCTTTTTATTTTTTCGCATTTTGTATGATTTGGGGGTGGACGTTGTGGTGAAATTAGATGTAAGTATTTCAGGTCGAGATTTAGGTAGGTGATCATTTCCAGATGGCTTTTAGGACCGGTGACATTATGGTAGGTGATTAAAAGACATAAATCCAAGAGGGTATTGTCTTTCCACTAGTAAATATGGAGAGAGCAGAGATTGGGCTGGGGTGTCTGGGGGGGGGGGGGTGTGTCTGGGGTGTGTCTGTGTGTCTGTATGTGTGTGTGTGTGTTTTGAAATAACGAAGATAATCGGGCATTCTGGCTGAGGCCTTTAGAATGAAGTTTCTTGGGCTTCAGTTTCTGAGGCAGACCAGAAACCATGCTGTAATAGTGAAATGCATTCAAGTGGAAACTATTTGAAGCACTGCTAATACAACATGGTTTTTCACGTCTAGAATGGTCCATCATAGCTTGAAGTATGCATACGTGTTTTACTTTCAAGTAAACATGGTGGGTGATGAAATGAGAAAAGGTATCATCGGGGGGGATCAGTCTGCTTTTGCTCCTTGAGCTCAACCGCAAATTCTAGAGCTGTGATATATAGATATATATTTCTGATGTTTGTTAATCTGCTTAGAATCACATGCTGTGCATAGGTCCGACATCCAGTGGTCACTGCGGAGTATTGCATTTTGTTTTTCGTAGTCGAAAAGGGGACGTCGACAAGGCGTGTCTGTAACACTATCCCTATAGTGACGTGCGTTGTACCCACAATCCCTCACGCGTCGAGGTCCCTCAGATTGTTTTTTTCTGCCCAGTTTCTGGTCGCCTTTCGCGGAGCTCCTAGAGAGACATTGCTATACTTGCCACGGACCTCGGTCCTTTTGTCATAACTTAATATACTGATAACGATCCCTCCCCCTCGACGTTAGCTGTGAAGCTGTTTCTCCGCCGAACTGATTTTCGACGGAGAGGAAGAGCGGAGGAGATCCTTCGGCGCTGCCGAACACGTGGCCTGGCCTCGACGGCCAATTTACAGTAGGGAGAGTGGGGGTTAGAACTTTGTCTCTTCTCTTTGAGAATGTCTTTCTTTCTCCCCTTTCTTTCCCTTGGGGTTGTTATCGCCAGCTATTATTGCCTCAGCTATGGAGAGGACACCATTTAAGTTTTGCCCACGCTGCAGGGGCAAATATACTTGGAAAGATGAGCACAAGCTCTGTAATCGTTGCTTAACTCTCGATCACATAGAGAACAGCTGCGCAGCCTGCAAGCTCTTAAAACCCAGGACTCTTAAAGAACGTAGGGTTAAGAGGTGGGCGGACTACGCGATGTCGAAGTCAGTTTCCTCACCCGCTGCCGCTGTTACTGAAAGTGACGAGGAGTGCGATAACTCGACGTTCGTTACGGAAGTCATGAACCCCCAGAAGGAGCGCTCCCGCTCCTCGTCGTCCGTCCCCGGCCCCGACGGGCTCGGCTCACGCCCTGCTTATGGGGATGAACACCCCGGCGACAAGGACGCACACAAACCCCATAAGGCTAAACACACTACCCACGGCTCTTCTTCGTCGAGAACGAAGGATCCATCAGCGCCGAAGGGGACGCAGGGCACTCCGGCGTCTACCGCAGACCGTAAAGGTCACAAGCCCCACCCGCAAACGCAGCCGCGACCAGCGATTGGGCTTCCATCTAACACGGGCGCTACCCCAAAAACATCCGACGCAACGCTCCATAGAGCGACCGTCGAGGTACAACGCGCAACGCACACAACGTCGACACCAGAGCCCTCGACGGACAAGATCGTGGTCGAGAGCCTAGCGAGAATTGTCGCCGAAGACAAACGTACGCGGACGACGAAACAAACGTCGAATACCGCGTCGAAAAAACATAAAAGTAGCCAGGAACTGCCCCTTTCTCTAAAGGACGCTTCCGAACTACCTGAAGGCTTTTCAGAAGGAGACGGGAACCTCTCGTCGACGTTGTGGGAGCGTTCGAAACGATTCGAAGGCGAAAACACTGATTTCCCCCCTCTAGACTATTCAGGGGTACCCCATGAGACCCTTGAAAGACTCCATTCTTGCATGGAGAAAATGGAAAGGTTTCTAGGAAACCAAGACCCACCCACTCACAAAAGACAAAGAGAATGGCCACAGGATGACCCTAGAGTCAAGATTCCTAGGCTGGTTGACCTCACTGAGGAGGAGCAATACCTCCAAGAAGATGAGTGTTTGGGTGGAGAAGAAGAGGTAGAACTTGAGGAAGAGGGGTTCGAAGAAGATCCTTACACCACTGCTACAGGTTTTGAAGAGGATACAGCTACCTCGCAGCCCTGGCATTCACCGTCAGTGCAGCCTTGGCAATCCCCATCAGTACATTCAGACCCTGATGCCTTTCTCCCTTCTCCTCTCAAGGATTCACATGGGAACTCCTCTCCCATAGATGACCAACCTTCCCTCAATGCACTATTGCGCAAGGCAGCAGCGCATTTTGAAATTGATACAGGGGAAACTCTTCCAGACATTGACTTTGTAGAAAAAGTCATCAAAGAAAAAGCCCCTGTTAGCCAATCTATTCCACTCCTGGCTTCTATTAAAAGAAGAATTTCTCCCTCCCTTACTAACCCAGCTTTAGTAAGAGGGGTCAACCCTAGAATAGAAAAGCTCTTCAGCCCTTCATCCTCTGACCCTTTATACATCCGAGGACACTCTATTCCGGACTCCCTTGTGGTTACCAACACAAGAAAAAGAGCAGGGGTGCCACTATCCACTAGTGAAGCACCTCCAGACAAAGAAGGCAAAAAACTCTACGCACTGGGGAAGAGAATCACGACCTCCGCCGCCTTCTCTACTAGAATTGCTAATAACAACTCACTTTTAGCTAGCTACGCAGATGCACAGTGGAACAAGCTGCGCAGCGAAGCAGAGGAAGCACCTGAACCTCTGCGTTCTCGCCTGCTAGCTATAATATCAGAGGGCACACTGGTAAACCAGGGCGTCGTTAAGAACTCCCTAGATGCCGCTGAGACGGCTGGCCGCTCCCTAGTGCAGGGAATACTTCTCAAACGCCACGTTTGGCTACGCAATTCAGGTTTTAAGCCCGAAACCCAAGCCTCCCTCATAAATAAACCCATTGAACAGACGCATCTGTTTGGGAAAGCAGTAGATGAGGCCCTAGAACATGCTAAAAAAGAGTTTGATACCATCAAGACTCTTGATCAAATTTCTAGGCCCCCTAACAGGCGAGGCTATGGTAATAAACGCTCCTTTCGTGGCCAAAGACAGCAGCAGAACCAACAACAACAATATTACTCTGGCTCCAACTGGCCCACTAACCAGGGTAACACCCAGTTCAGTCAAAGAGGCCAACGCCGTGGCAGAGGAAGAGGTCGTGGCTCCAGCCCCAGAGGTTCCACGCCCAATACCAGCAAATGACCCGAAAATTCGGGTCCCCTCCCATGCATCACCGGTCGGGGGCCGGCTAACATCGTTCCTTTCAGCATGGGAGGGAATCACGTCAGACCGTTGGGTATTATCCACCATAGCCCACGGATACTGCATCGAGTTCAACGGTTCCCCGAAGTACAAACCCCCACGGAACCGACGCATGACACCGCAACACCTCTCCATTCTTCTTCAAGAGGTGGAAGAACTACTGAAGAAAGAAGCTATAGAGCCCGTCCCCCTATCACAGGTAACAGAAGGTATTTATTCAGTGTACTTCCTTGTACCCAAAAAGGACTTAACCATGCGCCCTGTATTAGATCTGCGCCCAGCGAACATATTTGTCAAACCCCAAAAGTTTCGTATGGTGACCTTACAGGAGGTAATCCCACTGTTATCACAAGGGGATTACATGACAACACTGGACATGAAAGATGCATACTTTCATATTTTAATGTTGACATCGCACAGAAAATACCTCCGGTTCAAGATAGAGGACAAACACTACCAGTTCAGAGTACTACCCTTCGGGATAGCATCTGCACCAAGGGTATTCACGAAAGTACTGGCAGTGGCAGCGGCCCACCTGCGCAGATTATCCATCCCGGTATACCCTTACCTCGACGACTGGCTCATAACAGGGGATTCTTACGAAACATGCTTCTCCAATACCCAAAAGACCGTAGACCTTTTGTCCCAACTGGGCTTCTCCATCAACGAAAAGAAGTCCAGCTTAGACCCCAGCCAAATCAAACAATTCCTAGGGGCTCTAATTCGAACAAAGGACGGCCTCGTATTCCCCTCCAACGAGAGGGTCCAAAACATGCTGTTTCAGATTCCCCATTATGTAGCAGGCCAAGAGGTGACGGTACGCAAAGCAATGCGCTTGCTAGGGATGATGGCGTCATGTATTTATTTGGTACCTCACGCGTGCCTGCGCATGCGCCCAATGCAAGAGTGGCTCTACAGCCAGTGGTGTCAGGCCAGCGGACAATGGGATGATCTAGGTGGTCTCGCAGGTGGTCTCGCAGGCCTTGGTTCTCTCGCTACGGTGGTGGACAAAAGAAAACCTGTTATTAGGGAAAACTTTTGCCACACCCGCAGTGGAAGCCACTCTAACCACAGACGCATCCCTTACAGAATGGGGGGCTCACCTATCCCATCAGACGGCCCACGGAGTTTGGACTCCGAGCTTAACATCCAAGCATATAAACCTGCTAGAACTACTAGCGGTGTTCAAAGCACTGAAAGCCTTTCAGAAACAGCTACAAGGAAAGACAGTGATGGTCCTCACAGACAGCACCACATCCATGTACTACCTCAACAAGCAAGGAGGCACTCACTCTCCAGGACTGTCCAAACTGTCCCAGAACATATGGAAGTGGGCTCTCAGACACAACATGTTCCTACTATCACAACATGTACCAGGGGAACTCAATCTTCTAGCAGACAAACTCAGCAGAGACTTCCCCCTGCCCGGAGAGTACGAATGGCAATTACACAAAGACATCGTCTTAGACGTCTTCACTCAATGGGGATTCCCGGAAATAGACCTGTTCGCAACTCTGGAAAACTCACAATGCCAAAGTTACGCCTCCAGGTACCCCCAGAACCAGTCCAAGGGGAACGGTCTGTCGATTCTATGGTCAGGGAAATTTGTTTACGCCTTTCCCCCGACTCCCCTTCTCAACAAAGTGGTGCACAAAATGCATCAGGAGCAGGTTACAATGATACTAGTGGCCCCAATGTGGGCCCGGCAGCCATGGTTCGCTCACTTGATGGAGATGTCCCTATCTCCCCCAGTGAAACTTCCCTGCCCGTACAACATGCTGTCACAAGACAAGGGCAGAACACTGCATCCATGCCCTCAGACCATGAACTTAGCAGCCTGGCTCCTGAGATCATAGAATTTGGACATTTACAACTCCCACAGAGATGTATGGATGTATAAATAATTATGATATGGATTTTGCCATCCCTTGATACACTTTGTGTTGTGCTACCCAAATGGGTTGTCAATTGTCTTTGCTTAACTTCCATTATGTTGAATGCATACTTCATTATTTATATAAATTGATTGCATATCCGCCTCAGAAGAGACATTCTCGAAACATGTCGTGTTGATCAGATCTACCATTAAACTATGCATAATTATGCATTTAAGAAAACTACATATGTATGTGGTTAAGCAGCCGGAGGGCTGTGAAACGTGTTCTACCTCAACTTTTATCCTTGCTCGAGATATGCATAAAAGTTATTTTTATAGGATTCGTCCATGTGAGATTTCGTTGGTGATTAGAGCTTTTTACCCGGGAGGGTATTCAGAGTTGTAAGGAACGCATGGTGGCAACAGTAAAGACAGACACAAGTGATCACAGTTCAAGGGTGTTTATTAAACTGTATGCAGGTTGGAAAAGCGCCTAATCTAAACCTAAATCTATGATGGGAGCAAACATGACCAGCAAATGACAATAAGGCACTCCTAGTGTTAAAATAACAAAACAAATTTTCCGTCACCAAAATTAGTTTGTCTCCTGATTTTACTTGGGGTGAAGATTCTAAACCCCGGGGTCCCCTTTTCCGGGCGCTGACCCCTCACGTATCGTATTCCACAATGTATTTGATAGTTTCTTTACTCAATGAACTTTGAGTGATAGCGTCACCTCTGGATCTCCCTCGTTCGGGCTCGGTCCCCTCTCGACTGGTAGCCTCCCTCCACCAGATCTACTATGGCTTTCAACACAATCTTCATCGGTATGGCTTTCAAGGATGATGATTTTGCACCCTTGGAACCCCCCCCCCCCCCCTCTTCTGGGCGCAGATCTTTCTCAAATCTCAGCCTCCCTCCACCGGGTTCACTATGGCTTTTCCTTCACTCACAAATCTTAGTCTTTTTAAACCGTTCAAGTGGACATCCTTCGGCCGAGTTCACTCTTGTCAACACACTGTTTCTTGGGACTTTAGACTTGTCCCCTTCTCGTCGGCATCCCTCTTCCGGGTTCACTCTAGCAGACTTCACATTAACATTTACTTTCAATGTTGACAGGATTCACTTCCCTTGATTTCTGATATGGCGGGATTCCCTTCCCTTGCTTTCGTAATAGTAGTTCTTGGGTCAAAGGCTTTCGACTGTACAGAGATTTTGCTTGACCTCCTGTATGACCCCTTAGACATATCTTGGTGGCTCTCCTATGGCCTTCTGGTATCTGTAGTTTCACTCAAACGGGGGACCGACCAGAGTTTTTCGGAGCAGCACCCATGTGGTGCCGGTCCACCTCTGCATTTGCTATACCCTTTGCAATATCGCAGTTCTTCAAATATCTATTACTTTGCCACTTTCATTCACCACAGCCCTGTTCTATTCAGCTACCCCCTCGACTCGCTGGCTGTGATGAACTGCTTGGCTTTCCTCTTTACTGGAGTTAAGGCCGGTACCACGTAAGCAGGAGTCTCCCTCGCTCTGGCTTTTTAGTGTCGATACACTCGGTGTACCGTTGACATCTGCTGCAGCACACTTCTCGGTCTTACTATTCTTTCAGCAGAGGTTTTGCAGGGTTTTGTCAAAAAAGGCAAGGTTGTGTCTCTCCCAGTCAGCCTCTCAATATTTGCTGCCTTTCTCCTCCTTTTGTACGGTCTGGATAGCTGTCGCATTGTGCTGTCTGCCTTGCTTGTACTGTTCTCTTCTGCTCCACCTTTCATCCCTGTGGGGAAAAGGAAGGGCCCTCAGGTGTGTGCGTGATTAAAGTCCATTGCCCAACGCTTGTATTGTGACATGTCCGGTGAACGGCTCTGATGTTGGTCTGTCGTCTTCCATATGGAAAAAAGGTGTTTAGGTCGAAGGGGTTAGTGTGTCAAAAGGAATGGGTTTGTCATGGTAATTTGTTCTTTATCCTAGGGGTGTTGGTTAAGTCAGAAGGATGAGATTGATAGTGGTTGGGAAGCAAACGGGAATGGTCGGGATTCATCTAAAAGAATTAAACGAGGTATTGTTTCATCCGAGTAGACAGGAAGTGCAGGAAATAGTGGCTAGAGTGGTGTGGAAAAGAATGACCGGGACTATGCGGGTAGGGAACAGGAAAACGGGGATTTTGAGAGAGAGTTTTGGGGTGTAATGGGATTTGGGTGCCTGGGGAATTTGTTGGATATGGAGGGATCATTAGTATGGGGAATAATGGGAAAAGGAGGATGCTCAGAGTTACGGTGCTTGAGGTTTGTAACCCTAGTGGCTTGGCTATATACGGAGGGATTGTTGGCTCTCGGGTGGGGGGGGGGGAATTCACTGAGAGGAAGGGATGTAGATGTCATGTTGCCTATATAAAGGCTTCTGAGGTCTCGTCTTCCTCGGTATAATACTGTGTCTCGCCTGTGGTCTTTTCCTGAACACAACCTCGGATTCCACTTTCCAGGTGCTGCTCTCTTCCGTCCACCCCTGGAGTAGGGGGTCTCAGAGCGTTAGTCCCTAAGCAGCAATCTGGTTTTAGGAAGGGTTTATCTACTTCACTCAATGGGCTTGTTTTAAATTGCCTTGCTGTAAAGTCATTTACCAAGGGAGGACCTACCCTTTTTGGAGCCTGGATTGACCTTTCCCAGGCATTTAATATGGTTGATAGGAATGTACTCTGGAGAAAACTTGACGCCTGGGGAATTCCTGCTGGATTACTTTCTATACTGAGAGAGTTGCACTCTAATAACTACAGACTTGGTAGATCGGGTTTGCTCTCTAATCCAATTAGGATAACTAGAGGGGTACGACCAGGTTGTTTACTAGCTCCTTTGCTGGTCATCCTTTTTATGACGGATCTAACTAATTGGTTCCATGATATTGGTTTAATACCTCCATCTACTGGCAATGCTAAAATAAATTGGTTAGCTTATGCGGATGATATAGTAGTCCTGGATTATTCGCAAGTGGGCCTACAACGTCTGCTAACCGCCCTAGAATCTTATGCAAGAAGCAATAAACTAAAGATGAACCCCTTAAAATCTAAGATCCTATTATTTAAGAGACCAAATAAAATGGTAAAGAAATTTTTTTGGAAGCTGGACCAGTGTCCAGTAGAGCTTGTCTCAGAATTAACATATCTGGGAGCTGTACTAAGATCTTTCCCTACAAAGAGTAATCTGTTAGCTATTGATCTAAAAGTAGTGAAACTGAGTGCTCAGATGAAAAAAAAAAATCAATTTTAAGTTTGGCATATTTTCGATCTGCCCACTGGTAAGATTCTAAATAGGGAAGGTAGTTCCCATAATTCTATATGGTTTGGATTGTAGCAATATAGCTTTGGAGATAGATGGGAATGTAATAGAATCTAGGATTTGGAAACGCACCTTGGGTTTGCCGGATTGTGTTCCCATTGTATGTTTGCGCTATGAGCTTGGTCTTTCGTCACTTAGATCATGGCTAGAATGGAAGTGGCTGGCTCTTTACAGTCTAATCTTCGATCCACCAAAGAATTGCTTATTTGAGGAAACGGCCATAGAGCTCCAACAAGGGAACAATGATTTCTTATGTAGATTGGGGCAAAAATGTTTAGAACTTCTGACTGTGATGTTGAGCTGCTTCTACAGAACCCACATAAAGTGAAAGAAAAAATTAAATTGAGTGATTGGATAGACACTATTGATGACATGCGAAAAGCCAAAAGATCTGCCTCTCTGACAGTACTGGATAAACGTCTTTCAAGTATGCCAGCTTATTTAAAGAAGTCCCCTAATCCTCGGTTTAGATCAACTTTTTTGAGATTTTGTTTAAACTTACTCCCTACCCTAGAAATACTAGCTACTAGAGATAAGGAAGGGGGGATTTTATCTATATGTGATAGGTGCACTAGTAACAAAGTCCAGACCATAAAGCATTTATTATCTAGTTGTTCTGGGACCTGGAGTACTAGGGATAGACATTTTACTAGATTTTTTTTATAAGTCCTATCTCAATACCGAGGATTTTTGGGCAAGATTATCTTCTGGAAATGAGTCGGCTTTATCAATCGAGGTGGGAAGATGTTTAAGGGAACTGAAGTTAGTAATAGATTGAATTGTTATCAGTGATTTGAATTTTTGCTTCTTTTTTCTTCTTAGGATGTTTGCTGTTTTTGTATTCAGAATATGTAAATTTCTGTTGGATTTTATATTCTATTTATTGAAATGTGTTAAGTCAAATTTTTGGCTAGTGCACAAATAAATAAATTTTAAAAAGTTAGTCCCTTATTCAAGTGGCTTGGGAAGGACCATCAGAGCTGGTTTAGGGAGAATACCCATAGGTTTCTCACATTGCAGTCTGAAGTGCCTTCATTGCATTTTGTAAGATATGCCCCAAGATGCCTTTGGGCCAGGTGCACTATTTTTGATTTTTATTCATTTCTTACGCGCACCAAGCAAGCAATTGCATTCGGGTGCAGATGTTAAATGTTATGTTTAGCTGTGGAGGCTTAGGGTCACCATAGTTGCTTAAGTTCATTTGAATAGGAATGTTTTTAATTCCTTTCTGAACGTTGCCAGTGTAGTGCATGAACCAATGCCAAAAGGCAGCTGATTCCACAGCTTGGGGCCGAACACGGAGAACCTCCTTTAGAGGTGTATTTTGTCCGAGGGACACATAGCACTATACAAATAAAACAAATACAAATGCATTATCCCTTATCCCCCCTCATCCCCCGATAAATTTTTTAGGCTTGTGGATGTGCTTGGATCACATGCTATGCATAGGCTGACATCTAGTGGTAACCGTGGAGTATTACATTTTTTGGTTTTTGAAACTCGAAAAGGGATGTCGACAGAGCGTGCCAGTAATACCATCCATCCCTAGTGTGACGTATACTGTACCCATGTTCCTTCACGCATCGAGGTCCCTCATATTGTTTTTCCCGCCATTGTAGTCTGATGCATATCGTGGAGTTCCTTTTTGGCTGATGCTATTACTTGGCAAAAGTTTAATCTTAATATTTCTTTCCTGTTCTTTCGACAACCTCTTACCGCAAGATCTCCGGCAACGGCTTCACCATCCGTCGACAACAGCGACTCCCGTCTAAACAAACTTTTGGTAACGGGCCTCGACCCTGCACAGTAGGCAGAGTTGGGGGAGGTTCATATTCCACTCTCACTGGAGAATGCGTATTCTCCAGCATTGGATCTTTCATGGATTCACATGCTGTGAATTTTCCGTAGTCGGGCTGGTAAAACCTTGGTAACTTTAGTACAGTAGTTTTCCTAGGGATAAACTTTGACAACTTGAGTGTCCTGTCAATGTCGTTATGGGTGCTTTAGGCAGCACCAATGGGACGTTGAGTGTATTGCCCCGCCTCCGTGGCTTCTCCTCAGATTGTAACCATCTTCCAAACAGTTGGGATTAACTCACGTTCTATCCAGAGAATTCGTCTTTTTGTGTGAAGAAATTTTCTTTCATCACTTGTGCTTTTGCTATTCCCACTCTTTCTTAAAGGAAAGGTGTGTTTTCCGGTGCCATTATGGAATCCTCGAGTCCAAACAAATCTTTGTTCAGGTCGTGTGTGACCTGCAGCCTCAAAAAATGTCTAAAGTGGACAGACATTTCGAATGTCTGTATTGTTTATACCCCAATCATTCCAACGAAGACTGTGACATCTGTCATGGGTTTCCCCAAAAACCCTCCAGGACAGGAACAGGCTCCTAATTTGTTGGCTGAATGAGGGTGCCTATCCATCTTCTGAAGTTGGTTCCTCACGTGGAGGCAGAGCGCCCACTCCCTCAGGTAAGGGGGTCCCCTCCGTGCCAACGCTCAGAAGAACCGCTGCCTAAGAAACAGCGCTGAGGTGATCCTAGGCCTTCATACAGTCAGGATAAATCCAGGAAAGGGCCTCTGTCGAGTGCTGAGGGGCAAGTTTCACCCCCTCATGACACTTCCAAGCCTAAGGAGACGGGCTCTCACCTGCAGAAATCCGCTTACCCAAGAGATTAAAGCACACAACAGAAACCTCTGGGTATTAAGAGTGTTATAAATAACCCATTACAATTGCATTATAACGCTGCCTGCGCAACAGTCCATGCTCAAAAATCTCCAACCATACTCCCGGAGGAAATACTTAATCATGAAATCACTTCTGATTTTGAAGCACCACCCTACAACGGGCAGGTGGCTTTTGAGTCTGATCCTGAAGGGCCATCAGAAATGCCTCTTCTAGAGCCATCCGTTCTCGGCTTTCAGCTAGTTGTACAATCACCATCCCCACCGTCCACTTCAATGGACATAGGGTCATTTCCACCTCAATATCCGCTGATTAACTCGCAGTCATTGCTTTCTCTGCAAGTTCGCTCCACCCTGCAGTCTCTCCTGGGGCAATTTGACGCTAGGCTACCTATGCCCCAAGCACTGACAGTCCCACTGTTGCAAAGCTTGCTCATTACTCCTTGTCTGAAGGATACTTCAGACACCTCATGAAATCAAGAGACTTGCCCCAGACGACGATCCCTGGCTAGACCTCCATCTCCTAGAGCTCTTGGTCTTCTGCGTGGGGAACAGGTGGAAGACTGACATCTCACCACAAGACATCCTGCCCACCATCTCCTGTTTTCCAAGGAGGGCGGATACTTGGGATACAGACCCGGACCAGGACGCTCAGAGTAGTCCAGCCCACACATCTCCGCCTGATGACATAGGTGCATTCTATGCCATGATAGCTAAAGCCTGTCAGGAATTTGGGCTCATCCCAGAGGAGGAAAAGGACGGTTTCTTGTTAGACCACATGGGAAAAGAAGGGCGGTTTTCACAATTCCTTATATTGGATCACGTATGGCAGGAGGGCCTTCGTATGATGAAGCACCTGTTTATGGAGCCAGCGGTCAAGGGCCGTTTGGAAAAGAAATTCATAGCTCCCTAGTCCACTCCGACGTGCCTGACATCGCAGCCTACACCGGAGTCTGTTTCTGCAGCGGCTAGTAGGAAGGCTCGTACCCAACACAAGTGCGCCACTCCTCCCAAGAATGCAAACCGTAAATTGGACGCTTTCGGTAGTGGAGTAGTGGAGCCACTACTTGAAGGCTGCCAACTTGTTGGCCTTTGTGACGAGGGACGGCCGTGAGATGTAGCAGTGCCTAGCACCACTGTTAGAACATCTTCCAGAGCAACAAAGGAAGGAAGTGATGCTTCTGGTGCTTGAGGAGAGGGGCATCAAACCACAGTACAAACATTGCAGTCGACCTTGCATAGACCGGGTTCAAGGAAATCAATAACCGGGTGGTTCTCGGGCGTCAAGCTTGCCGTCGCTGCACAAATTTCTGCCAGAAGCTTCAACACAAGGTGGTGGACATGCCTTGCAAGGGGAACATCTTTTTGGGGAAAAGATGGACTATGCTTTAAAAACCATGAAAGTGGATTCTGATACAGCAAGATCGCTTACAACCCTGCAGTGCAGAAGATCTTTTTGCTCCTTTCGTGGTGCCTCGGGAAACGCAAGATTTGCAGGTTCTCGAGATAAGAGATACAGTAGATCCTCCTCCTACTACTCTCAGGGCTACAGGTGGTCCTTCCAGACTGCCCAACGCAACAAGAAGTACCAAGGCCAGAGGAAGAGAGGGGCCTCCTCTTCACAGATGGGCCATCAAAGCAAGCAGCAACAATGACTGCCACATGGGCAGCCAACTGCGAGGGAAGGTGGCGTTCCACCTAAACGAATGGCATCCAATATCAACAGATGGGTGCTGGAAGCTATCCAATACGGCCACTCGATGTTCAGGCATCCACAATCCCCCATTCCGCCACTAAAAACATCTCAGCCTCACCTTTGCACTCATGCTACAAAAAAGGGCAATAGAGAGGGTCCCCTCATCGAAAAAAGGAAATGACTGACTTATTCCAGGTTTTTCATAGTAAAAAAGCCAAACGGAAAATTGCGCTCCATTCTAGACCTGCGGCTGCTCAACAAGAACCTAAAATAACAAATTCAGGATGCTAACGTTGCAAGATCTTATAAGGGCAGTTTAGCCGAGGACTTTCTGGCAGCTCTAGATCTTGAGGACGCTTACTTTCACACACCCATGCATCCAGGGCATCGAAGATTTCTCGGATTCATGGTGGGTAACAGCCATTACCAGTTTCAGGTTCTCCCCTTTGGCCTAGAGTCGGCTCCCAGTACTTTCACCAAGTGTCTGGCTCCTGTAGCAGCTTAGCTACAGAAAGACGGGCACCATGTTTACCGTACCTGCACGACTGGTTGGTCAGGGTGGAAACTTTCCAGCAGACGCTGGAATCTCTCAACACCACAATGCTCCTCTTACAACGTCTAGGATTTTCCATCAACTTCAGCCAGTCTATTCTGACGCCCTCAAAGACCTTGGTCTTTCTGGGAGTACAATTCCAGACCCCTCTCAATCGGGTCAAGCCATCAAGAGAATAGGAAATCTTTTGTCCCTAGCGGGTTCGTTTACACCATGAACATCTGTCACGGTTCACTCGTACATGTCCCTTCTCGGCACCATGTCTTTCTGCATCTATCTCATTCCAAATTGTCACCCCTTTTATGCGCCCAGTGCAGGAATTTCTCGCTTCAAAGTGGTCCGAAATCCACGGCTCCTGGTCAGACAGGTTGGTCATCTCCCAGTCTCTGGCAGACTCCCTACAATGGTGGACTCATCCATTCAACATGGAACAGGATATGCCCCTGGTGGAACCGGATTTTCTACACACTGTTGTGACCGATGCCTCACTAGCAGGATAGGGTGCTCATCTGGACCAGTTCAAAGAACGGAGGCCTCTCTGCATCTCAACATCCTAGAACTGAGGGTAGTACATTGGGCGCTTCAACCTTTCCTTCCCCTCATGCAGAACTTGGTAATAAGGATTCTCACCAACAACACCACAACCATGTTTTACCTACGCAAGCAGGGAGGAACACGCTTGCAACTCCTTTCCCAAAAGCCCAGACCATATGGCAATACAGCAGCTGTGGTGGGTGGAAGTGCTGCTTCGGTGGCATCAAGAGTATACAATTCACTGCGGGGTAGTGTTGGTCATTTCCTATTGAAGTATAGCAATCCTATTGAGAAGTGCCATTAAAAGTGAGCTGTCAAGTAGGCTGGATCAATGGTGCCCCATAAAAGGTGTAGAAGCCTCTATGAGAAGTGGCAGTATTGTCCCAACGGTGAGAAGTGTAGTATTTTCACATTAAATATGCTTAAGCACTTTTGGTTATTGAATAGTGCTGCTACATTCTGAGTAATTCCATGCCTTTTAAATATATTGGCGCTTGTATAACCACAACAGTGTTGAGTTATTCTGATGATGTTGGACCTGCTCAATAGTTCTGGTTCTGTATCATTAAATTTACTTCAGATCTTCAGAGTCTCGGGAGGATAGCTCAGGGGCAACATGCTTGCTTTGGAAGAAAGACGACATGGAGAAACACAGGTTCGATCCCTGAGTCCGCGCAACAGGTTCGATCCATTGGTCTGCACTTAGAAACCTCTGGGTAGTATTACGTGTATTATAAATAACCAATTTAAATGAAAATAAATAAATCTACTGGGAAGTGCTGGGGCCTTGTCAATAAGAGTGTAGCAGCTCAACTGAAAAGTGCTGATGTTGTCCCATCAAAAGTATAGCGGCACCACTAAGATGAACTAGAATTGCCTCAACAAAAGCATAGTATTACAATTATAGAAGCCCTGTTTAGCGAGTTAACTCAGGAGTACCAGCATTGCCCCATTTCAAATATGGTAGCTCTAGTGGAAAATACATTACACAGCCCTGCTGAGATGTGCTGTTACTGTCTCTTTAAAAATATAGAAGCCCATTAGCTCTGCACCATTAGGCCCTGCAGGTACTGTCCCTTTGAATGCTATTACACTGAACATGGCCAACAGCATGGCAAGGACCATACTGGGTTCTATGTGATAAATTCTGCGTTTTGAAGAACAAATACAAAAAAGACCGATTTATTTTGGCCAATTTGTGTGGTCTTCAAAAGGCAAAATGATCACATTCTACTACCCTCCCACCCCCCATGAAGGTGATCCCACCTCGCACTCCCACCCTCTCCCACGCTGTTACAATCAGTTACCTCCCCAACGCCTCCCTTCCCCGCCCATAGCATAGCATTCACCCTCACCACGTACACACTCTGAGACATGCACAGTCTCATTTGCCCTCTCCCTGCCACCTCCCTTTGCAGATGCAATGCAAGAGGGATGCACAGATGTACAAATACATCCAACCCAAAAAGTTTCTTAGAAATTGAGGGACAGACTTGCTTTGCATCTGTGCCTCCATTTTCGTTTTGGGTTGGGTGTACAGTATCTCTACATCTGTGCACCCGGGTGCACAGATGTAGAAGTATACCCAAACCAAAACGATGTTTAGAAATTGAGGGACAGATGCAAGACAAGAGCCTCTTGCTTTGCATCCGTCCCTCCAGTTTTAAACCTCGTTTTTTACCCGGGCCGCCAGAGACCCACAGTATGGATGGAACAAAGGGCCATCCATACTGCGTCGCTTCGGCCGGGGCCCAGCCCCGACTTCATTATGCCGGCGGGTGCCCGGACCCTAGAGCACCCGCATACTCGGCGCCCCTGGTTAGCAGATGGCCACTACTGACTGAAAAACCTAGACTCAATGAACGGTTTTTCCGAACTGAAGCTGCCAACAGCACATCACAGCTCTTTATATTTTTCCCCCGCTCAGTCCTAACATACCCTCCAACCTCCCTGCATTACAGATCCGCCAGAGCGCCACAAGAATACGCAGGTGGCAACAGTGCCCAGTATATAAACATTTAACATAACACATGTTGTGAGGCATGTTCCTCTAGGCGGGATGACAACCGTTAAAGAAACATGGCTCAATACACTGCCCCACCTAGGGCTGTGGCTTGATTCCCCTCTCGGGCATGTGCCTGACCAAAGCAAGGGCAGGCCACGAGCCCCACCGGGTGCTCGCCCACTCCTTCGATGTGAAAAATAATTAAATATATTTTTTTCAAAAGACATGCTCGTATCTGCCTGTATTCTGGCCGCCTAGCTGCCAGCATCTTGAGGGTCTAGTGAAGGCGCAATTTAGAGCAGTCCCAGCACTAGCCTTGCCCAACGGCTCTGTGTGCTGCTCCTGTCAACACGTTTCTCCGTTTAATGGCCATTCCCGCGCGCTGCAATCTCGTTGTTCAAAATTTTGACATGGAAGCGGGGTACTTGCAGCAGATCATCAAGCTCGCCTACTAAGGCAGTGATCCTGCTTACATTAATTTGAAATTGAAATATTGAATAAGTGACACTCAGAAAATCTATCTTCATCGTTCTTATACCTTATTCTATACCATAGCTGGTAAGATAGCTCAGCGGGCTGAGCGCTCAGTGCTGCATTCTGTGTGCGAAATGCAGGTTCTCCAATCCGTCAAGCCCAACTCTGCTTTTCATCCTTCCTAGGTAGATCAAGGAGTACTAACTTCTGTACACATTTATGGACATGCAAATATGTTGTATGTACAGTGCTTTGCAGAAAGCGCTATAGAAATAACGAATTATTTTAATTTTAAAATGGATCGAAAAACTGTCAGGCGGGCTCATACAATGCCCTCCGGTAGATAGCCTGGGAATGGGAGTTGTGTGGAAATGTTATTCTGTTTGCTTTTGTTTTTCTGGCAGGGTTATAATTTTGGTTCACTGATTAGATGCATGATTGCTCTCCCGGAGTTTTCCGTTTGTTCTCTGATGGGTTTTGTGAAAGACTGATCTCTTGCGCCCCCCCCCCCACATCCCTTCAATAATAACCAGCTGTTGTTAACATGATGTATTCTTTGTTTTCACTCGGGCACACTTCTCTCGGTACCTTTTGTGGTGTGGTGACAGTGGCCATGCGCTATTTCCCGCTCGGCCGTGGTGGGCTCCCAGAGCAAGGCCTGGCACCCAGGCTTGGCTCTAACAAGGACATCTGTGTCACTCTTCCACCTCTACATAACACTGTGGTCTTTCCCCCAGCCCTTGCAGTGTGAGAACACGGTCACTTCAACCAGGCTGCTTCCGAAATTGCTAACATGGTGGATTAGAGGGCGCCTTATTTTAAATGGGGGTGGTAGACTGTAGGTAGTGGGAATGGCTTTGTATGTTTGTCCCACGCCCCCCTTCTCCCCCACTTCTGGGGCTTTTCCCAGGCTTGTGCCGCAGGGCTCTGGTGGCTTGTGTTCCGGCTAAAGGTCTCCAGCCTGCTCATGTGACTGATCACGTGCTCCTGTCAGCCCCGTCCTGCATTGGCTAGGCCTGCGCCAGTCTCTCGTTTCACCAGCCCTCCCTACTGTGGCTGGTGCCTCTTTTTCCAGACAAGGAAATTACCAACCCCCACCGTGGCACTCCTAACTGATTCAACATAATGAACCTTGTGCACTCAACACTGCTCCGCCTCTGAGCTCTGACAAGAAAGCCGATGGGCTTGCAGTGAGTGAGGGAGCGGTGGGGGAGGGGGCGCTCTGGCTGCCTGCTGCAGAGGTCTCTATGGTCATTCCCGGGCCGACTTCCTGTTTCTATTCTAGTCACCACTGGCTGGGCTCTGCTTCCTGCTGCGTGTTCAGTATGCAGTTTCAGGAGCCCGCCCTTCCTTCAGGGGGGACGTTTGTTTGTCAAATGACATCGGTGCCACTGCCAGTGAAGGGAAACCGACATTGTCCTATAGGCCCAGTCACTAACGCAGGAGTTACTGGCACAGGTGATTGACTCTACTCCGGCCCGAACTCTGAAGAGGTGTTGTAGTATAGGGAGCATTTCTCCGGCTCACCTCACTGCCCTAAACGCTACCTACCTGTCACTGAGTTAGGTGAAAAAAATGACCTTTTAAAATATTGGTAGAGATGCACGGGTCGGGCAGTCGAGTAAGGTTGGCGCTGAGTCAGTCGCCTGTCCGTAGCTCTCAACCATTTGTGTTGTGTCGCAAAGGAGGGTGAAAACACCCGATTTTATTTTTGGCGGGTGAGAGGCCCACTGAAACCAATGGGCGTGCAGGAGGCCCACTGAAACCAATGGGCGTGCAGGAGGTCCACTGAAACCAATGGGCGTGCAGGAGGTCCACTGAAACCAATGGGCGTGCAGGAGGCCCACTGAAACCAATGGGCGTGCAGGAGGTTCACAAACCAATGGGCGTGCAGGAGGCTTGGCGGGTCATGGCACTCGTCAAAAGCGTGTTAGTTGAGAGCTATGCGAGTGGCAATGCGTGCCATGGAACAATTCACTTGGCACTCCCCAGGACTAAACCGCGTTTGGAAAGAAAACGAAACGTTTACTACTTTTTAGTCGTGCCTGCCTCATACCTCCCAACTCGCATGCTTTTCGCTGGTGTCGCCCACAACACTCTCACCCGCCATGCCCTCTTACACGCCTTTATATATTTATACTCCCACTATTACAGATTTGGCAGCCTGCACGTCTCGACTGACTAATGACAATCTCAGACTAGCCTTGCCTTCTTCATTACAACTGTTTCTCATATCTGCGGCTAGTGTGAGGAGTCGCCTAACCCCCCGCGTCTCATTCCTGCATCAAACCCAGTCTCCTCTGCAGTTACCCCTGTCATAGTCATCCCCGTGGCCCTTCTTCCATAAGCTATTGCATATTTATTTATATCATTTGTTAGCGCCCAGACCCAGAGGTATCACGGCGATAGGAAGATTACAGTAAGTAAGGCAAGCAGAGTAACCGTTATTTGTGGTTCCAGATAGTACAACACGGATGTGAGAAATTACAGTGAAGATGTCATTTGCATATAATGACAGGTAAACCATTCTGGCGTGGTAAATCGGTATGTTCAAGAGTACTTAATAAACAAAATGATTTTTATGTTTTTGCGAAAGATGAGGTAGATGGGATGGTTCATTTTGGATGCAGGGGGGTAAAGTATTCCATAGAGTGGTGACAATGACGGTGAAGCTGGATCCACCAGCTCTTTCTTTTTCTGGGGATGATGAGGAAGAGATGCGCACATTACATAGATTGGGCTTTCTTGAAATGCGATGGGTGAGGTACGGTAGGACAGTGTTGTGGAAGCAACGAAGGGTGATGGACAGGATTTTGAATATGTGCCTTGATTGGCAACCAATGGGTTCCGTGTCTCTTACGTGAGATGTGATTGGATCGTTTTAGGCCCCACACTGCCCTAAGGGCTTTATTTTTTGTGTTCGTTGTAGTTTGTTGATGTTTTTTGGGAGGTTGCAGCAAGGATGGCATTGCAATGATCAAGTCTACTGCTCATAATGGCTCTTGCTAGGGTGAGGCAATTGCTGGTGGTGAGGAATTTCCTATAGAAGGTTGGTAAGTTTGGTGGAATAGGCCGCAGGTGAGGCGACCGCCTTGACGTGTTTCTGCATATTAAGGTCCGAGTCAAGGAAGACTCCTAGTGTTTTGACGTAGGTTGAGATAAGGGTGATGTTGTCATCTATGCAGAAAGAGGCAAAGGCTGGGTCGAGGTGTTAGAGCCGGTGTGGCGCACCAACAGTGAGGGGATCCGTTTTGTCGTCATTCAGGCAGAGATGGTAGGTGGTATGCAGTTTCAGGAGCCCGCCCTTCCTTCAGGGGGGACGTTTGTTTGTCAAATGACATCGGTGCCACTGCCAGTGAAGGGAAACCGACATTGTCCTATAGGCCCAGTCACTAACGCAGGAGTTACTGGCACAGGTGATTGACTCTACTCCGGCCCGAACTCTGAAGAGGTGTTGTAGTATAGGGAGCATTTCTCCGGCTCACCTCACTGCCCTAAACGCTACCTACCTGTCACTGAGTTAGGTGAAAAAAATGACCTTTTAAAATATTGGTAGAGATGCACGGGTCGGGCAGTCGAGTAAGGTTGGCGCTGAGTCAGTCGCCTGTCCGTAGCTCTCAACCATTTGTGTTGTGTCGCAAAGGAGGGTGAAAACACCCGATTTTATTTTTGGCGGGTGAGAGGCCCACTGAAACCAATGGGCGTGCAGGAGGCCCACTGAAACCAATGGGCGTGCAGGAGGTCCACTGAAACCAATGGGCGTGCAGGAGGTCCACTGAAACCAATGGGCGTGCAGGAGGCCCACTGAAACCAATGGGCGTGCAGGAGGTTCACTGAAACCAATGGGCGTGCAGGAGGCTTGGCGGGTCATGGCACTCGTCAAAAGCGTGTTAGTTGAGAGCTATGCGAGTGGCAATGCGTGCCATGGAACAATTCACTTGGCACTCCCCAGGACTAAACCGCGTTTGGAAAGAAAACGAAACGTTTACTACTTTTTAGTCGTGCCTGCCTCATACCTCCCAACTCGCATGCTTTTCGCTGGTGTCGCCCACAACACTCTCACCCGCCATGCCCTCTTACACGCCTTTATATATTTATACTCCCACTATTACAGATTTGGCAGCCTGCACGTCTCGACTGACTAATGACAATCTCAGACTAGCCTTGCCTTCTTCATTACAACTGTTTCTCATATCTGCGGCTAGTGTGAGGAGTCGCCTAACCCCCCGCGTCTCATTCCTGCATCAAACCCAGTCTCCTCTGCAGTTACCCCTGTCATAGTCATCCCCGTGGCCCTTCTTCCATAAGCTATTGCATATTTATTTATATCATTTGTTAGCGCCCAGACCCAGAGGTATCACGGCGATAGGAAGATTACAGTAAGTAAGGCAAGCAGAGTAACCGTTATTTGTGGTTCCAGATAGTACAACACGGATGTGAGAAATTACAGTGAAGATGTCATTTGCATATAATGACAGGTAAACCATTCTGGCGTGGTAAATCGGTATGTTCAAGAGTACTTAATAAACAAAATGATTTTTATGTTTTTGCGAAAGATGAGGTAGATGGGATGGTTCATTTTGGATGCAGGGGGGTAAAGTATTCCATAGAGTGGTGACAATGACGGTGAAGCTGGATCCACCAGCTCTTTCTTTTTCTGGGGATGATGAGGAAGAGATGCGCACATTACATAGATTGGGCTTTCTTGAAATGCGATGGGTGAGGTACGGTAGGACAGTGTTGTGGAAGCAACGAAGGGTGATGGACAGGATTTTGAATATGTGCCTTGATTGGCAACCAATGGGTTCCGTGTCTCTTACGTGAGATGTGATTGGATCGTTTTAGGCCCCACACTGCCTTAAGGGCTTTATTTTTTGTGTTCGTTGTAGTTTGTTGATGTTTTTTGGGAGGTTGCAGCAAGGATGGCATTGCAATGATCAAGTCTACTGCTCATAATGGCTCTTGCTAGGGTGAGGCAATTGCTGGTGGTGAGGAATTTCCTATAGAAGGTTGGTAAGTTTGGTGGAATAGGCCGCAGGTGAGGCGACCGCCTTGACGTGTTTCTGCATATTAAGGTCCGAGTCAAGGAAGACTCCTAGTGTTTTGACGTAGGTTGAGATAAGGGTGATGTTGTCATCTATGCAGAAAGAGGCAAAGGCTGGGTCGAGGTGTTAGAGCCGGTGTGGCGCACCAACAGTGAGGGGATCCGTTTTGTCGTCATTCAGGCAGAGATGGTAGGTGGCCAGCCATACCTGGATGATGCTGTAGAGGAGGTTGATGTTAGCTGAATCAAGTCATGATTACCTGTGAGCTTGAGGAGTGTATATGTATATGTATATGTATATGTATATGTGTGTATATATATATATATATATATATAATCAGCAAAGATTTTATAGGGATGTTAAGGCTGGTCAAAGAGAGGCTTGGTGTACATGTTGTACACTGTGGGCGATAGGCAGGATCCTTGACGGACACCATAGGAAACGGGGACATGGCCTGCTGCTTCGGCTCCAGCGAAGACCCTGGAGGATCGTCCAGTCAAGAATGATTTGATCCAGTTAGGTGCTTCGGTGGATAGGTTAAAGGTGGTAGTGAGGGTGTTTGCCTACGATCTTGTGATAGACCTCAAAGGCCGCAGAGAGGTCAAGTACGAGGAGGATGGCAAGATCCCCTGCGTTGCAGATGAGGTTGAGTGAATCGTAAGGTCGAGGAGGGCTGATTCTGTGCTGTCTGGGCCTAAACCCCGATTGGTGGGAGCACCGCAAGTTGGTGGTTTCGATGTGGGATTGAAGTTGAAGGTACTCTGTACAGTCAAGAATTTTCAGGAGGTGGGGTACTGTGGTGATAGGGCAGTAGTTGGTGCAGAGGGTGGGGTCTAGAGAGGGTTTTTTCAGGAGTGGTGTAATGCAAGCTTCTTTGATGGAGTTGGGCACTATGTGGGAGTTAAAGGAGGCATTGATGAAATTGTCCATAGTGTGCGCCAGTGAATCGGTGCACATCTTGATGAGGTGAGCCGGGCATATGTCCCCTGTGCAGTTAGATGCTTTAAATGGTAGTGAGCACATCCATCAGTGTGACGGGGTGAAGTGAAAAGTGGGGTTCGTAAGAGCGACTGATGGGGTGGGCTCAGGGGGGGTGCATATCAGGGGGACAGGGGGGGGAGGTCCTGAGCGTGGTGTTTTCTCTAAGGTTGTGGAGTTTGTTGGCTATGGCTGATTATGAGTGAGCGCCAGAATGTCTTTTGGGAAGCTGTCAATCGGAGGAGCAGGAGTTTCGGGCTCCTCAAGAAGTTTAAAGAGCTCTTTAGTGTTTAAGCAGGCTTCATTAATTCTGTTGTCATAAATGTTGGCTTTAGTGGTTAGGATTGCTGTTTTGTATGTGGTGGCACTGGAATTAAAGGCTTCCTTATTTTGGGGCGAATGGTTCTTCCTCCATAGATGTTCAAGAGCGCGTTTAGGTTTGCGAAGGGCTGTTAGATCTTCTGTGAACCGGCTTTGATGGTGACTTTTTGTGAGTGGTAGTTTTTAGGGGTGCGTGTAGGTCAAGGGCACGGTGGAGTGCAGTAAGAATAGCTTTGGGTCGGAGCTATCCGGACTCGTCTCGAGGGAGGCCTGGATGGTGGGTTCCGGTAGCTTTGTCATTTTGTGGGTGTTTCTGGCATTGATGGGAGGGTCCCTGCTTTAGATGAGGGCAAGGGTCAGGGTGAAGTGGATAAAGGAGTGGTCTGACCAGGGGACGGGTCGATACAGGTGACTTGGACGGGCGTATTAGTGGATAGGATCCAGTCAAGGATTCTTACTTTATCGTGGGTAGGGGAGAAGACTGCTTGGGAGAAGTTCATCTCTAGGGCTGAGGTGAGCGCTGCTGACTTCTGGTCAGAGGGATCTTTGTATCCCAGGTTACAGTTGCCTAGGAGAAGGAATTTAGTATTGGGCTTGAGGAGAAGGATAATGAGCAGAGGGATGTTGGCATCTGGAGCGCCAATGTGGTTGGGTTGGCGACAAAGGAGTAGGATGCTAGTGGTGGTCTGGGGGTTGGTTTCAATTTTAACAAGTAGGAGCTCATGGCCCAGAAGAGGTGGGATGTGGGAGGTGGCTCGGGGGGGGCGCACTCTGATGGGGGGGGAGAGGGAGGGCTCTGATGGGGGGGGGAGAGGGAGGGCTCTGATGGGGGGGAGAGGGAGGGCTCTGATGGGGGGGGGGAGGAGGGCTCTGATGGGGGGGGAGAGGGAGGGCTCTGATGGGGGATGTGGCGAGGGAGGGCTCTGATGGGGGATGTGGCGACTCCTCTGCCTTAGTTACCCTCTGTCGGTTTTTAGGATGGAGTAGGTGGGGGCTATGGCAAGAGAGAGGTGGGGTTAGCTGCCTCATGAAGCCTGTGTTATGGCCAGGAGGTAAAGATTGTTGTCTGGTATGAAGTTGTGGATGTCTGGGGGAATGGGCGCAGACGGTGCGGGCGTTAATGAGGGTGCATTCGAGGGGTACAGGATTGACGGAATTGAGTGAGAAGTTGATATGCAGACCAGGTGGGGGAGGGGAGTGGGTTTGGTGATGGGCAGTGTACATACGGTCCTGACAAGATGTTTGGGGCTATCTGTATGGGAGCGGTGGCATTTAACTTTAGGGGGGGTTGGCTTGGCCAGTCGTTCTGAAGCAGAGTCAGAGTAGGCGTGGGGCCGTGTGCAAAGGGGGGGTTGGGGGGGGGCTATGAAGGTTTGGTGTGCGTAGCATTTTGGGTGAATGAAGATGTGGTGAGGGTCTGGTATTAAGAGGTGCGTGAAAAGTGGTGGGGTGGTAAGGTGTTGCGGCAGGCAGGGCTGTCTGTGTGTGGACATGCTCGTTATGAGCGTGGGTGGGTTGGTGGGATGCTCAGGGGGGTTCTGGCTCGTGCTTGGGTGCGGCCTCTAGACCACTCCGTTGTCAGTGAGCCGATCCACTTTAAGGTGAGCAGGAAAAGTGAGGGTTGGGTGTTGTCACAGGGTACCTGGGTAACCTATCTGGATATGCTGTGCGGGTGTTGGAATAAGATGGGCGGGTATGAGATGACGCACTAGAGTAATGCCGTGCTGGCTTTGGGCCGAATTTTCCCAGTTCCGGCAAAACAGTGTCCCCGGATCTTGTATCAGAAAAAGCCCATGTTCAGTGAACAGCCGCAGTGTTTAGGGTTTTCGGGACTGCTTTAAACATTACCCATCTGGAACTCAAACCCAGGTCTAGAACTAGACACGCACAAGACAACACAGAGGCCTGGTCGTGATGCTATTGAAATCGCGTTAGGATTGTATTCGGCTGGAGATATTTGATTACAGCTTTCTTGCGTTAATAGCTTCGCGCAATTTTTTCTTTTCCAACAACATTATAGACATTGCTTTAAATGGGCCGGGCAGGCTCCGAAATTTCGTTTAGAGGCGGGGTCCTGCGGGGGCCCACTAATCTATCCAGGCAGCCCCCGCCACTACACGGAAAGGCTTTTTTCCTACAGCCTGAAGCTCTCGCTCGTGTGCGAGAGCTTCGGGCTTCAGAAAGAAATGCCCAGCCATAATGGTGGCGCCGCACCTGTGAGGCATCCCTTTAATCAAGTGATGCCCGTGGGCCGGCGCCACCATTAAGGAGATAACGTGAGGCCACTGGAAGCAGAGGCCTTTCTTTCTAAATACTGAAGCTCCCGCGGATTCGCGGGAGTTTCAGTCTTTAGTAAAAAGCCCTCTGCTTCCAGTGGCCTCACCCTTTCAGCCTTAATGGTGACGCTGCCCCTTCCCAGCTGGCGAGGGGCAGCGCCACCATTAAGGCTGAATAGGCGAGGCGCTGCCCCCTGCCAGGCAAGCCTATAAACAATAAATGCGGAGATCAGCACCCTCTCCCTAATAGGGAGAGGGTGCTGATCTCTACAAAAGGCTGCCTGGCAGGGGTGCCAGTAGAACATTGAGCCGAGGCTCGTCAAGGGGGCGTGGCCTAACGGGCCAGCAGGACCCCCGCTGTTAGGCCATGCCCCCTCGATGAGCCCCGGCTCGATTTGTAGTGCCACTTAAGGAACTGATTATAGGTAATGTTCCTCTCCTGGGTTATTTTGCAGGTGCCATTGTGAATCTTCTGAGTTGAATAACGTGTGTATTGATGGCCCTTTGCCACAAGCTACATAGCGATGATAGCCCACATTTGTCCCTTCTGCAACACCAACATACCTGTTGATTTAGTCAGTATTTAACCCCAAGCATATTCCACCCGTCCAGTCGGTTCCCAAGCCACGTCCCCATGAATTTTAATTTAGTCTGCTGCAGCTGCTTTTAGTAGACTCTTAAAGGTGATCCGAAACATGAATGTCGCATCTTCAGCATTCTATGCTGAATTGCCGTGCTCTCTGCACCCCTAGTAAGGAACTGTGCATGGATTCTCGGAGCTACACCCCCCCTAACTGTCCCTCTCAATACGTAATTTATTTACATTAATTAAAAATTTAATTTTTTTCAACTTTCACTTTTGACTTTGGTCACTTACATAGTTCTCACATGTTTGTTTTCTTTGGCATTACTGTTTAAATTCACTCCCACCTATCTGGGGCTGTAAGGAGTTTCAGCCTCTCCTACGCCTCAACATTCTGTGGCCTAACAGAGGTCTTGCACCCATTAGTGGCATTGACTATTGGCTGTGCTCCACTCTTGTATTGACAGCACTTTCTTATTGAAACCACCATCAGAGCTGCTGCCTTTTTATGGGCCTTTGCATGCAAGGCGCACTGTACAGGAAGACCCTGATGTTGTGATTATTGCATCACAACATAGTGAAAACAGTTATGGAATAAGTGATTTGTAACTCCAGTTCTCTATCTTGCATTGGTAACTTTAATACAGACCCATGCTGTTGAATATTCCCTGACGTTCCGGTGGATCCTCGGTAACAATGAGCAGTTTCAAACAAATACAAGGAACGGCATAGACTTTCTAACCAATGTAGTATTACCTGACATTTAATGATGTCATGGTGTGCAGGGGCACATCCGGCTTCCGCATCGTTGTGTGGGTTTGATGTTATGGTCACTTCCAAGGGAAGTGACGTTGGGGTTAGAGTGGCGGGCGTTGAAGGGAGTTTTGGTTCCGTTCTGTGTTTCAATAAAGACGGACGCATGCTGTAGCTTCGATGTCCGTGCCTTCATTGAGTCAGCCACAAGTGTTTGTTGCGTGAGAGGCCCGTGCACAGGTAGTCCCCGTTGGCCGTCGGTGTCCACTTTGGCGACGAGGAAACCACAAGTCCGCGCAGGGCTGTGTAAAGGCTCCGCCGGAGCGCTGCAGTCGCGAGGCCTGGAGGGTGCCGTCGGGCATTTCTTGCGCACGTCGCCTGCTCACAGGCCCACCCCTTTTCATCCTTCGCCTCCCCAAGCAGTCATCCTGGCCGGATGCATCCCGAGTGACTGCAAAGGCCTGTGGAGGGGGGTGGGATGGAGAAATCATTAACACGCCCGACGCATGTGCATGCAGCAAGGCAAGAGGTGCCTGAGCCGCCCCAGAGACCTGGCACAACGCCAGAGGGCTGTAAAGCAGCAGTGACAGCACAGGGCCCAAGCCAGAGGAAGCATACGGTACAGCAGCTGGTAAGCACGCTGCACCCCACGACGGGAGCCCAAAAACGGGCCCACCACTTCGTCCCACCATGTCTGATCAGGAGGCGTCCTCCACATCGAAACATGGCGTGCCAGGGGGTGCTGCCAGCATAGGCGGCAGGGGGCGCATCACATGTACTCCACCTGCCCAATCCTTTTGACTTAATGGACACTACCAACCTAGGGCCCTGTTGGGCCATATGGTTGAGAGACTGAATTCTATGTAGGGGCCATAGGGCTAACGAATGACGCCTGCTTGAACACACTATCCATGGCCCGCAGTACGGGACAAAGCGGGGGAGCTGCTCAATCTGGACACAGCATCATACAGCGACCTGCATGGCAAATTATCAGAATACTTTGCTCCACACACACCAACATTGATTATGAAAGACATATCTTTCATACCACTCGACAGAACAAAGGCGGATCCCTCGACAATTTCATTGAGGCTCTGCATCAAGCTCAAATGCTGCAATTTCCACCATTACTCAATGAAGAAGCCCTATGATCTCAGGTGATCAGCAGCTGCAAGTTGCAATCCTTCAGGAAAAAGCTACTTAAGAAACAAAGGTTCGCGAGAGTAGATTCTTGCAATAGCTCGGATTGAGGAGGCTGTGGAGTCCCAACTCAACAGCCTGGCAAAAATGACTATCCAGCACAAATTGACAGACCCCGACGTCCTAAATAAACTGTCCTCTATACCAAATCAGACCGGCAAGCGGTTGGAGGCTACATGCATGGGTATGAATATCCACACATCAGTGAATGCCCTGCCTTGGGGCAATAGTGTGCTGCGTGCGGAGGATTGCACCAGCCCCTACGCCCAGCAAACAAAGACTCCAAGAACGCCAGAAAAGCACTCGAACGAGCCTGCTATGAAACCGGCCAGAAGGTGAACCTAGGAGACAAGGGCAGGAGGACCGAGAGCAGCGGCAGCCACCAGAGGGGTCCAAACGCAGTGGCAGGAGAATGTTTGTCTGCTACATAGAGATGAGATCTCCCTCAAGCACCGGATCCCCATCGTCGGGCGAAGATCAAAGGAAGAAAGGCGCTCAACAATGACACCGCTGCCCAACACAGCCCTGTTCTCACGCTACAAGTCAATGACCCCCTGCTAGAATTCCTCATCAACACAGTGGCTACTGTCATCAGTGAGGAGGTGTATAACTCCCTTGTCTGACCCCAAGGCTGAAAAAGGCCACAGTTGACATTTATCCATACGGGTTGACCATGCCACTATACTGCAAGGGCACCATCACGACTTGGTGCATCCATAAGGCGCATGCGGCAAAGGTCCTGTTGCATGTATTAAAGACGGAGGCCAATAGTGGCTGCATACTCGGTTTCAGGACAGTAGTCGACATGGGCCTAGTACACCTCTTGTATCAGCTGATGGCCCACAAATACTTTGCCAGGCCGGAAGCGGTGGAAGCAGCGTTTCCGAAGCTATTTAAAGGACTGGGGCGTTGAAGCAAAGGAAGATCCAATTACGCATTAACCCAGAGGTCTGCCCAGTAGCCCAACACCCATCAGGGCATACCTGTCAACACAGAGGCAAGTCGAGGAAGAGTTAGACAAACTCATCCAGCTACAGGTGATCGAACCAGTCACTGGTCCAATGCCCCCTGGGTATCGCCCATAGTCCAAGTGCCCAAGAAGTCCCTGGACGGGTCCATACAACTGTGTGGACATGCGGAGGGCCAATGAAGCAATTGAACGGAAGCGACACAGGCGCAGAGGATCACTGACATGATCCATCTGCTCCATGGAGCAAAGGTGTTTTCTAAGCTCTGTCTTGCGAAAGAATACCACCAGATCGAGATTGCGCCTGAGTCACAATGCATCACAACATTCGTGACACACCTGGGGCTGTTTCAATGCAAGAGACTCAGTTTCGGCATCTCGTCGGCAGCTGAGATATTCCAAGAAGAGATGCACAAGGAGATACGGCATGTACTCAACTGCCTTAACTACTCGGACAATGTCCAGCTATTCGGGAACACTAAAGAGGAACACGATGTAGCTTTGCACATGGTGGAGACGGCGGGCTTCACACTCAACAAGGCAAAATGCGAGTTTGGAAAAGGTTCGCTGCGCTTTTTCGGGCACATGATTTCTGAAAAGGGGATGAGGCCCGATCCGGACAAAGTGGCTGCCCTCAACACTGCACATCCTTCCCCAAAACACATCAGAACTACGATTCTCCTTGGGTTTAGCAAGCTACTGCTCGAGGTATCTCAAGGACTATGCCACCGTCAGAAATCCTTTGCGGCTGCTCACCTGCAAAGACCAACCATTAGTGGTCCGATGACTTCCAAAGAGCGTTTGAGACCATCCTCAACAACATCGCCAGGGCTGAAGACATGGCGTACTTCGCGCATAGAAAAGCTGAGGAGATGGTGGACACTAGTCCCGTAGGGCTGGGGGCCATTCTGATCGAGAGATCCGGCTGTCCCAGCCAACACATTCATCGTGGCCTACGCCAGTAGGAGCTTCAGTCACTGACCAGGCATACTCCCAGGTGGAGAAAGAGAGCCTGGCGGTGGTGTGGACCACCAAGCCCTTTTGACTATCTATGGCGACCCAAAGGCCAGGATGCCCCCCCCCGGATCGCTAGATGGGGGCTCTGCCTGCAAGATAACAAGTTTGACATTAAACATCAGCTAGGCAAGGAAGACAACCCGACGGACTATCTGACCCGTCACCCCACCAGCTCGAGCAGGGCCATCCATCGCAGACGCCTATATCAAATACGTGGGTCATCACTTACAGCCACTTCAGTAGGATGGACTGATCTCATCGCTGCGTCGGAGCAGGAGCGACCTCTTCGCATTGAGAGACACTGCATCCAGTCGGAAATACTGGCTCTTCTGAAACAGCAAGACAAACTCTGAAGCGAGTCCGTCCAAGACGTCATTCGGTGTTTAGACCTGGTCAAGGATGAGCTGACCATAGTCAGTGACCACGTCGTCTTAAAGGGCTGTAAGGTGGTTATTCTGGAGGTTCTACGAGAGAAGATAGTCCGGCTGGCGCACAAAGGTCACCGGGGGTGGTATCCAAGAAGCCGCTGCTACGTCAAAAGGTGTGGTTCCCCAAGTTCGACGCTATGGTGGAAGAAATGGTAGGATGCCCTACATGTGCATAAGTGGCCCCACACCCAAATACTTTCCAGATGTCCCCACTCCCTGAAAACGTGTGGGACGAAATGGCGGTGGACTTCTTTGACCCTCTCCACAGCAGTGCCTATGTCCTGGTGCTGATAGATGTACATTCCCGTTTTCCTGAAGCTCGGCTGGTCGAGAGCATGGCTGCCATGTGCGTGATCCTGGTGCTGGACCACATGCTGTCCACGTATGGAGTCCCTAGAGTTATAAAGTCAGACGATGGCCTGCCTTTCACAAGCCTGGGTGTTCAGAATTTCGCAAGATAGATGCGGTTTCAGCACAGGAAGTTAGCTCCACGATGGCCTCAAACCAACATCATTTTTCAGAGGTTTATGCCAAGCACCAAAAGGACTTTAAAGATAGCTACCACCCTCAACAAATCCCCCCCCCCCCCCGAGCATGTGCTCTATCAGCTGCTGAGGGAATACCGTCACACCCCACACAGTACTATCAGGGTTTGCCCCGCTGATCTGGTTTTCAGGAGACCAAATAAGACCAGGCTACAGGAAGGTCTGAACCCAGCACCTCCAACTGCGCTAGAGCAGCAAGCGAGAGACGAGGACCTGGAGGAAAAGAGCAAGATGAAGGACCGAGCTGGTGCACGGAAGCGGGCCCACAAATCTGCCGTGAAACCTGGAGATCGGGTGTTGATACGTCAACCGAGGGGTCGGAAGGAAGACTCCACATTCGCACCAGAACCTTTTGACAGTGACGCACAGGAAGGGCACCATGATCACTGCCAGCGGGGATGGACAGTCAAATCAGTGATGCGAAACGTGTCGCACTTTAAGAAGGTTGTCAACCCGCTAGAGCCTGAGTAGGAGCACCCCGATGACAGTCCGGATGAGAGATATTCAGATGAACCCTCCCTCAGAGATGGGGGAATCGTCCGACGAAGATGTGGCTGTGGGAGAGAGCCCCCCCTGCTGACATCTCGAATTCCTGAGAGGCCACAGAGGTGACGCATGAAGCCCCCACAGACTGAGGAAATGGGGTAGAAAACAGTGAGCGACCCATTGCTCTAAAAAGGGGGGAAATGCCCTGGTGTGCATTGTGTGGGCTGGACGTTTATTATGGCCTCTTCCAAGGAAAGTGACGTTGGGGGTTACAGAGGTAGGCATTGAAGGGAGTTTCAGTTCATTTTTTTTCAATAAAGGAGGACGCATGCTGCAGCTCCAGTGTCCGTGCTTTCATTGAGTCAGCCACAAGTGTGTTTGTTGCGCGAGATGCCCCGTGCACGGGTAGTTCCCTTTGGCCATCAAAGTATCCACATGTTCCAGAACCCATGAGACACCGCAAATCCAGAACACTGCCCTCCCTTGGTAATTTGCACATCTGAGAGAACGTTTTCCAGTTGGGCCACTGCTACACTCCCTGCAGGCCCATGAACAAAAAACTCTTTAACTTAAATTGCTGTTCCCTTGGGTTCTTTTCTAATGGAGCTACAACATCCAACAATCCCGTTGAAAAAAAAAAAAAAATATATATATATATATATATATATATATATATATATATATATATCTCTGAGACTTGTGGAATCTGCTTAGATCACATGCTGTGCATAGGCCGACATCTAGTGGAAGCTGCGGAGTATTAGTTTGTTTTTCGAAACTCGAAAATGGGCGTCGACACAGGGCGTGCCAGTAATACTATCCCTAGTGTGACGTCCACTGTACCCAAGATCCCTCACGCGTCTAGGATCCTCAGATTGTTTTTTTCCGCCATACTGGTCGGAAGCATTTTGCGGAGTCCCCTGGCCTTAGCCATACTTTTGCTAGAATTTAAAATAATAATCTATTAACATCCTTTCCCACCCCAACTTCGAACTTCGACACTCGACGCCGGCTGGAGAAGAAATCGACCGTCGGCTGCTGCATGACGGATTTGGGCCTCGGAAGGCCGCTGGCCTCGGCCCGGCAAGTAGGGAGAGTGGGGGGTGGTACATACTCTGCACTCTTGGTATATAGGTACACCTTATAGATTTCCTACACTTAACAGCCCGCTGCCTCAAGGTGCGTATGGAGGGTACCCCTTTTCAATTCTGCCCCAAGTGCAATCGCAAATACCCTTGGGTCGACAGGCACGCCACGTGCAATCTCTGCTTGCCGAGGGACCACCCCGAAGCGAACTGCAGAGCGTGTAGTAGGTTTAAACCTAAGACACTTAAGGACTGTTCGACGAAGCATTGGGCCCACCACGCCAGGCAGGCAGCCATGGCAGCGACGCCGTACTTTCGGACGGCGAGGGCATTACGGCGTCGAAAGACAGCCGAGCGCAGGTCCCCGACCTCGGAAGGTCGTCCGGCAGGGCGGCTATGGGGAAGACCCCCGGCGACACAAGCGCTTCACATACTACACTCACTAAACACACTAAGTCCAACCGAGACTCGACAACGTCGAGTTCTCGGAAAGAGGCACAGACAGAACGGTCCGATTCGGTGTCCTCTGGGCGCTCTCGATCAAGATCGCCGCATGACTCCAGACAATCATCCACTCTTGCCAAGAGTGCCTCGCTCCCTAGGCTAACAGAAGTTCGATCGTCGGAAGACGAAGACGACTTCCACCCCCAGGCCGCGCTCCAGGAGTCTGAGCCTGCAATTAAACCCAGCGAGGCCCCACGCTCGAAGGACAGGGACACCTCTCCCGATCCTCGACGCCAGGCGTCGGAAAAACTCCTGAGCCACTAAGGGACAGGGAAAACATTTTTCTACGCACGGGGAGGGGGGAAAACAGCAGAAGAAACTACCTGTACATTCTTCCACACCTGTGAAACACTCCACCCCCCCTAAACAGACAGACAAGCCCAGGTCTGCTGATAGGTCCACAACCAGCAAAGCTACTCAAGATAAATCCCATGGACTTGCTGAGAGTCATTCCCAGTTCCAAAAATTGGTCCAGTGAAGACATAGATAGGGTCATGTCAAGAATGTCTTTGGCTGATTTGTATGAAAAAAATCCAGAACATTTCCTCTCGTATGATCCACAAGGGCCCACACCCTCAGGCTCTACTGATCCTATCCCCCCGAGTAAGAAGGCCCGGTTTGAAACTCCAATAAGGTCAGAACCCTTCGAGGTACAACCTTACGCAAGACCATACTGACGGTATCAAGGAGAGGCTTCCTTTTGTGAAGACCAAGAATTTGGGTTGATAGAAGAGCAAACCGGGACGGGCTACTATGGGGATGATGAGGACCAGGAGGAAGAAGAGGATGACCCGGAAACATACAGAGTAGATTCCCCAGTAGAGAACGAAGCCCCGGTTACCGACTCCCCGGTCGATAACCAACCCCTCCTAAATGAGGTTCTCGCTCGCGCAGCAGAACATTTCCACATTGACACCCACGGTGTACAGGAGGAAAGGGACTTCGCAGAAGAGTTAGTGGGAGAAAGGAGGCTTGTTGCCCAGACCATCCCTATCCTTAAATCCATTCAGCGGAGAATAGATCCGTCCCTGGTGAACCCAAACCTCACCAGAGCAGTCAATCCCAGGGTTGAAAAACTTTTCAGGGCAGCAGTCTGACCCTCTATATAAGAGGACATCTGAAGCCAGCCTCCCTAGTTGTCACCAACACTCGTAAGAGGGCTGGGACACCCTTATCTTCGTCAGAAGCTCCTCCCGACAAGGAGAGCAAAAAACAATACGGTTTCGGCAGGAAGGTAGCCTCAACGTCTGCCTATCAAGCAAGGATTGCTAACTCCACCACCCTGTTGGCCAGCTACAACTGCCATCAGTGGGAAGAAGTCGCGGCTCTCATAGCCTCTGCTCCTGAACCGTTAAAGAGCCAATTAGCTTGGATTTCCGCAGAGGGTAGAGCCGTGTCTGGTTGCATTTTGAAAGCAAGCTTCGACGCCGCGGACTACGCAGGCAGATTGATAGCAGAAGGTACTGTTATCAAGAGACATGCGTGGTTACGGCAGTCTGGTTTTAAGGCAGAAACTCGGGCATCATTGTTAGACAAACCGGTGGAAGCCGATCTGTTTGGTAAAGCGGTCGAAGACGCACTAAAAAATGCCAAGGACGAATACGACACACTCAAATCCCTTGGCCAGTTAACCTATAAACCCCCTAACCAGAGAGGGAATAGTAATTTTCGTCGCCCACGCGGCCAAAATTCCCAGAGAGGATCTAACTATTCCCAGGGGCAGGGTACACAGTGGAACAACAACCAACAGGCTACCCAGGGTTACGGCAGAGATAATAGGAGAGGTCGTGGTAAAGGCAGAGGCAGCCCCAGCAAGGGAGGCGGCACGCCTCCACCAAAGCAGTGACGCTCAGTTCAGGGTCCCTTCTCACGCAACCCCAGTAGGGGGACGCATTTCAAACTTCACCCAGGCTTGGGAAGGGATCACATCAGACAGATGGGTGCTGTCAATAGTATCCACGGGATATTGTATAGAGCTACTGCAGCGTCCCCCGAACCATCCTCCACGACAAAGAGTACACTCCTTAGAACATCAGAAGATTCTCCTCGAGGAGATCGCCATTCTTCTACAAAAGGACGCGATAGAACTCGTCCCGGGACACCAGGTAAACAAGGGTATTTATTCAACTTACTTCCTTGTGCCAAAGAAAGACTTGACAATGCGCCCAGTATTGGACTTACGGCCTGCCAACAAGTATGTCAAGCCCCAAAAATTTCGTATGACCACGCTACAAGAGGTAATCCCCCCTCCTAAAAAAGGGATTACATGGCAACCTTGGATATGAAAGATGCTTATTTTCATATTTCCATGTTCCCAGCGCACAGAAAGTACTTGCGCTTCAAGGTGGACAGTCGCCACTACCAATTCAAGGTACTGTCCTTCGGGATAGCTTCAGCACCAAGGGTATTCACCAAGGTACTGGCGGTGGCGGCTGCACACCTACGCAGGGAGGCAATCCCAGTGTACCCTTATCTGGACGACTGGCTCATAACGGGGGAAACCCCAGGAATTTGCAGGACAAACATTCAAAGGACTATCGACGACCTCCACGAGTTAGGCTTCTCAATCAACGAGAAGAAGTCAAGCCTGGTGCCAAGCACCTCAAAACAATTCCTAGGAGCAATCCTGGATACCCAGGAGGGGTTGACCTTTCCTTCAGAAGAAAGAATTCGGAATATACTACTGCAAATTCCGCATTATCAGTCCGGTCAACAAATAACGGTACGCAAAGCAATGCGTTTACTGGGCATGATGGCGTCATGCATTTACCTGGTCCCCCACGCGCGCCTGCGCATGCGTCCCATGCAGGAATGGTTGGCGAAACAGTGGTCTCAGGCAAATGGTCAGTGGGACGATCTAGTGGTCGTTTCGCCAACACTGATACAAAGCCTTCACTGGTGGACAAGAGAAAATCTCGCACAGGGAAAACCCTTTTACGATCCCGAAGTACAGGCAGTAGTCACTACAGATGCATGTCTGACGGGGTGGGGAGCTCACCATCTCCACCACACAGCTCAGGGTCTCTGGTCTCACTCAGTGGCCAAGAACCGCATCAACCTGCTAGAGCTTCTGGCAGTATTCAGAGCGATTCAGGCGTTCGAGCCTCACCTACTAAACCTGTCAGTGCAAATCCGGACGGACAGCACTACAGCCATGTTCTACCTAAACAAGCAAGGAGGGACTCACTCGCCAAATCTGTCCAAGCTTGCCCAGAAAATCTGGATATGGGCACTCGGACGGAACATCTTCCTGTCATCACAACATGTTCCAGGGGAGCTCAATTCCCTAGCGGATGCTCTGAGCAGAGACTCCCTCCCAGAGGAACACGAATGGGTTCTTCACAGAGAGGTAGTAGATCTCTTCTCTCAGTGGGGTTTCCCCACTATAGACTTATTCGCCACAAGCGAAAACAGACAATGCCCAGGATTCGCATCCAGGTTCCCCCAACCAGACTCCCAGGGGAACGCCCTGTGGATGAACTGGTCAGGGATGTTTGCGTACGCTTTTCCACCAACTCCTCATCAGGAAGGTGGTCAACAAGATGAACAGAGAGACGATGATGCTCGTCCTCGTTGCTCCCATGTGGGCAAGACAACCGTGGTTCCCACACTTAAGGATGGCGGTGTGCGAGCCCATCAAACCTCCGGCCTGATACAACCTACTGTCCCAGCACCAAGGTCAAACAGTGCATCAGCAACCCAACTCAATGAACCTGGCAGCATGGCTCCTGAGGTCATAGAGTTTGGACATCTCAATTTACCACAGAGGTGCATGGACATCCAAAAGGAATCTAGGAAACCAAACACAAGGCACTGCTACTTTGACAAATGGAAGAGATTCGTTATCTGGTGCCAGAGTAAACAAATCAACCCAGTTGATTGCACTCCTTCCACTATTGTTACATACATGCTCCACCTGCTGGATGCAGGACTGGTTTTTAACTCACTGAAGGTACACCTGGCAGCCCTGTCGGCTTACACCACTTCCCATAACAAGGTCTCGTGGTGGAAAGTACCAGTAGTTAAAGACTTCATGGAAGGAGTAAAGAGACTTCACCCTCCTATTTCTAACCTACCACCAGGGTGGGACCTTAATGTGGTGCTATCTAAGCTCATGGGCCCCCCTTTCGAGCCTATGCATAAAAGCAGTCTCACACACCTGATTTATAAAACGGCCTTCTTAGTAGCTATTACTTCTATAAGAAGGGTCCGTGAAATTCAGGCTCTCAGTGCAGGATCCCTTCTTTACTGTCCATAAAGACAAACTGGTTTTACGCACACACCCTAGGTTCTCACCTAAGTTTATATGTAAATTCCACGTAAACCAGTCCATCGAGCTTCCGGCTTTCTTCCAGGACCCTCAAAAGTTCGGCTGAGGTGAAACTACACACCCTAGATGTGCGTAGGGCGGTCCTCTACTATGTAAATAAAACCAGACCGCTAAGGAAAACAGATCAGCTCTTTGTCTCCGTAGCTACAGGCAGAGAGGGGGGGATCGCGTCTCTAAAGGTGCCATCTCGAAGTGGATTATTAACTGTATCCAGCTGTGTTACTCACTCTGAAAAGACTCTGCCTTTCACGCCAAGAGCCCACGCTACAAGAGGCATTGGGGCCACTCTGGCTTTCATTGCAAATGTACCCCTTGACACCATTTGCAAAGCAGTTACTTGGAGCTCTATTCACACTTTTACTCCGCATTACTGCATTGACACCCATTCCAAGGCAGATACACAAGTGGGACAAGCGGTTCTAAGACACTTATTTGCTCATGACCCTTCTCACATCCCACCTCCTTCAGGTACTGCTCGCTAATTAGGCACAGCATGTGATCTAAGCAGATTCCACAAGCCTCAGAAGGGATACATTACTCACCGTAATTGTATTTCTGATGCTTGTATCTGCTTAGATTCACATGCGACCCACCCTTCCTCCCCTCTGAGAGAAGGCGCATGGTTGCTTGTAGTCTTACCTTTCTATCTGCTTGGATTATCTGTACTCGCGCTACTCCTCATGCTACCTCATGTCAGAAGAAATACAATCTGAGGATCCTAGACGCGTGAGGGATCTTGGGTACAGTGGACGTCACACTAGGGATAGTATTACTGGCACGCCCTGTGTCGACGCTTATTTTCGAGTTTCGAAAAACAAACTGTAATACTCTGCAGCTTCCACTAGATGTCGGCCTATGCACAGCATGTGAATCTAAGCAGATACAAGCATCAGAAATACGATTACGGTGAGTAATGTATCCCATATTTCTGAGGCTTGTGGATTTGCTTAGATCACATGCTATGCATAGGCCATCATCTAGTGGTAGTCGTGGAGTATTACATGACTCGTTTTTTGAAACTCAAAGGGACCTTCGTGTTAATACTATCCCTAGTGTGATGTCTGTACCCATGTTCCTTCACGTGTCGAGGTACCTCTGATTGTTTTTTTCCGCCATCATAGTCGGTCGCAAGTTGCAGAGTTCTCTTGGCTAGGGGCCTTAATTACCAATAGGGTTAATGTTATATTTCTTTTTCATCACCCTTAATTTTCTGCCTCCCAAGGACTCTTTGACGGCGCTTGACGGACGGACGAAGTGTCGGAGGAGAACCCCTCGTCCGACGGACAGTGACCTGGGCCTAAACAGGCCTCACCGGGCTTCGACCCTTTACAGTAGGGTGAGCGGGGGGTAGGTAATATACATTTTATCTTAGAAATGCCTATTTCTCAACCTTCCTTCCTCTTTATCGTCGTGCTGCCTTATTCCTCCTCTATGGAAAATACACCTTTTATAGTTTCCCCTTCTCCTGGTCAAAAATATCTTTGGAAGGACACACGCCAGGTGTGCAACCATAGTCTTCCATGGGATCACGTCAAGAAGCGTTGCAAGTCCTGCAAGCTTTTGAGACCCAAGACCCTAAAAGATTGACGTACAAAACGATGGGCTGCCCACGCCATGCAGGCCGAGGCCTCCATAGACATGGCGGGTGAATCGGATGACTGCAGTGTCAGCATTTTAAGTGATGCCTAAGACAATCGCGGTTCGACAGAACCCCAGGTTTGCGAGCCCCCGACTCCAATAATCAGGCCAGCAGCCCTTCCCTGGAGAAGACACCCGGTGGCAAAAAACGCTAAACGCACAAACCCAAGCCAACCAGGTCATCGGCCATTCATGGCCACGCAGTGTCCAAGTAGAAGATTCAATCTTAACCTCAGCTGTCCTCTGGGCCCTTGCATTCGCCTCAAGACAGATCTCCCAAAATGGCACGGAGTAGGCCACTTTCTGACAAAATGCCAAAAAAGGCCCTCCTTTCGTGCCGGAGGAACACGTGTCGAAAGAAAAGTCTTCAATGCACTCTTTGAGCACATTGAAAATGCAGCAACTGATTAAAAAATCATGTCCCGAAAACGCTGGTTAAAGCTAAAGTGGTTGAAATCCTCTAGCCTTTCGACAGACAAAACACTAAAGTCGCACTCAACACAGGAGACTTACTCTACACCCTCTGAGGATACATTTTCAGGGATTTACAAGTAAGAGGCAGACTCCCTTTCAGGAACCCTCTTCCTGGTATAGCATTGCATTTCCCAAGTCCACAGAATGGACACCAGAAAGTTTTAACAGGGTAATGAGGAGTTTAGACCCCCTCAAGGTACTGCACAAGATTGAGGTGGGGTGGGGGAACTAGTGGGGAACCGCCTTCAAATGTGTTCAAACTAGACAGCCCTCAACCCAGCACCTCCACTCAGTCTTAACTACACACAGTCAAGGCCCCTCTCAGGACCCATTTATTATTGATCCTTCTGATTTACAAGATCACAAGATGACCAGTACAATCAAGATCAATATCAGGATGATGACCCTGACATTTACATTATGCTGTCCCCGGCGGATCAAGATCAGCCTGTGGCTGACTCCCCCATACAAAACATGCTTCAATACAAGATCTGCTACTAAAAGCTGCACAACATTTTTAAGGTAGACACACAAGAGGTGTCCAACATGACACAAACTTTGTGGACGACATTTTGGGGGACAAAAGATCAGTAACCCAAACTATCCCTATTCTACAGTCAGTGCAGTGCCGCATCCAGCCATCCCTACTGACGCATAACCTTACAACCCCTGCATCAAGAAAATACCCCTGCATCGAGAGTTGAATTAAACTTGACTCTCAGGTCATTACAACAACTGGAAAGAGGGCAGGCGCACCCCCAGCTTTCGCTGAGGTACCGCCAGACAAAGAGTACACAAATCTACACTCTTGTCACCCTCTGCTGCATATGAAACCAGATTTGCAAAGAATACTGCACTACTGCCAGTTATAGCTACCATGTGTGAGATTCACTCCAGCAGCAAATGAATGCTGTCCCTGAGCCCTTTAAGTCTCAGCCCTCTAAAAACATCATCTAAGGCAAACCGGTTCCAAACTATAATCTAAAAAATATTCTGGGTGTAGCTGATGGTGCTGAATGATTTATAGAAGACGGCACCTTAGTCAAACGGCATGCCTGTTAAGACAGTCGGACTTCAAACTTGAGGCACAAGCCACACTCCTGAATATGCCAATTCAACCTAACCTATTTAGCAAAACAGTAGAGGATGCACTGAAGAGTGCAAAAGAAGAGCATTAAACTTTAAAATCAGTAGGCCAAATAACTAACAAGCCTTTTGTCCAGCGAGGAGCGTGTAACAACCAGTGTTTGTTTTGTGGACCAGGTTCACAGCGTTCCCCGGGTATAACCAAGGAGGCCAGTCCCCATCTTGGGGTAACACACAGGGTCAGTCAACTGGAAACTGGCTGAAATCTGGTGGTTGGTACGGAGTATTGAATGAGTTGTTTTAGAAATTCGAAAAGGGACGTCGACCGGCTGTGTTTGTAATACTATCCCTAGTATGACAGGCACTGTACCCATGGTCATTCACGTGTCGAGGCCCTCAGATTGTTTTTTTTGTTTTTCTGCCATTTTGGTTGTCGCTATATGTAGAGTTCCTGGATTACTGGCCTTGACTGAATAATTATTAAATATACATTCATATTGCTCCCCGCTTATTTACCATAGTTTGTCACTCGACGGATCAAGGAGTACTCAGTGATATTACCACCAAGAATCAAAGCAGCTTGATAAACGTCTTTGACTCGCTGGCTTTGGTCTACACCAGACTGCACAGTAGGGAAAGTGGTGGGGTTGAGATGGGCTGGGGGGGTTTTGACGACTTTCACTGCTTTTAGAGAATGTCTGTTCATATTCCCCTATTACATTCTTTGTCTAGAAAGGGACCCTTTATAGGTTTTACCTTTTCTGTAATAGGATCAATCTGTGGAAGGACACTCCTAGCCTGTGCAACCAGTGTTCCCAGGGATCACTCAGAAAACCAATGCTCAGTGTGCAAGCTCTTTTGTCCTGAACCATTTAATGACCGTCTCACTGAACGGTGGGCAGCTTACACCATGCAAGCCGAGGCTTCATCGGACAGCCCCACCGGCATGAAGGAGTCCGAGGAAGAACCGCCCAGCTACTGAGCACAAAGTGACGTGAAGACCTAGTGGGTTCAGCACATTGCCATGTGCTAGTTGCCCACTCCTCCTAGGATAGTACTGTGATTGCTTGTTAGACTGCGCTCTACCCATAGAGATTAGCAAACATTGACCTGATTCACATCTAGAAAGCACCACTATAGAATAGTACTGTGATTATCAGCTTGTACCCGCTAGGATATTACTGTGAAATACTAGATTTTGCCCCCTAAAACAGTACTGTTATTATTTAATTGAAACCTCTAAAATAGTACTGTGATCATTAGCTTGCACCTCCTAGGATAGTACTGTGATTACTGGCTTGCTCCTTAGGATAATACTGTGATTGATTGTTAGACTGAGCACTACCCTTAGATTAGCACACATTGACCTGATTCACAATTAGAATGCACGACTGTAGAATAGTACTGCGATTATTATCTTGTGCCCGCTGGGATAGCACTGTGATTACCAGTTTGTGCCCTCTGATAATACTTTGGTTATTAGCTGTACCCTGCGCCATACCAGAGATTTGTTATTGCTGTAAAGTTTCTTCCAGGGAGACCCACATTAGGGACAACCACTGGAATACCCCAGTAGACTTCCCCAACCGGACAATTCTAACTCGATACAGCAACTGAACTACCCTAGCATTATCACCTGACTAAACCACCCCAACAGACAGACCGAGCCCAAGCTTGTATCGGACAATCCCCCCACCCAGTACAGTACAACAAGACAGCTGGACCAAAGCACAGACCAACTCTGCAACAGGGAACCGAAGAAAAACCAACCAAAAAACACTCGAGCGGAAAATATCGCTCAAAGGTATTGGACCAAAGGAAAGGCAAAAAGCAGAAAGAGCAAACTCAACTAAAAACCAATGAAGACTCACAACTGCATAACACGCTCCTACAGACCAGAACGACAACAGAACCAGCACAGAGAGAAGAGCGAAATCCCTTAACCAAACTCCTACATCGCAAATAACTACTCACCAGAAAGAGCCAACCCAACGTACCAATCAAGAACGACCAACAACCAGACACAAACCACAAAGAAGAATAACGGACAAACCTAGAAATAACAAGAACATGATCTACGCCCTAACCCTTTACATCACCAAAACAAGAGGACCCTCCGCTTGACAGCCACTAAATTTAGAAGACGAGCCTGATGAAAACAAGAACCCAAGACTGAACCTAGAGCTTTTCGATGGACACAACTGTACCAACACCCCAACTAGATTCCAACCTGGAGGGAAACCTTAACACCAGTGAGAAGACTGCACCGACCATAAAGCACAACCTTTTTAAAACCCACTGCAACCTAATAAATGCAAGATCCATGTCAAAATACTGAACAGAGATCTTTGACTTTCTCTGTGACGACATCCTATTTATCACAGAAACATGGCTGGATGACAATTGCAAAATCACACTCCAAAGCTTCCTCCCCACCAACTTCAAATGCCTTCATGTTAAAACGGGAAAAATAAAAAAGGAGGAGGCTTCGCAATAGCATTCAAAGAACACCTGCAAGTAAAAACAGACAAACCTCTTAACATCAACAACTGCGACACTTATCAGCAAATCTAAAAACAAACATTAAATTCATACTGGTTTACAGACCACCAACATACGGTGCAAACTTAGTCGCCAACTTCGTAGGAGCCATCACCAACATAGCCATCGCACACAAACGTCTAATAATCCTGGGGGGACTTCAACATTTGGTCTGAAGCAAAACAGAGCAACTCTCAAAACTCACTAATTGGGAAGCTTGCAACCATGAAACTGCAACAGTTGGTCAAAGGGGCAACACACTCGGCAGGACACACCCTTGATGCAATTTTCGCCAAGAAAAAACTTACCACCACGGCACCACCGATACAAATACTTTGGAGCAACCATCTCATCATTCCTTTCGTGATCACACTACCAACTCGAGTCAGCATCCAGCCCTGCAAGCTCACAACCACCACAAAAAAACTGAAAAACTGTCAAAGCAAGCAACCTAATGCAACAACTGGAGATGACCAAACCTTCAGCAGCAGAACTGGAGAAGTCGGCCCTAGACGGGAAAGTGGAGCTACTCCACAAATGGATTGCTGATACAATCGAAAACATCGCCCCGGAAAAACCATTTACCCCCTCAAAATAAAGAGCAATGGCAAAATGGTTCACCCCACTACTAAGCATCATGAAAAAGAACAAGAAGCTGGAATTGGAATGGAGGAAAGAATACAACCAAGATAAGAAAACTCTCCTCCAGAAACAAATTCGATCATATAAGAAGGAAATTAAAAAGGCAAAAAGAAGGCATTATGATGACAATCACCAATGCCACCAACACACAAAAAAAATGTTCAACATCATAAAAGAAAGGGGAACCCCCCTGGTTGCGACAACACTCCAAACCCCTCCGAGAAACTATGCAACAACTTGGCAGACCATTTCAAGAACAAAATCAATGACCTCTGACAAATCATACAAAACAGACCAACCAACCCTAACACTGAACTAACCGGACCTGACGAGGAGCCACAGCACAAACTCCAAAACGTCCTTGAAATATCCAGAGGCATTTGTCAAGCTGGTAAAAAACAGCAAGAATGCGGGATCACCCATGGATCCTGACCTCTACACATCAATCCCTGCACAAGGAACACCATCGGAATATTACAGAAGCCTCTCAAATCTGTTGCTCGCAACAGGAACTGTACCACGATCCTTCAAATCAGCATATATTAAGCCACTTTTAAAAAACACTTGTGGCGACTTGGAAGACTTCTCCAACTACTTACCGATTTCAAACATTCCGTACCCAGCAAAACTCCTAGAAACGTACGTATACAAATTAACCCAAGAACATGTAAAAAAACATCACTTGCTAGACCAAGCACAAGTCTGCTTCAGACCCTTAAGAGGAACAGAAACCGCTCTATCCATCTGGGACGACCTAAAAACAAGCTCTGACTCCAACACAACCCCGGCTTTGATTCTGCTTGACCTCTCCGCAGCCTTCGACACAGTAAGCCACAACACCCTAACCAAAAGATTGGAAGATATAGGTATAACGGACATAGCACTACTCTGGATTAAATCATTCCTAGCAGACAGACCAGAAACCGTATGGATAAAACCCCTCAAATCTACTCCACGAGTTGACTGTCGAGTACCACAAGGATCCTCACTATCACCACTATACTTCAACATCTTCCAGACTCCAGTAATCGGGTTCTTCAAAAAACATTACATGCTTACAACTATGCAGATGACACTTGAATCATCTGCAAAATCGAAGATAATCAAGCCGATCACTTAACCCTAATAGAATGTCTAGAATAAGTCTTTTACTGGATGAACGCCAACAACTTGAAAATCAAACCAGGAAAGACAGAAATCATGATTATAGCCAAAAATCAAGAAATAATACCTACATTCCCTGGCCTACGGAAATGGGGGAAATGTGCCCACACCATCTAAGGTAGTAAATAATCTGGGAGTCCTAATGGTCAACACCCTAACCTCAGACCCACACGTTAATGCAATAATTAAGAAATGCTTCTTCCTCCTTCAGACAGCAAGAAGAATTCTACCTTTCCTTCACCCATAAAACACTGACTATCGTCGTCCTCATCATTTCAAGAATCGACTATGCAAACAGCCTCTACCTCGGGATGGCAGAATACCTCCTGAAGAAATTACAACGCACTCAAAATGCATCAGCAAGACTCCTCCTCAAGCTATCCAGAAGAGAGCACATCACTCCAGCACTAAAATACTACATTGGCTCCCAATCAAACATTGTATCACGTTCCAAACAACGTGCATAACACACAGGGCAATCAGCGGACCAGGAGCAGAATTTCTACAAAAGAAAATAATCTACAAGCCTCGTGACTCCTCAGATCAAGCAATGAAATCTGCCTGGAACCAAAACCATACGTCAAGAAAAAACGTTGGGGCTCCTTTTTCTCCCTCCTGGCTGAAAAATACTGGAACAACCTCCCGAAAGAAATAAGAAACACTAAAGACCACGTAAAATTCTGAAAACCTCTAAAAACCTGGCCTTTCAACACCTCGAACCAAATTGAAGCAAGTAAACAAACAGGAAACATTAAACGGATGGACAGAATGTATGGTGGCACAGACAACACCCAGAGCCCACTAAAGCAAACTCCTACAAGAGAGATGACGTTAGGTGGAATAGAACAAATGGGACAACCCCATGAGGACAGACATTAGCAATACATGCCCAGCCCTACCAACAATGTTACACGCTGAGAAAGGATGTAGGGTACGGGTGTAGCTCGCAAGTAATAAATCCAAAAAATAGGTTACAGCAAAGAAAAGCTGGGATAAAGGGGATGACCGAATACAAAGATGGAAACACAAAAGTAGCTAACTTCGCGTAATGAAAAGAGCGATGAGACAGCCGTATCGCGCTGAAACTTAAATCGCGGAAAGGAAACAACCTTCTCTAAACAAGGTAGGAGATGCAATAGAAATATGCATCTCTCCTAACAAGGATACTAACCAACCCAAAGAAAAAAAATAAAAATACTAAACTCCACCATTCCTCACACACCTCACACTCTAAACAAACACAACCTCACCTCTTAAAGCCACAGCAACCCGCACGTACTTCACCACACCGCAACAAAAACTCCTCCTCTCAGACCCCCAAACAGCACATGATGGACTCAGTACCGAATAACACACCAATATGCTCGGCGAACTGTGTTAATCGAACTGAAGCTGTCAACAGTACTTCACAGCTCCCTTGCTCATCTCCAAACTTTATCCTACTAACACGCCTAACCTACCCCCCTTTGTTTCTGATCCAACAGAGCTCTGTCTCCTACTAAGCCGAAGAATGGCTTAAAGTGCCTAGAATACGGTGCCAAGATATCTGTTACGGACCCGCATAAAATATGTATTTGTTGCCCAGGTGTTGAACATGAAACCTCCGACTGTCGATCTTGTCAGTAGATGACCTATAAGGCCCTAAAAGAGCATACAGCTAAATAGTCAGCGGGTAGACTAGTTCTGAAATTCCACGCCTTCGAAAAATCGTGCCTTCCCATGAGTCGAGAGCTTTGACTCCCCATTAAAAAAAAGATCGAAGAAACAATCTCACTCCAGGCACTCCTCCTCATCCTCTAAAAAGTTAAAGAAAAGGTGTTGTAGAACACCCTCTTCTTGGAGAAGAACGTAACCTACCCGACTAAATCCTCGAATGAGTGGGAAAATGTCTGTAAGCAAATGCTTAAAATCTTTGAGAATAAGGCCCGTCCTCAAAGCCTAAAGGAAGTGGCCATGTTCCAGTCAAAGAACAGCATAAAGCCAAGGTATAAACCTGTGTGCCCTCGAGCCCGGGTCTTAAGCCTCAAACACCTCAAGACACTTGGAGTACTTGATGAGACAAGAAATCGTATAAAACTTCGTTGAGTCCCTCGAAGCACACATCGAAGACTAAATTGTTGATTTCGTCGACGCCTTGAACGCCGTAGCCGTCTATAGTAGCAAAGTCGAAAACATTGACGCCAGCAGTTGAAGTGTCCAAGACTATATACCTCAAACCTATGGAAAGGGAAAATATCTATAAACCCTTACCAAAAAATTACTTTCAAGTTTAACTTTATTTGAGGGATATGAAACACCAGAGGAGATTGCACCGTTTGACCTTCAACTAGATCCTCTTCACAGGGGAATATGTCTAATGTTCCAGAATGTTTTATCCCAGATGAAACCAGGATCAGGGAACTGCATGGTTCTTTACAAACAGCTAGTGGTGTCGTCACCTGTCCTGAATTAGATTTTGGGAAACCAGATCCAGCTGAACATGCTGCTGTATCCTACAGAAGTCCGATGACTAAGGTTATAGACTTTTTAGGTTGGACTAGACCTACTCCACCATTTGAGCAGGATGATCGCACTGATATATTGGACAAGGGTCCACAAAATGACCCGATAGTGCCTTATGTAGCACTACAGAGAAGGGTAATGACGAACTAGGAGATTGCAGAGTCTAGTCCTGCAGTAAATAGAATTCTCACCAGAAAATACAGGCCATCCAGTAGCGACCCAAGCTACCTGTCGAAACACAACACCTGACAGCTTAGCAGTTCAGGCAGCTCGTTCTGCCTCTAAGCATGCTGCGTACCCTACTATCCCTCCAGATAGGGATGATAAACTGGTTGATAGCTGGCCAGAAATGTTCTTCTCTGCACGTAGCATGGCCTTGCAATCTGCTAACTCGACCTGTGCATTAGCAAAATTTATATTCACCCTGTGGGACTGCATAGCAATGGCGCCTGATCACATCCCTGAAGGGGAACAAAGAAGACTTCTTGAACATAAGGGATGAGGCCATGCAAGTCTCTGCAATCAGATCTGGACACTGCTGAAAATATCAGCAGAGCAATGGCGGCAAGCAATGTCATACGCAGATGTGCGTGGTTGAGGAAGTCAGGGTTTGCACCTGATGTACCATCTATACTCCTCAACATACCCTCTGACGGCTCACACTTTTTTGGTAATGAGGCTGACGAAAGCTTTGAGAAGCTGCAGATATCAAAAGCGGGCAGCCAAGTACCTAGGTGCTGCTATCAGGCAGTAGCAGCCTTTTCACCCCATCAGATCATCTTGGAGGTGTAAGTCCTTTGTTACTACTCCTCAGTTGGAAGATCGAGAGTGCAGGCTGGTCAAAGGAGATTCCCTCGTGGTGGATGAGGCAAAGGTGTAAAGTCCGCCCAAGCAGCGGCGTTAACATCAGCCGCTGCTTCAGTTGCATCAAAACCTCTGAGGTTTAGACTCCTGACACCCCTGTGAGAGGCAGACTGTCACAGCTTCTAAAAGAATGGTGAGGTATTCGGATGCATGGGCACTGGGAGCAGTAACCCAAGGTTATTGCCTCCCTTTCACACAGACGTCGGGATCATTCACTGGGAAGCCATTCGCTAAATGTGCCAGGCCCATTCATGTTACAGGAAACTTTGACCCTGCTAGAGAAAGGTGCTAAAGAACCAGTACCTGTTATGTAGAGGAACAAAGGACGGTATTCTCCCTATTACCTTATCCCCTAGAAAGACTAAGACCTTTCTTGGACTTGACATACTTGAACAAGTTCCTCAGGAAAGACGAGTTTGAGATGGTCACGCTTTCTCAGATCCTTCAGCCCCTCCAGCTCCAGGATTAGATGGTATCATTGGACCTTCAGGATGCTTACTTTCATGTGCCAATTAATCTCAAGCACAGGAAGTACCGGCGTTTCACCGTTGGCGGTTCTCATTATCTGTTTCGAGTTCTAGCATTCGGGCTGACCTCAGCCCAAGGGTTTTCATCAAGTCAATGGCGGTGGTGGCAGCAGGTCTTAGGAGAGGAGGGATTCATGTCCCCTACCTGGATGATTGTTTGATTTGGGCACATTCAACCAAACAAGCTCAGGAACATTTCAGAGTAACCTGCCACTCCCTTCACAGACTGGGCTTCTCCCTCAAATTACAAGAAGTCCCACATGATACCATCTCAGACTCCTGTTCATTGGAGCAGTCCTGGATGCATGCCTGGGAAAAGCCTCACCTCCAGAGGCGAGGGCTCAATACATAATGCAGATGGTAACCAAATTCCATAATGCCCAGTCTTCAGGCCTACAGCTTTTCATGATTGCTCGGCCTCATGGCATCCTGCATTTTACTCGTGCCAAAGGCTTGTGTGAGAATGAAATCCCTTCAATGGGCCCTCAGGACACAGTGGTCTCAATTCTAAGGCAGCATGTCGGATCTACTTCATTTTCCGAGCAGGGTCGCACAGGATCTCCTGTAATTGGGCCTGCAAGGACAACATTCTGAAGGGAGAAACTTTGCCACCCGAAGTAAGGGCTATCCACATTCAGCAGATGGTAAGCAAATTTCAAAGTGCCCAAAGTCTTCCGGCCTTTGATTTTGAGGTTGCTTGGCCTTATGGCATCCTGCATTTTTCTGGTGCCAGAGTCTCGACTGAGAATGCGGCCTCTTCCGTGGGCTCTCGGGACTCGGTGGTCTCAGTTTGCCGACAGAATGACGGATCTGGTAGAGATCCTGAACAGGGTCACACAGGATCTCCTGTGGTGGGCCTGCAATGACAACATTCTGAAGGGAGAACCTTTTTGGCAATCCTGGCCAGAGATGACAGTAGTAACAGATGCCTCACTGACGGGGTGGGGAGCACATGCCAACGATTTGACAATCGGTGGTCGTTTGTCTCCATTGGAGTCCAAACTGCATATCAACCTTTTGGAGATGAGGGCAATTAGACTAGCCTTTCTGCCCTCTGTACTGGGAAAGAATGTCCTGATATTTATTCAAATTTGTAGAGCGTGCTGCAGCCCATAGGCATCGTGGCGCTTGTTACAGACAGATTGTTTAGTTACAGAGAGCTATGAGGTGCAGCAAGACATGATACAATACACACGAGTGATAGCGTGGCATTGTTGCGCTTGTCACATAACAGAATTCATAGTTGCAAAAGAAAGGCAGAGAAAAAACTGTTACAGTCATAGAAAAGAGCAGGAGGGAGTTTTTCTTTTTTCGAAAGGCCAAGAGTGAGGTTTTCTGATCTGTCAGTGGGTAGTGCATTCAATAATCTGGTTGCAATGTATGGGAAGCCTAGCCCACCAGCTTTGGATCTGTTGATGCGTGGGGTGTGGAATTGGTGGGTGTATTGAGTTCTGATGGGCCGAGTGGATGTGACTATCTTCATAGTCTGATAGGAATGCACTGAGAAGATGAAACATTTGTGGGTGAGGATTTTGAAAGTGATGCGCTTTGTGACCTGGAGCCAGTGAGCTGACTGTCTGGCCTGGGAGATATGTTCCCTTTTGAGATGCTTAAGGCTGCTCGAAGCGCATTATTCTGTGTGACTTGGAGTCGTTGGAGGTTTTTTCAGATGTACCAGCTAGAAGGGCATTACAGTAATCTAATTTGACACCACTAGTGGCTCTGGCTATTGATAGACAGTTGGGCTTAGATAAGTAGGGTTTTATGGCATTTATTAGCTCAGTGGTGTGTGCTGAGGGAGAGGTGGTGGTGCTAACCTGTCTAGCCATCGACAGTGTGGAGTCTATGTATACCCCTGAGTCTTCACGGATGTGGAGACCGGGATAGTAGTGCTGTCAATTGTGAATTTAGCATAGTGTTTGTCAAGTTTGGCTAGTGTTTTTTTTTTTTTTTTAAACTTAGGACGATGACTTCCGTCTTCTCTCCATTGAGGCAGAGGCCATTAATAGCCATCCAGGCCTGGATGGTGGAGTATATTAGGTGGAGTGCTTCGGAATCTTTGTTGCAGATACCGGTAAGTGGGAGAACTACCAGCGTATCGTCAGCATAGTTATACGCGATACCCAGTGCGTCTGGTCGAAGAGGGGCTTCTTGAACTAGATGTACAGTGTCGGTGCTGTGCAGGAGCCCTGTGGGACTCTGCAGTGGATGGTTGTGGGGGCTGCGATGGCTATATTGGAGAATACTTTCATTGCCCTGCCTTCCAAAAAGGATGTGACCCAGAGGGCTGCTTCTTTGGAGAAGTTAGCAGAACGAGTAAGGTGCGAGGTGAGAGTTTTGTGGTCCACTAAATCGAATGTGGCCGACGGGGCAAGCAGTAGCAGTAGGGCTGGTTTTCCTTTGTCCATGATTTGGGTGGTCTGATTTTTTAAATCTACCAGTGCTGTTTCCGTGCCATGTCCTTTGCGAAAGCCAGATTGTCTAGTTCCGAGGATGGAATGAGCCTCGAGGAAATGTTGGATCTGACTATGGGTGGCTTTATCCAAGATCTTGAGGAGGAAGGACACTGGTTATGGGTCTGTAGTTGTTGGGCTGTGTAGGGTCTAGAGTGGGTTTTTTTCAGGCAGGGTCGAACCCACACCTCTTTTAGGCTATCTGCGATGATGCCTGATCTGAATGAGACATTGATGAAGGCTGTAAGGGTAGGTGCGAAAATGTCAGCGCATTCCTTGATGAGCTTAGGTGGACATATGTCTCCTTTGCATGTGGACAGTTTTAGGTTTTTAAGGAGGTTAACCTCTGTTTCAGTGATGTCGCTGAAAGAAAAAAGTGGTTTGGTAATGTTGGTGTGGGTGGAGGGGAGGGGTGGCTCTTGTTTGCTTGTGTCCGGGGTGGTGAGGTAGGGTTTTACAGAGGTCCTGTTTTTTTTTCTGATGGAGTTCACTTTTGTTCAGCATGGCTGATTGAATACGGGCACACCATGCTTCATCTTTGATCTCGTCAGGGGAGTTGGGAGGCGAAATAAGTTCATTGAAAATGTCGAATATTTCTTTGGAATGAGAATTAGCATTTGAGATGCAGGCATTAAAGAAGTTAGCTTTGGCTTTGGTGATGGCGGCTCTTTATTGGTTAGAGATTATATTAAAGCACTTTTTGGTAGTGACGCTAGGGTTGGATTGACATTTTTTAGTGCTTCCCTTTTGTGGGAGCGGAGAGTCTGTAGTTCTTCTGTGAACCAAGAGTTGGTGTGCAGTGACTTTTTTTTCTTTTTTGCTTTCAAATGGGGCTATAGCATTGATGGCTTTGATGAGAGTCTTTGTAAATGTCTGCTAGAGTGTTGGGTTTGCTGGAGAAGGGGGGGCAAGTGCTGGGATATTTAAGTGTGGGCGGAGGTTTTCCTGTGTGAGTTTCTTAGAGCTTCTTGCTTTAGCTTTGGGGGCAGGGATGGGTGTTTTAGAGATGGCGATGATGGGCATGGGGAATTCAATACCGTTGTGGTCTGTCCAAGGCATGGCTGTATTAGAGGTTATGGTGGTAAAGCAATTGTGGTCTGCAACCCAGTCCAGGGTGCGACCGTTGGAGTGGGTGGTGCTAGAGACTTTTTGTGTGAAGCCTAGGTCAAAGAGCTCTTTGGCGAAGGATGCAGCAGTTTTGTCTTTGGCATCATTGAATCCTAGGTTTAGGTCTCTAAGTAGTAGCGATTTAGTGGAGCTTTTTAGGTTGCCCCTGAGTAGGTGGCTAAGGTGTCCCTGAAAGTCAGAGGGGAGACCTGGGGGCGGTAGAGCACATGGATGTTGACTGTGCTGTTGGGGGACAGCGTAAGCTAAGCAGACAGAATGTCACAGTTGCTAGCCAGAGGGTGACTAATGAGTCTGAGAGGGAGGGTGTCCTTGGAGATGAGGGCTACTCTGCCTCCTAAGTGACCTAGCCTGTCATGTCTGAGGATAATATAACCTGGTGGGAGAGAGGGCGACGGCTGGGCCGGATGCCTCATGTAGCCGGGTTTCTGTGATGGCTAGTATATCGAGGTTGAGATTGGTTAGTAAGTCGTGTATTTCTAAGGCGTGGGGAAGGGAGGGAAGGAAGGAGGGAGGGAGTGAGCGTTGAGGAGGGCACATTTGATAAGCGGTGTAGGACTAGTTTTGAGTTCTGGGGGGATGGGTGTGGTGGTTGAGTCTGTGGTAGACTGTATGCCTGTAGGATGGAATACTTGAGTGGGCGGGAGTAGGCATAGATGTAGTAGTGGGTTTGGTGTGTATGTGGGGGGTATAAGTTTGGGGCGGGAGCCCAATCGCAGATTCCGGAGTGCGGTAGGTGTGGGAAGACACTTGAGATTTAAGGGTAGCGTCCGGGCTCTGAGCCTGCTGAGTCTATTGGCTAAAATGGAGCAGGGCATCAGGTGAGACATGAGTGCGTGGGTACGTGTGGTGAGGATGTTGTGTAATAGTAGAGGTGGATAGGGTTGTGTGGGGAGAGAGCTGAGGTGAACAGGTGAAGTGGTGGAGGCGCACAAGTGGGTTTAGTGTAGTTGGTGTTGGGACAGAAAGTAGTGAGGGTGAGGCAGAGTGCAAGCACTGTGGTAGGGATGAGGCTAAGGTGCTTGATTGTGACTTTAGGCAGCATGGTGTGCCTGGGAGAGAGCAGCGGGCAGCAAGGTCAACATCCGCTGGGTAGAACCACACAGTGGCTTGCAAGGAGGTGTGGACAATTTTCGGATAGCGGTATAGAGCAAAGGTTTGCAGTACTGATGTGTTAATAGTGGCTAAGGCAGGGTTACAGCACTGAGAGGGCAGTTGCAGATTGGAGTTTGCACAGCTGTAGCACCGTTGGCAGGCGTGCGGGTGGGCAACACAACAGTTAACAATCAGAGTAATGGCTGAAGCAAGCTGTTCCAGTCAGGTGAAGGCAGAGCACTTTTGAGTCAGGGCTGGATCCTCAATAAATTGCGATCAATGACGCAGCGCACCAATTTTAAAAGTGCAGCTTTGAGTCAGAGCTGGGACACAATATGTAGCAATTAAGGCATGGATGTAAGTGGGCACTTATCGCACAATTGCATAAACATTTTTAGTAAAAAAACGTAGCGATCAGGATGCAGCACTTCAATTAGAACAGGGTTATGTTTAGAGACAGCTAGGACATAACAAATGGCACGCAAAGGATGTGTTACACAGTTGCATAGACATTTTCAACAAGTTGCAGTCAGTGATGAGGCACAACCGTAACAAAAGAGGCAAAGAGGTAGGGCGGCACAAGGGTTTGACGCAGGTTTGCTAGGGTAGGTGCAACGACGTGGACTTGGGAACAGCGGTGCTTGGCGGCAATACATAGCAGGTATAAATGTAAAAGGTCAAGTGGGAATAGTAATCTGCAACATGATGATGATGCGAGAACGCCCCATGCAGCAGGTTGCAGTATCGTGGGCGGAAGTAGCGGTAGCCAAAGTACTGAGTAACGGGGGCATCCGAGTGTTGATCGGTGTGCAGTCTCACCAGGATTAGTAGATGGGTCCTGGGATACGGGTGGTGAAGCAGGTAGCAACGAGATCTTGAGCAGCTCGCAGTGCGGCACAGTCGGTCAGGCTCAGTCAAGAGCCTTTGTGTTGCCTTGGTGATGACGACTAACGCCTGCTGGTAGCCCTAGCAGGTCTATAGGCTGGTGCCTGGCCAATCAGGGAACAGCCTACCAGGAAGGTGTGGGCAACGTTATCGTGACGATAAGGCAGCAGGCATCTTGGAGGTTAATAGCCTCGTTGTTGCTAATGTAAATATTACGGAGCATGTAGGAATAAGCGCAGGATCAGATGGATGCGCTTGTTGAGTAATAAGACGGGAAGGGTGATGGTAAAACACAGAAGTCGCTCCTTTAAGATCAAGGTGCGGATGCAGGATCAGGGAGCTAGATGTAAGCCAGCAGGCTTACCTGGCTCCTTCTGGTGCGCGTCGAGTAGAACGAAGCTCGTTCCTTGACCAAGGCGGTCCAGAGCTGCTGCTATGCTTGCGGGCGGCTGAAGAGTGATGGACAACACAGTGGCCATGTACTACCTCGACGAGAGGAAATGTAGGGTCACTGCCACTGTGCAGAGGGGCAATGCAGCTCTGGTTCTGGGTAATTCAAGGAGGATTATCCAATTTAGCCATTCACCTAGATGGAGAGGAGAACACAGCGGTGGACACTCTGAGCAGGCAGAGCCAGGTCTCCCATGAGTGGGAACTAGCTCAGGAAGTCCTTCAAGAGACCTTCACCCCTTGGGGAACCCCTCAAGTGGATATATTTGCGACCAATATCAACCAGAAGTGCAAACTGTACTGCTCCAGGGAATTTCCCCCAAGAGGAGCTCTAGGAGAGGCGCTCGTAGTGAACTGGCAGTTTCCACTCCTGTATGCATTTCCTCCAGTCCCCCCGTCATTCCTCAAGGCATCAGGAGATTGAGAAAGTTTGGGAAATCCATGATCCTAATTGCTCCGGATTGGGCCCGGACGATGTGGTACCCGGACCTTCTGGACATGCCCCTCTACCCTCCAGTAAGTCTTCCACAAAGAGAGGACCTTCTCTCGCGAGAGGTAGTTTGGGTTCTCCATCCAGAGGTCAAGACACTCAAACTTCATGCATGGTTTCTGAAAGGTTGAGAAATGAGGATTGAGACCTTCCTGATGACGTAATGGAGATTTTGCTTTTGCCAGAAGTCCAGCAACACATTCCTTATACCGCTGCCGTTGGAAGAAGTTTTGCAGCAGGTGTAAGGAAAATGATGTAGATCCTTTTCCATGTGATGCACCTAAGGTGTTATCTTTGTTTTATTAGGTGTCAAATCAGGGGCTCCATATGGAACAATTAAGTTACCTTGCAACGCTTTCCATATAGAAGTGCACCTCGGAGGGGTATTCATATTTCAAAATACCCTTAAAAGTTCAGTTTCTAAAGGGACTCACTAACATGTTTCCACCAATTCCTTTCCAAGTCCCAACCTGGGACCTTAAATTATTCTTAACATTTCCGATATGTGCTCGTTTCGAGTCACTGCATTCCTGTCCATTAAGGTTACTAACACTCAAAACTATTTTTTTGTGGGCCATAACTTCAGCCCTCCGGGTGAGTGAGTTGCAGGCCTTATCCTGTAAACCTCTCTTTACCATTTTCTATAAGGATAAGGTTGTTCTAAAGTTCAAACCATCATTCCTACCGAAAAATGTTTCGGATTACCAAATCGTACAGAAGATTGTGCTTCCGACTTTCTTTCCAACACCTCACCCTAGCAAGGAATAGGCTCGATGTAAGTGGGCAGCTCTAAGTTTCTATATTTCGAGAATGTCAAAATTGCGGCAACATGACCAACTGTTTATTGGATACACAGGACATAAAATAGGTGCATTAGTTACCAAACCAACTCTATTGAGATTGATTATGCTGGCTATTTCAGAATATTACAAGCTTGCTGAAAAAGATCCCCCGGAAGGCTTGCGTGCTCATTCCACTAAGGGCATGGTAACTTCCGCTGCCCTTCAGAGAGGCGTTCCGATAAAAGATATCTCTGAGGCAGCTACCTGGTCAACAATTCATACATTTACAAAACATTGTTGAGATACCTCTAACAATGAAGGAAGGTTCGGGAAGGCAGTTCTGTGCTCTATCCTTGAAAAGTAACACCATTCAAAAATGTATACACCCTTCTCCAAAAAATGTATACACCCTTCTCCAAAAATGTAAGACTACTTTGGGAGTCTAGGATGAGATGAGGAATACGTGGGAGGACGCAATCCATTTGAAGAACAAGTTACTTACCCCATGTAACGTTCTTTGGATTGGATGTTCCTCCCCCATATTCCTCATTGACCCTCCCAACCTACCTCGTTGTAGAATTTCCAGACAGTAAACTGTACGCTCTTTTAGAGTCTGATAAATTAAAGGCACTTAAGGGCGGTGATTCAGCATATGGGTGGCCTAAAAACAGAACTGAAGCCAACAGGCGCTGTGCGTGGTGTATGTACTCGACGATTAAGTCAACCAAGACACAGGCCCTCAAGGGACATCTGGTCGTCAGTGTCCACGCACAGCGCCCTCTGCTGAGAAGACTTTTTTTCCTAAGCAGCTGAAGTTTGATATGAATATCATAAGATGAGTAATACGTGGGAGGCACATTCAATCAGGGTTAAGTAACTTGTTCTTGTATCTTACTTTTCTTTTGTTGGTCCAGCACACACCACCTTATGTGGGTGTCATGATCTCTGCTTCCAAAAGGTCAGGGTTTTCCCAACTCCCTAGGAAGCAGATCCATAACCCAGGTTCCGAGTGCCAACCAGTCCCAATTGGGACCTTTTGGACCCAGTCCTGGCGCCAGTGGCACCAGGCTCATAAATATGCCCAGTCCCAGCGCTGGAAGCGCCAGGCTCATAATGCTTGGGTGGACTTACCTGCAGCAGACCATGCTGCTTACTTGCCTGCCAGTTGAGCCTCTGATCCTCTTCTGTTTGGAACTACTTTTCCTGTTGGGTGGGGCTGGAGCCACTCCCTAGATTTAGAACACTGGAACTCTTCTGGAAGGCAGGAACTCTTTTCTTACCAGGAACTCTTTTCTTACTTAGGCGTGGCTGTGGAAGGAGACACCTAAGCACTACAGGAGGCTATTTAAACCACACCCGGTGGATGAATCTTGCTTTGCGTTATTCTGCACCCTCTGCAGCAGGACGCTCATCGTGTCTTCTGCATCCAGTCCTGGGCCTAAGGAAAAAGGCTTACCATCCTGAATCCAGTCTTCAGCAACACCTATAAAGACAAGAAAGAACAGGTTAGCATTCCGGCATCTGAAAGGCAAAGGCTTACCATCCTGAATCCAGTCTTCAGCAACACCTATAAAGACAAGAAAGAACAGGTTAGCATTCCGGCATCGGAAAGGCAAAGGCTTACCTACTCTTCGTGCGCTCCGGAGGTCTTCATACTGCATTCCGGCATCTGAAAGACAAAAGCTTACCAACTCTTCGCACACTCCGGAGGCCTTCGGCGCTGCATCCACATCTGAAAGACAAAACAAGGTGCGTTTAAAGACATTGGGGAACTTTAATACTCACGTGCCATTACTCCTTTCCACATCTAACCCAGTGGGTATTCCGGCACCCTGCAGCCGCTCCGACCTCGTACCTGCAAAATAAAAAGACAGAGCGCATCGTGAAGCAGGCAACAAGCGCTTACTCACGTGCTTCCAGGCGCTTCTATTCATCACACGGGCTCCATCTTCAACTCACTTCAGCCCGTCATCCGCCATCGCCGGAACCCTGCAAAACAAGAGACATCATTACTAAAGACTTTAAAAAGACATTTGAATGACTCGAAACTTACCGTTCGTGCAGTAAACGACGGACAGCAGTCCTCTGAAGTCAAGAGGCCTGCGCTACCTATCCAGTGAAGAAACTGGCTACAGCACCCTGCCCCGAGGCAGATGGAGAGCTCGGCATTCACTTACCTAAGACATCTTACTCTACACGTCAGGCATACAGTGCACAGAGGTCCAGCCCAAAGAGCCAACCGGGTGCTACACATCACCTTTGAAGATACGGTAGTCGCCCAGTCAAGACCGGCGCCTCTGCGAGAATCAGGTGAGCGTTACAGTGGGGTTACCTTGTAATGCCTCCTCCTACTCCTCATGCAACTTCTTGTTACACCGACTAAACCTAAATGGCTGGTGGCAGTGGTTAATATTTACTACCTTTTGTGCAGGTTACTAGCAGGCTGATTTCCCAGCTGCAGTACAGCACCTGTGGGGGACCATTTTCTCAAAATGGTGCCCGTCTTCTTTTTTTTTTTTTGTTGTTGCCATTTTCCATTTGTCAGTTCCTTCTGACCTCTTCTATTGTTTCCAGCAGATTTTAGTCTTTTGTGAGTTTTGCCTTTTGGCTCCAGTGTGTCTGGGAAGGCAGGAAGTGAGGGAGGAGCCTGAATGTTCGATGCCCTGTAGGTTGTGCCCAACTGAAACCAGTTCCAACGGGGCGGCTTGGGCTCAGACTTGGACTCTCCTGGCTCGGGAAACTAAAAAGAAAACCACTGCATTTATAAATACAACAGAGTTGTATTTATAAATGCAGGTACTTTCGTTTTGAGTCTCCCGGGCTCCCCGGCTCGGAGGATCCCGGGCGACTCAAAACAAAAGCCACTGCAATTATAAATACAACACAATTGTATTTATAATTGTGGTGGTATGAATATAAAAAGTTTTAAAAAAAACAAGCACTTACCGGGCAGCAGCCTTCCTGCCTGCATTCTCTGCTCTACGCGTCTCACTAATGAAGCAAAAAACTGCTGCTCTAATGAAAGCTACCAACAGGTGGCCTTTGTTTCATTAGTGCCGGGAGGGCAGAGATTATCTCAAGCACAGTAGGCTCATCCATTTCACAAAATGAACGCCTCCTAGTGCTTTATTTTGAAGGGGTTTAAACATTTGTGTAACATTTTACATAGGAACTTTCATTAAAAAGATGCTTGTCTTTTGTATTATTGCCCATCTTTTAAGCCCATTACATTTTTGAGTGCACTATTCCTTTAATTGAAGTCCCAGATGACGCCTTCCCAAAAACTTTAATTCATTGGAGTGTCCTGGACTATTCCTCAGTTAAAGCTTTGCCTGCTGGGTTGAGGGCTCAACATATCTTGCAGATGGTAACAAAATTTCAGAATGCCCTACATCTACCAGCAGTCTCTACAGAAAAATATAACCGGCTCTGCTCCAGGGAATTTCCTCAGAGAGGAGCTCTGGGGGATGCCTCGTAGTGGACTGGGGATTTGCTCTCATGTACGCGTTGTCACCGCTCCTAGTCATTCCTTATGTCGTCAGGACGTTGAGGTTCAGGAAGTCCATGATCCTGATTGCTCCAGATTGGGCCAGGAACCTTCTAGATATGTTCATCTACCCTCGCCCCCCCTTTAGTTTTCTCCAGTGAGTGGACATACTTGTGCAAGAGGGAGGCTGTCTTCTTCACCCAGGAATCAGAACTCTGAACCTTCATGCCTGGTTTGAGAGGTTTGGATAAAAGATTGGGTCCTACCAGAAGACATGATGGAGGTGTTGCTTTCGGCCAGAAGACCAGCAACAAAAGCACTATACCGCTGCTGCTGGAATTCGTTTTTCAGCTGGTACACAGCTAAAAATATTGATCTTTCACTTACATCTGCAGTGCTTTTTTTTTGTTGCACCTAGCGCATTAGGGGCTGCAAATGGCTACCGTCAAGGGATCCCTAGCGGTGTTATCCATTTTTAAACGCACACTGCAGAAAAGCTCTTGCTTTAAGATGGAAGATGCCAGTCAATTCCTCCAAGAACTGACAAATACCATCCCACCCGTCCCTTTTCTGGTTTCGTCCTGGAATTTGAAACTGGTACTAACTTTTCTAATGGGAGCCCCATTTGAACCTCACGGTTCTTGTCCTTACAGGTTATTAACCATGAAAACCATCCTTTCCAATGGATTGTGTCCTGCCACGTATTCCTAATTTTTGATATGTTTGTAAGTCTGCTTGCAGCTTTGAATTATGTTTCCCATAGTAGCAGGCGCAATACGTCGTCAACTCGTGGCTCTTGACCATCTCCGTCCTGTCTTCGGTCTTGACGTCGACCCTGGTAAAAGTAGCTGGCGTGGCACCCATTGCCTCAGTTTGGTTTTTCTGCATGCTTCGGACAGTTTATTCCCTCTGTGCTTTTAACTGCGTTTTTCAGTATCTCCTAGGTTTTCTATGATGTCTACACAGAAAACTGGTTTTAAAAGATGTTCCAATTGTGGGGCTCAAAAGTCCATTGCTGACCCACATTGGATCTGCCTTTGGTGTCTGGGAGTTGACCATAAAACTGACTGGTTCCTGTCAGTCGATGTTGAAGGCCTTGAGGAAGGGGAAGCTTGCTGCATGTAGGCCTCTTTCTAAATATCCTTCAGCAACCCCTCCCAAAAGGAGGTCGTCGGACCGGTCCAGGGAGCTTTCCCCTAGTGAATAAGCTCTCGTCACTCATCGTCTTTGACCTCCCATTAAAAAAAATGAAGACATTTCAGCATTGTTCACAATCATCTTCGACAGACTCCTCACCTAACAGAAAACTGGTAAGCATTCCCAGCAAGTCACAAGCTGACTGGGAGAATTTTCGTTTCCAGATGCTGGATGTGTTTAAGAAGGCAGCTGCAACCGTCCCTTCAGAAGTACCCAAGAATGCTTCGGACCCCACCATGCCTAGTAATTCTGGTAGGGCATCTTCAGAGACCACTACTGCGCACCTGATAGCCCAGGCGGTAAGTCTCCTCGACTTACGCCAAAGGAGGCTTAGTCTCCTCATAGTGAAGCAAAAACCTTCCTCGACACCTTTTGAAGTAGTGGGCACTAGGTCTGTCCAGGCCAGTGTTCCCTCGAAGCCGTTGACACCCCTGGTGCCTTCAACGCCCTTTAATTTTACCAAGGCCAGACTTCTTTAGGCCCATGGGGTCGATTTTAGAGGTAGAAGAGGCAGATGTGCCTTTTCGCTGGAGTACAGCACTCATGGGCAGAGTCAGAGTATCTAGACTGGGGCAGGCCAGCAGCTATCTTTGAGATGGATGATCGCACAGACCTCCTGCATAGAGGTCCCCTGAGGGAACCTGCGTTACCTTTTACACATCATTCAGAACCAACCAGATACTACACTGGCTGTTAAAGATCTGTCAAGGAAATGCAGACCTGCCCCAATTGATCCATGTTTTCTTTCAAAACACCCTACGCCGGAGAGCCTGGTGGTTAGGGCAGCCACTTCAACATCTAAGATGGTGGCCTACCCAACTATCCGTATAGATAAAGATAAGAGGTTTGACACCTTTTGTAAGTGTTTTCGGCAGGCAGTATGGACTTGAAGGCCATCAATGCGACCTGTGCTCTTGCCAAGTACACGCATACATTGTGAGATGTAGCGACTTCGGCAACGGTGCACACCTCTGAAGGGGAGGAGAGAGCAGGTTTTTAAAAACTTGTTCAAGGTGGCATAGGTGCCAGTCTCTAGTCCGGATTAGATGCCTCGGATTGCGTAAGCAGAGCCATGGCGGCGAGTACTGTCACCAGAAGGTTTGCATGGCTGAGAATCAGGTTTTGCACCCGACGTCCAGTCGAGACTATTGGACATGCCATTTGATGGCTCCCAGCTCTTTGCTTCCAAGGCTGATGAGAGCGTGGAGAAATTAGTCATCCAAGGCGGAAGTTAAGTCGTTGCGAGCAGCGATAAGTCAACCTCAACAATCGTAGGAGTCTTGACATAATTGGAGAGGTCGGGCTTTTCGTTTAATTTCCTCAATTGTAGGGGGGGGAGGCCACTCAGCGAGGCGTGAGAAGAGCACCTTGTGGTTTACAAGGACGAGGAGGTTAAACTTCTCTCAGCCTCTACCTCTTTGCCTTATGTGCCACTCCAAAACCCCTCGGTTCACTGGACTGTGTGGGGGCACCGGCTGACTCAGCATTTGGAGAGTTGACTGGGTATAACTACTGTTGCTTGGGCACTGCAGACAGTGGCTCGCAGTTAATGCCTCCTGTTCCTAAAAAGACTCCCAGATTGTCCTCCAGGAAGCCAATCCTTGAAAGATTCAGATCCGCTCCTCCTACAGGAGATTCTCACCCTGTTGTAGACGGGCACGATAGTCGGTGCCTGTAGCGGAGATGAATCAAGGTTGGTAGTCTCCTTATTTCCTAATCGCCAAGAAGGAGGGAGGACTGTGACCCATCTTGTACATTAGATGCTTGAACAAGTTCCTCAGGAAGGACAAGTTCAAGATGACTACTCTTTTGCAGATGCTTTGGGTCCTTCGACTTCAGGATTGCTTGGTGGGAAGGGATTCACATCTACCCCAATTTGGATGATTGGCTAAATGGGGATTTGCTCTCCCGAGCAGGCTCAAGATCATTTCAGCTAACCTTGCCACTTCCTTCAAAAGCTGTGTTTCTCCATAAATTTCAAAAAGTCCCATGTGACACCTTCTGAAAGGCTTCAATTTATTTGAGTGGTCCTGGACTCGTCCTTGGGGGAATGGCTCAACCTCCCCTGCCCCCCTCCCAATTGAGGGCTCAACGTCTTCTGCAGATGGTCCAGAAGTTTCAATGTGCCCTGTATCTTCCGGCCTTTGATTTGCTGCAGTTGCTCGGTCTAGCCAGAGAAGAAAACGCCACGGCAGATGCTCTGAGCAGGCAGAGCACTGTCTCCCACGAGTGGAAGGAAGTCCTTTTGGAGATCTTCGCTCCCCCGGGGAACCCCTCAATTGGATCTGTTTGTGTCCAGTGTCAATAGGAAATGCAAACTGTTATGCTCCAAGGAATTTCCTTTTAGAGGAGCTCTAGGGTACGAGTTCGTAGTGGACTGGGATTTTCCACACCTGTATACGTTCCCACCAGTCCGTCATTCCTCATGTCATCAGGAGGTTGATTAAGTTCGGGAAAACCTTTTGTCTGATGTGTTCGGATTGGTCCAGGAGAACGTGGTACCTGGACCTTCTAGAGATGGCCATCAGACAATACCCAGATCATCCTCAAAATCAGTTGAGATCTGTCATCATGCCGCTCAGATATTGATGACTGGATGACTACCAACCACCTCATCCTTCACCCTGGGAAAACCGAAATCCTAGTCTGCAGAAAAACGGCGCTCCTTCTCCAATCTATCCCCTGGCCGCACTCTTAAGGCCCTTCCCCGGCAAGCTCAATTTCAGTGAAATGCCTTGAATGCACACTAGACACAAATCTATCCCTTTCCCACCACATCCACTCCGTGTCCAGACCTATCCACGCGGAATCTCTGCAATCCTCGCCATCATCCTCTCCTGATTCGATTAAGCAAACTGCCTCTATCTAGGCGCACCAGCCTTCCGACTTAAACTCCAAAGAATCCAAAACACTGCAGCCCACCTGCTCATTGCCCCCCCCAACCCCTAAGAAGACATCCGCTCCACACTGCAAGTCCTTCATGGCTCCCTATTGGTCGACGAACGACCTTCAAAGCAATGTGTATTACTCACTGTGCTATCCACAACTCAGATACTATCGGCCCTCCAGGACTCTAAGATCCGGCACAGGTTTTCTCCTGGTTATCCCCCAATATAACTGCACCAGACTGGTTTGGATCCTCCTTCTCCGTCCAAGCTTCCACTTTTTGGACCACTGCCTCTCTATTTCTGCAGGATCGACCATCACCTTGCATTCAAAAAAGCCTTCGATCTGGCTTTTTTCTTCCCCCGCCTCCTGAAATCCCTCTCCCATTATATGCTTTGAATTTTCCAGCGCACTTGTACAGACCTAAACAAAACACCTACACCTACACCTTCATACCACCATGGATGATGGCAGCTTCGCAGCAACACACTGATATGATATGATATGGTATTTGTAACGTGCCTATACACATGTGTTTCAAGGTGCAGGGAGGGGGGGGGGGACAAGGGGAGACAGACAACAATCCTACTAGGCCAGGTGTCATTCAGATCGTGCAAGTGCATGGGTAGAGGGGAAGGAAAAGTGCAAGGGAGAAAGGGAGAGGGGAAGTGCAGTACAGGGTTAGTAGAATACAAGATAAAATAATACGGGCCAGCTGGTGGCAAGTGCAAGGTAAGTGCAGACAAGTGCTGGGAAGGGGGGCTGTAGGGTTACAGAGACAGTCCCGCAGTGCAGAGGTTGCCAGGAAGGCAGTGCAGGGGAGAGTGGCTGGGCCAAGGACCAAGACCGGTGAGTGTCCAAGTTGCGGATTCAGTGCAGTTTCAGTAAATTAGCAGGGGAGAGGGGGAGAGGGGGAGAGAAAGCCAAAGCGAAGAGGAAGGTTTTGAGGTGCCTTCCCGCCCCATCCTTTCTCTTAATGACACAAACTGGCTACTGCACTAAATCAAAGAAGTGACTGGACGGAATGCTTATCCAGACGGAGTGCTAAAGGCAACAATAGTGGGATCAGTTTAATGGGGAGGACCGATGTGGTTCACACACTCAGTTGGATGGCTCTACCTAATTATCAAGGGGCTTACCCAAGCACTCGGAGCTCTCTACTCCTAGCCTTTCATTAGGGGTAGAAAGGTACTGCGCCAGTGCGAATTGGGCAACTGAGCACGGAAAGCACTTTAATAGCATTTGGGGGTAGGAGTAGAGATGCACTTAGAGGGATCTTTCCGCGGAGGACAGTAAATAATACCGTTGCTCTCAGGCCAAAGATGGCAAGATCTAGTTAACGCTGATCCAAACACAACACTCCTAGCACCAACACCTCACGCATGCCGGCAGTGTTTGCAGAGGCACTCTGTAGCAAACCATCTTCCTCCTCAAACACAACACTCCTACCCACGGATGCCAGCAGAATTCACACTTACTGGAGCCTAGCCAGCCCACCTAAGTTCCAACCAGGCAAAAATGCAGAGTAGAAATTAGCAGCCTTATAGCAACCTTGTGCGATTCCTTATAATCGGTGGATGTGAAAAGCCAGAAAAGGCAGCAAAAATTGATTCCTACTACTGAGGCTGCCCAATAGAGAAGAACTGAAATATTAAGAGACCGGAATCCATAGTTTGCGCCGCAAATGAAATATTTTAATGTTAAAGTTCAATGCTTAAACAATGATTGTGCGCATTTGGCAAATATTTCTCAAACTATTTCGCATGTGTGATTATCATTCCACAGTATTGCTGTATATTCACTGATTTAATCAATTATTCTGTTGTCTTCAAGTGTTCCTTTTTTCGAAACCGAACTTATAATTTCAGTTGTACTGAGTTCAAACAACATTTTGGAATCTTCGAACTGAAATGTCCTTAATTTTACTGTAATCATCACTTTAGCATCCACTTTAGATCAAACTTCAACCCAGAAAGTGTTCCTGGCACTGCCACTCATAATTAGTTTTTTAAGGTTGCGTTTGAGTCACTTACTTGAAAATGAAAAATAATACTTACAAATGTTGTTTGCTTTCACTGCTGGTGTGGATTTAGGCACTAGATCAAGAATTAGATTAAAAAAAATCTCCAATGGTACTTTTTGCTCCAGATACTTCAACTGAGTAATGAGTTGAGATTCAAACAGGAATAAGAGGGCCAATTGGTTTCTAAACTGATAAGTTTAGAAATGCGTATAAGATGGGAGGCACATTATTGCCTTAGAATTTGTAAAGAAACAAAAGATATGTAAAGTGCAAAGCTTACCTTATTTGCACATAAGAGGGTTTCCCCAAAGTAATAGAGTGCTTGCAGCGATTTTGCCACAAGTGAAACAATATGGCCGCTATTTGGAGGGGCGTGACATGGCAATCGGGTCAACCTTGCGTGATTGCGTCATGATGCCTGTAACACGTTGCGGACATATTGCTCGAGGCATGATGTGCCTGTACTGTGGGCCTAACCTTAATGTTCAAAAAAGAGAAGCATTTAAAGATATAAATCGCACATGAAGGGCCCTTCTTAACCTTGTTGTCTGAAAGATGTGTAGTGCCATTAAAAATTCATTAAACTTTTGTTTAGAATAAATCGTGAGCGGGGCAGAAACAGATGATGCATTTGTGTTATGCAAAGAAAAAATGACAAACTTACATCCAATCTATGAACAGTCAATCAAAATGAAACACGTGTTGGGCAAACAAATCTTGGTATTCAAAGGAAACAAATATCTAAATTAGTATGCAAATCATGTAAAGTAAATCAAAATAAAAGGAAGATGACGTTGCTACTAGGAGCGGGTGGAATCGCAGGAAATAGTTGATCTCAGAATTTAAAACGGAAAAGCATGTACCCATGATGTTGATCCAATACATTTCTCTACAACCTAGGTTTAGTTCTTTATTGCATCCTCTTGGCAGTAGTCTAATATTTTCCAGTCCATAGAGTTTGATATTCTGTCTCGCTCAGTATGTTCAGTTAAAAAATGATGGGATAGAGGATATTTGAGATCCTTGTTTTTGATTGAGCGTATGTGCTCTGCAATTCTGTTATTCAAAGGCCGAATAGTGCTAACAATGCAGGTTTTAGAGCATATGCATTGTAATGCATAGACTACATTCTTGGTGTTACAATTGATAAGTTGCATGATTTGGCAAGTTCTTCCATTTGGCAGTTTTCAAAAAATTCTGTTTTCGCGAGTATGGACACATGGGACATTTGCCACAATTTGTGGTCTCCCCGTAGTGCTGGATTATTCCATAGTTGTTGGAGTCCTGCCTCTTTGGTATTTGACTTGAAATGGCATAGACTTATAAGGTTCTTGATTGATCTTGCTCAACAGAATGTGATCAGTGGACGGTCTTCTATAGATGGTACTAGATCTGGATCGAGCTTAAAAATAGACCAATCTTTGGTTAATATTTGACTCAATAAGTTTGTATGTTTTTATGAAATTCCCTGTACGAGTGTCTGGCAGCTTGGATTATTTTGGTTTTGAGATCAAAAGATCTGTACGGGTGTGTTGAAAGGTTTTGGCATATGATTTCTGGAGAGATGTCCTGTGATGCCCTCTTTCTTCAAATTTGTGAAGCATGTTTTTCAAATTCATATTGTGTACAATTTCTTTTGATCCTCAGCAGTACACCGAAAGGAATGTTTATAACATGAGTCGGTGATTACTTGCAGCATGTAATGTTTCTAGCTATAGGTTTGACACACAGGATGGTTTGAATTATATTGTTCTCCACATTAAGCTCCAGGTATAGAAAGCTCAATTTCGTGGTGCTGTTGGTCATCGTAAACTTTAGATTATAGTTATTGATGAGGAGATAATGGAGATAATCCATTAGGGATTGTTAATCACCTTTCCAAATTATAAGAATGTCGTTGATGTATCGACCCAGTATATTTGATTAGTAGCAGTGAAACAGGGATGTTGCCGCGTGAAGTTAAGTTTATAATGGCTGATGTAAAGATTTGCATATTAGGGTGAAAATTTAGCACCCATAGCAGTTCCTTGTTTCTGGCGATAAAGTTGATTATAAAAGGTGAAAATATTGTAATTTAGCGTGAAATGCAGCATTTCAATAAGCGGGAGATTTTGAGAATGATGGGATACCGATCGGAATTTCAGAAAGTGGTGAATGTTCTCAATTCCCTTATAATGAAGAATGCTGGTGTATAATGATGTAACGTCCAAAGTGACAAGTCTATAGTCTGATTCCCAATTGATGTTTTCTAATAGTTGGATAACGTGAGCTTGGAAAAGTATCAAATGGTTTATGAATCTTTGGAATTCTTAATTTAAACTCCAAGAACCTCCTGCACATGACCTGCACTCACTGAGGGCATTCCAACCACAAAGCGCATTGAGGCCATACAAATGGGGGGAAATGGTGCTATATAAATAACAAATACAATGGGCCTCATTATGAGTTTGGAGGTAGCCATGCCCTTAACAAGGGCATGGCTACCCCTAAACTAGGGTCTGGGTTCCCTGCATGGGGAAATACCGGGCCATTCCGACCTTGGAGGGCCCGGTATTTCCCCATTCAGGGAACCCAGACCCGGTACACACATGCCCCCCCCCCCATTCCCATTTTAGCCCCCCCCTAGGGCTCAGTGGGAATGGGAGGTAATGATGGGCCTGTTAGCATCCTGGGCTGCTTGCGGGACCTGTGAAGGACGCCTGGTTTTACCAGGCGTCCTTAGTGGGACCCACAAACAGACCTCGTACTGAGGCAGTAGGGGGTTAAGGGCGCCGGCAGCTCTACCAGCGCCGTTAACCCCCTACCGCCAGGGTCGTAATGAGGCCCAGTATGTTTACCTATTGCACTTGAGAATGTCACCAAAGCCCACCAGAAGATTCACTGAAGAGACCTAAGAAAATCAACACTGCTGACACAATCCGTCAGAGTGTAAGGTATGTATAATGTGCATCACATCTGTGAACACATGCCGCAGGCACGGCTCCCCAGCCATGCACTCTAGTATACAGCTTACGGCTACAACAAATCCGGTGTAGCAGCTCGTATAGCAGTCCGCACTGTAACCACTTAGATGCCTCAACACCCTTGCCATTGATATTTTATTTCTATCGCGCTCGTACACAAGTGTTTCAGAACGTGGCAAGGGAGGGTAACAGGGGAGTACAAAACAACGCTCTTACTAGGCCCTGTGACATTGAGAATGCGCAAGTGCATGGGAAAGAGGGAAGGGAAAAGTGCTTGGAAGGGGGGGAGAAGTGGAAAGCACGAAGCAAAGGAGAAACTGATAAATAATAAATAAATAATAAAGGCAAAAAAACAGTGGTAGTGCAGCCAGCAATTTGCAAGTGCTAGGTTTAAGGCAGCAGACAGTGTAGGTATGATAAGTGCATGAAGAAAAAGGGGGGAGCTGTATGGGTACAGATACAGACCCCAGTGCAAGGGGTGGCCCTGAGGCAGTGTGGGAGGGTGGCAGGGGGAGCAGGTACCTGAGCCCGGAAGACAGAGGGTGGCCAGGTGCACAGTGCCAAGAGAACAGATCAGCAACGGAAAGTGGGAGCGAAGGCAGAAGAAAACGGACGGTCTTGAGGTGCTTTTGGAACCGGAGCTGGTTCTCCAAGTTTTAGAGTGGCAGGGAGGCTGTTCCAGAGGGAGGTCCCAGCTGAAGACCGAAATCTACCCCAGCTCGTTTCTTTGAAAACGACTGACCCTGAGGGAGTTGGAGGTAGAGGAGCGAAGAGGTATACAGCGACAACCAACGGAATACATTTGGTCTAGCTGGGCACCCATCGAATCTCCTGCACTAGCACTCTATCTTTAACCACCGGCACCTGCCCACCTGCATGTCCTCAGGGGTTGCCCAAAGAGAGGATCTGCTCTTGCAAGAGGGAGGTCGCATTCTTCACCCAGAAAGGTACTCTTGAGCCTTCATTCCTGGTTTCTGAGCGTGCAAAATTCAAGGATTGGGACCTTCTGGAAGATATAATGGAGGTGTTGCTTTCGGGCAGAAGGCCAGCAGCAAAGTCTCTGTACCGCTGCCATTTGAACAAGTTTTGCAGCTGGTGCAGAGCTAAGAATATTGATCCTTTTACTTGCAACATTCCATCGGTGCTATCATTCTTACATCATCTGGCCCATCAAGGGCTACAGGTCTCCATGGTTAAGGGTTACCTATCAGTGTTTTCTATTTTTAAGCGCTCCCCTGGTCAGGGTTCCTTTAGTAGTTCTGTTTCTGAAGTGACTAATATCTTTCCCCCAGTTGCTTTTATTGTACCAGTATGGGATTTGGGTGTTAAAATGCCTAATGGGAGCTGCTTTTTTTCCATTCTTGTCCACTTGGAATGCTAACCCTTAAGACTATCTTTCTAATGGCTATTACATCGGCCCACAGAGTAAGTGAGCTTCATGTTTTTTTTTTTTCTAAACCAACTTTCACAACATTTTATTTTTTATTTTTAAGGAAAAGGTGATTCTGAGTGAACCCCCCTCTTTCCTTCCTTAAATGGTATCGTAATTCCAATTAGCTCAGAAGACTGTTGCCTGCTTTTTACCCACTTCCTCTTCCATCTAAGGAAGAAGAGAGGCTGCGTCGTTTAGACCCAAGGAGAGCCTTATGCTTCTATATTACTTGAATGTCCAAAGACGGGCAAGATGACCAGCTCTTCGTTGGCTATTCAGGTCACAATTTGTGACAAGCTGTCACCAAGCAAACCATCTCTCGCTGGATAATTGTATGCATTTCTGAATGCTTTACGTAGGCTGGCAAAGACCTGCCTATTGGTTTGAGGGCACATTCCACCCGAGGAGTGGCCACTTCTTCGGCTCTTCAGAAAGGGGTGCCAGTTCTGGACATATGCAGTGCAGCAACGTGGGTCTTCTTTGCACTTTTTTAGCAAATATTACTGCCTGTACAATGTTAAAACTCTACAAAAGTGTAAATGTCAAACAGGAATTATAGTTTCTCAGTGCTGATAGTCTGAAGGACTGATCATTTTCCCCATAACAAAATGAGAAAATGGCCAGGGCAATCAAGCTTGAAGGCATCACTTCCTTTCTAAAAAGTCAGGACAGGTTAAAAACAAAAGCAAAAAGATTGGGGTGTACATAAAACTATGGAGGGAAAATTCCTGAAAGAGAGATCTTTCCTCACAGATGTTGATTATTGCGCTTCTACTCAGCAGGGTGAGCTTCAGTTTCACTTCCTAATTCGGTCATCTGCTGGCGCTCACACTTCAGTGGGTTCTTCCACTCTAAGAAAGGCTCACCCTTCTCTTGACACTGGGCTCCATTTGAAAAGATGACATGCTAGGAAAGAATTCTTTTGTTTTGTTGTTTTCCTCCCATTTCCTTCGGTTGGACACCCTTTCTATTTGTTTTGAATCCTGTCCTCACTATTTGGAGGGAAATAAGGCCGCCTGCTTTGCTTCCCTTGCCTGTCGATTGGTACAGGGAACTGACTAGTCCCCAAGCCTGTCAGTACTGAGAGACTGTCTATTTGTGAATTTGTTTTTATTGTTATAATACTCTTACGTTCCGTCTCCTTTCCTCCATACTCTATGGGCGTCCGTCCCTTACTAGGGATGGGAGACGGAACCTTTTTCACCAGAAAAACCTTCTTCCTCTTAAAATTTAAAGGAGCGCGCAGCCTTGGGAGCAGCACTACCCTGACTCCGCCACTCCTCAGTCCCCTTTTCTGTGATGACGGGAACAGGCCGATTTCACCATCTCTCCTGGGTTTGGCCTCGCCATGTAATTCCACACGCTCTTCCCCGGATTCTCCTCTTATCTTAACTTTTTTTTGTCATCTAGGTACTTGGTCCTCCAGCGTCACGCTGCTCCCCGGCGCATGTTGACTTCGGCGGGCTTCAGCAGGTGTTCAGCCTGCGAGGGGCTCTTTCCTACATCTGACCCCCATGCTCTTTGCCTCCACTGCCTTGGACCCGATTACGGCTGGGAAGGATGCACCACGTGCGATGCTCTGTCTCCACGCGCATTGAAGAACAGAGTAGCTAGGTGGAGGGAGCTTTTCGAAGGATCGCCTCCAGAGGACTTAAAGAAGTTAGTTAAGCAGAGATCGAGGCCCAAAGGAGGGCCGTTATTTTCCATCGCACCCCGCAAGGGCGTCTCCATCCCGACGAAACGCCATAGCTGGAAGAACCCCTCCGGTTCTGTTACCAGCACACACACCGAGGCTAACCCAGCTACCGACGTTACGGTCGAGGGGTCTCCGGACCCTACCGATATCAGTGCTGAGGTACCGCAAGGTTAGACCCGAGGGGCTTTGCCCCAGTACCGGCTCTATGTCCGAGGGGGCGCCTTCACGCAGCACTACCGGCATCCATGCCAAGGGTGATTCGCCTTCCAGGTCTAGACCTGAGGTGCAGGATAGGCCTCATGTTCCAACACCAAGAGTCTTGGGCGAGGCTGTGCCCAGATGGCCATGCACCACAACTTTGGCACGTGGCACGCAGCCCGACAAAATGGCTGCCGCGTCAGACAACATGCTGCTCCTCCGATGTCCCTCCTAGGAACAGAGCAGGCGGGTGAATGAATTTCAAGGTGGGTCTAGTGTCAACCAGGTATGTGGCCTACAGTTTATCCATCAGCAGCGCAGGGCAGGTTTCTCCTGCTACCTAGACTGAGTGTGCTCCCTCCGGCCCCAGCTGCCCCCAGCCACCCCGCCAACATCCCCTGCCTCCGAACACAGTTTCTTCGAACATTTCCTGGCGTCGATGCCAACCCCCCCAGATACGGGATGCTGTCAGGGACTTGCTCCCTCCAGTCACTCCACCGGCACCCATAGTCATTCCAGCCATGGCTACGGCACCACAGGCCCCAGCACAGCCCCCGCTGCCTCCTCTGATTTCGGCTACCCTGCCTCCCACAGTACAGGCAGTTTCACAGCAGCCTCCGGCTCCGGTCTCCACTCTGCAGTCCATGGTGCCCAGCACTCTTCCACCAGCTCCGGACCAGCCGGACAGTCTGGTGGACACAGACGAGGAGGAGGATCCTTATACGCTGTTGTCAACAAAGGCCTTCCACAACAGGTTTGCAGGTTTGGCAGACTGTCTGGGCCTTCCTCAACCTGAGGTCGAGCAGCCCGAGGAGGGGGTCTTGACAGAAGTACTCACCCTAAGAACCTCTTAAACAAAAAAAAAAAAAAAATGGGGATCCTGATGCAGAAAGACTGTGTGGCTCTGCCCACGAAGGGGTGGCTCAAGCCACACTCGGCCCAACCTGTCAATCGGCGCCTCGATACCAAGTATAGACAGATGGAGGGGGATAAACTCTTGTTATCAACGCACCCCTAGCCACATTCTTTGGTGATCGCTGCGGTGTCACTCTACTCTAAGCCTCAGTCGTCCTCGGCCACCTTGTCCTCAGCACTGCTGCGCAAGGAGAAGATCATGGAGGCGTACGGGAAGAAGCTGTACGCGAATGCCTCACTGCACCTGCGTCAAACCAATGCGGATGCCATGCTGGCAGCCACTAACCAGAGTTTGTGGAGGGAAATAGCAGACTGCCTTCTAGAACTTTCGGTGCAGAGCCAGGCACGCTTCAAGGCGGGTCTAGGAGAATCCAGGCTGGTAGTGCAGTACACCATGGAGTTCACAGTCCACATCAATACCTCTTGCTGGGCCATCTGCATCGCCACGGACATGAGAAGGACGGCCTGGCTTCGGGCTACTAAGTTTAACCCCGATGTCCAGGATCGCATATTGGATCTTCCGTTTGAGGGTAGTGACCCCTTCCACTCTACCACCGCCGGGGAATTGGATAAAAAGAACAGTTCGCAGACTGCAAAATCTTTATCCTGATGAAGGCCACGCCCAAGGCGTATACTCAGTCGCATCAACGCTCCGACAAGGGGTGGTCGTTTGGAGGGTTCCGGTGCCTCCAGGAACCAAGGTTGAGACAACCTGACAGTTCGCTGAGTCAGCACCGTCGCAAACAACAAAAAGGGGTGGGGGAGGAAAGCAAGGTTTTCTTCCAGTTCCCCTTTTCAGCAGCAGTCTCAGACGATAAAAAGGCATGACTCGTCCCTTCGGGTCCACATGTCTCCAGTGGGTGGGCAGGCTTGCCTCTTGAGTTCATTTCTGACGCCGGAACTCTACAGACTCCTGAATCCTCTGTAGTATCCAAGGGGTACCGCCTAGCAATACATCCCTCTCCTCCCTTCTCCCCTCCACTCCCACAGATTGAGACAGCAACTCTGTTGGCAGAGATCTGGTCGCTTGTCGAGAGCCAAGCAGTCGAAGTGCCAGCCTCCGAGAGAGGCTTTGGCTTCTATTCCAGGATTTTTGCCATACAAAAAAAGAACCAGTCTGGCCTGAGAGTTGTTTGACCTCACCACCCTCAACCTCTCCCTCTGCAAAAATTCAAGATGGTTACGCCAGCACTCATTCCGGAGCCACTAGACTGGAGACATGTGCTCCCTGGATCTGAGGGACGCCTACTTGGACGTCCCGATTTGGAAACCTCATCGCTCCTTCCTACAATTCAGCATCATGGTCTGTCCTTTCAAGTACAAGGTGCTACCCTTTGGACTCAAATTAGCCCCAAGGGTATTTACCAGACTAATGAATGCAGTGGGAGCCCTTCTCAGGGCCACCATGTCTACCTGGACGACTGGCTCGTCGGGTACGAGATCCCCGGAGTGGGTTACCCACACTTCCTCTGCGCTAATGAACACACTCCACGACCTGGGGTTGATCAACCTCAAGTCTCAGCTGCAGCCCACGCAAGTTCTCTCCTTCCTAGGCCTCATCTGGGATACCAGTTCAGAGAAAGATTGTCCCTCGGAGGACAAGATTATGGCCATCAAGGGGGCCTCTACGCACTTCTTTACTAGGCCAGTGACTTTGGCTTGGCGGTACCAGCACCTATTGGGTATCATGGTAGTGGTCCTTTTGGCCGTGTCTCATACGAGGCTCTGGATGAGGAGAGTGCAGCTGCACTTCGCCTCGTGGAATCAGGAGAAGGGCTCCGAAGATGAGCTGGTCAGCATACTGCCTTCTTTCCACGCCGACCTCACGTGGTGGTCCAAGGACTGCAATCTGCGGACGGGCAGGCCATTCCAGCAGCTGGCTCCGCAGGTCACCATTACTACGGACTCCTCCCTAGAGGGTTGGGGAGCCACTCTGGACAATCAGAGCATCCAAGGAGTCTGGACCCAGCAGGAGCAGGAGTCGCATATCAACTGGCTGGAGCTCAAAACCATCTGGCTAGCCCCGAGGGCCTTTTTCCCCGCTCATCCGGGGCAAGACTGTCCTTATCCAGACCGACAACTCCACCAGCATGTACTATGTCAACAAGCAGGGGGATAGCAGGTCCCCTCCGCTGTGCACCCTAGTGTTCGGCATGTGGGAATGGGCCCTGGAAAACATCTACCCCCGGGCCGTCCACCTCCCGGGGGATGCCAACTTGGAAGCGGGCAGGCTCAGCAGGCTGGGAGCAGACAATTACGAGTGGCAATTGAGCGACCAGGTGCTGCAAGTGGCCTTCAACACATGGGGCCATCCTCAGGTGGATCTATTTGCCTCCTGGAAGAACAGAGTGCCAGCAGTTCGCGTCTTGGCAGGGACAGGACCCCGGCTCCCTGGGGGACGCCATACAGATTCAATGATATGGCATTTATAATGCCCCTATACAAAAGTGTTTCAAGGCGTGACGCTGCAAGGGAGGGGGAACAGAGGGAGGACCGAGACAACGATCTGTCTAGGTAGAGTTTTATTCAGATTGCAGAAGTCCAGGGGAAGGAGGAAGAGGAAAATTGTGGATTGGGAGCGGGGGTGGGGACAGTGCAGTACATGGGGTAGTAGAATAAACAATAGAAGTAGGGCCAGCTGGTGGCAAATGTAGGGGTAAGTGCAGACATCGAGTGTCAAGTGCTGGTGAGGGACTGTAGGGATACAGAAAAACAGTCCCCAAGTGCGTTGTTGCCAGGGAGGCAGAGCAGTTGTGTAACTGGTGGGGGAGAGGACCGGGCCCGAGATCAGAGGGTGGCCAGGTAACCAGTACCGTTTCAGCCAGGAATTCAATAGGGGAGAGGAGGAGAGAAAGCAGAAAAAAAGAGGAAGGTTTTGAGGTGCTTCCGGAACCAGAGATGGTTCTCCAAGTTTTTGTGGAGGGCATGACAGCTTATGCCTTTCCTCCCACAACCCTGATCCCCAGGGTACTCCGCAGGATAAAGGAGACTAGTCGGCTCAGCATCATAGTTATAGTGCCTTGGTGGCCAGCGAGAACGTGGTTCTCTGAATTGCTCAGCCTCTCGGACAGACCACCCATTCACTTCCCGCTGAGCCCAACACCTCTCCTGTTCCAGCAAGGGGGGGAGGCAGGGTTCTCCAGCCCGCTCCTCAGAAGCTAACCCACGCAGCATTGTTCCTGAGCAGATCACCCTCAAACACCTGAGCCAACCTGGAGATTATCCAGGGCTCTAGGAGCAAGGCCACTATGAGCCAATACAAGAGTAAATGGATCAGGTTCTGTTACTGGGCAGATTCTAAGGAGATAGACCCCCTGACGTGCACACTAGACAATGTGCTCTTTCTCGGCACACCTTGCCCACTTTGGTGTGCGGGTGGACACATGTTGCACCTATCTGGCAGCCGTTGGTGCCTACAGGAATTCGGAGGAGGAGGTGGTCTCCTCTTCCAACCCGATGGTCAAGAAACATCTAATGGGCTTGTCCAGGCTTTTTGTGTGGCAGCTCAATCTGTTGTTGGGCGCCTTGGTCCACAAACCCGTAGAGCCAGTGGCGTCCATGGACATCAGGTTGGTCACCAGCAAGACAGCTCTGCTACTAGGACTCTCCTCCGCTCGCATAGTCGGGGAGATCCAGGCTCTGGTGGATTCGGAACCCTATACGACTTTCTACAGGGATAAGGTGGTCCTGCGGACTCACTCGGCGTTCCTACCAAAGGTAACCACCGCTTTCCATCTGAATGAGGAAATAGTCTTACCTACTTTCTTCGCTGACCCCAAGGACGAGGGTCAGAGTCTTGTATGATCTGGATGCCAGACGCGCTCTGAAATTCTCGAGAAGACAATGGGCTTCCGCAAGTCAGACGCACCCTTTCACCTTTGGGGGCGCCAGACCCAGTTATCCCGCATGCAAGGCTTCCATCACAAGGTGGATGTTTGCGGCCATTAAGGAGGCCTATGAGGGGCAGCGCAAGCCCCCGCCAACATGCATGCTCACATGGTCAGAGCCAAGGCCACGACCGTCGCATTCCAGCGGCAGGTTCCGTGGCAGGTCATAAGCAGGGCAGTTACCTGGGCCACCCAGTCAGCTTTATGTAAGCATTACTGTTTGGACTCCGCCTCCAAGTCTGACGCAGCCTTTGGGCAGGCGGTTCTGAGGAACTTGTTTGCTTAAGGAGGGACTCCTCTCCACCCTGGGGCTACACTCAGTTTTAATCACCCATACAGTATGAAGTAAAGGGGACGGGACGTAAGAGTTATTACAAGTTACTCAACGTAGTCACATTAGTGCCCTTTCCTCCATATGTTCCACCATCCTCCCCCCTAATCATACTGGTGTCATTAGGCAATGATCAATATTTTCGACTCGTCAATTGGGTCTGTGGAGTGGTGCCGGTGGGCGGATTCAGGGTAGCGCATGCTCCCAGGGGCACGGCCTTTGCACCGCTAAATTTAAAGGGAAGAATGTTTTTCTGCTGAAAAAGGTTGTCTCCCTTTCCTTGGAAGGGACGTACGCCCATACAGTATGGAGGAAAGTGGAACAAGGACTAAGAGTATGTTAGTCACTACAGTGAGTAACTTGTAATTTCCACACATCACCTTACAGTGAAGTTCATGTTCATTTAGGATAATTTGTATACTTGTAACTTTTTATATAATGGCTTTTTTTCTTGTAACAATGTGTTCAATGATCTTTCTCTTGACAGGTAAACAAGACTCCTTTGTGTCTTTGCAAATGTCTTTTCATAATTTGATCTTGTCCTTAGTATTGTTAATTGTCAACATTTCTCAACAGAAGTAGCAACGTTCTAACAACCCTCTACACGTTTTTCACTCATCAATCTATTGACATATCTTCAGGAGGGATCGTCCCACATTGGGCTACGATTCATACACAACTAAAAATACAAAATATATGTTGGGATTAAAAAAGAAAAAAACTATCGCACTTCACATGTTAGAAGATAATGTTTGTCTTGTTCCTGTCTAATTTACAAAGCACATGCAAAATGCAGACATAATACATTTTCTCAAAGCACTTTGTTGCTTTGGGGGAGATTTTTAAGAAGGACCAGGGAGTTGCACAAAGTAATAAGTTTGATACTCACTCTTTCATAAAAATACTTAGTTGTAATTTGGTAGTTTGAAGAATATCAGATTGGTTAGTGATTGGATTTCTTCTCTAGTGATTTGGGTAAGTGGCAGTTCATCTGGTGTGACTGACTGCCTATAGAAAGTCAACATTGTGATTAAAATTGGTGTTTACTCTTTCTGAATTGCTTTAGATTCAAGTATCCTAATTTATAGTTTAGTAGAGCGATTTAGGAATATCTATTTTCGCTCACCTTAGATGTTCAGACTCAGCGTATTGTTCTTACGCTCTTATAGTTTGTGGCGTGATAATCAACATTTGCTCTGTTGCTGCTCGATTATTTGAGCACAACGCGATCACATGTTTATCTTGCTCATGTAACTGTGAGGCGGCAATCTTGGAATGGAATATTTCTATCTGTCTTGGTCTACTACCTGTAGATTATTTTTTCCTTTTTCATTTTTTACTATGATCTAATGTTCAGATCTGGATACATTATTTTGTTTTGTATCTAATTTGTGGACAGTGAGCTTGTGATCATGCCTATGCTTTGATCGCTGAGCAACCATCTTAGTTAGGTTTAGTTTTTTCTTTGTATTTAATTACTGCATGGTTCATTGTTTTTTTGGAGGGTTGATCAGAAGTCTTTACCCTAATTTGCATTGTAGCTCCTGATACCTTATGCTAATTATAATTTTAACAATCTAGTGGTCATACCCTTTAAAGAATCATGTGACTTGTGGTCCCAGTCTCTAGTCCTTCACGGTTTTGCCTCCTTCTAGTTAAGCTGGGGCATGTAGTACAAAGTTGTATATTTGGTATCTCCTAGATTATTGCGCATAGTTTGAATGTCTTTTGTCAGGAAGGATCTAAAAGAAAGTAGAAAAGGGGAAAAAAGAGGGGCCTAGATTATAGCAGATTTATCATCTCGGTTTCAATTTTGAGTCAACTGTAACACGAGTCAAGGACACATATCCAAAAAGCTTCTCTTTTTCTCAATCTTTTCAATATTTCCTCCTCTGGGTGGGACGGTTATTTTTTCAAGTCCAAAATATCTGATATTGTTTTTGGTTGTTCCTTGGTGCTCTGTTAAGTGATGGTACCCTAGGTGATACCTAACATCTTCTTTGGTAATTGTTCTGTGTTCTTGGATTCTCGTCTTCAGTTTTCTGGTAGTGCTACCTACATATATTTTGTTTCAAATGCATTGGGTGGCATACACCACATCTTTTGTGTTGCAATTAATAGTCTTGGATTTTATGTACTTTGGCAAAACGGAAATTCTCCTACCAAATGGCATTCACACTTTATGGATCACTAATGCATTGGCCACACTTGTAGTTACTTTAGTCTATTTGGATTCCATAGTTGTTGTAGTCCTTTGTCACTGGGTTTGGTAGTAAAGTTTGAGTGGCTTAGGATATCTTGCATGCTTTTAGATTTTTGAAAGGTAATGTTGACTTGATCGTCCAAATAGCCTGATATATCTGCATCCATTTTAAGAATGTGCCAATTTTTATGAAGAATATTTTTGATTTGCTTGGTATCAGAATTGGAACCCAGTGCTGCTGACAAACACAATTTATATAAGCAAAGACAGAGGCCACATCAATACATAGTGCTGAAGATCATGACTTAATTCCCACCTAGGTCCGGACTGACCCAGTTCACCCCAAACAGGTAGGCGGGCCATCGATCACATTAAGGGACTCCAGGAAAGCACTGAGCATGCACAGCAAGGATTCCTGCAGACGCGCATGCCGGGACCTGCACTCCATTGATGAAACAAGTTATCAGCCATGACTCACAGGTATATATCGCACTCCATCTCAATGGAAGATATACCCGAATCCCTCCAAAGACACGGCCACACACATCTGCAATCATCCGCTATCTGATCTCATCTCACATGACATCTGCCACTAGAATGCATCTAAGATCGACAATCAAAATGAGTCTAGCTGGACACATAATCTGTCTCAACTTGCATACTCGGCACCTATCCACAAGCTGGTTCTACATGGGTCTCTAGCAGGGACTTGGCCAACCCAGCTTCCCTTAATCCTGACTGAAATGCACACACGCATTCTAAACTCCTCTCATACCTCCAGACTTTGGTCTTCCAAGGCCGTTCACCTACAGCACTTGGAGGCCACATCAATTGCAGTTGGCTCTATACAAATGCCATATTATATTACTTTTGCATTGTGCTGGTGGCATTGATATTTTTACTCTTTTTGAAGCATGTTTCTCGTACACTATTGCATTTACATCAAATGTCTACTAAAGATGGCTAGCACCCTAAAATGACCATGCCACAATGTTTTTCGCTTGTTCTTTGGCTATGATTCTTTTTTTTTTTTTTTTTCGGACTTCTCCCGCTAGTTAATGCCTTATATGGAAATTGCTTTCTCTGGGAAAGCTGTGGTTTTAGTCTGCTAAGGGGTGGTTCCTGTGTGTGGCCAGAGGATGAGGCTGGGACTGTCTAGTCACAATCCACATCTCTGGTGCTTGAATGTCTGTTGCTGGTGTAAGGAACTCATGGTGGCAACAGTAAAGACAGACACAAGTGATCACAGTTCAATGGTGTTTATTAAACTATAAATGGGTTGGAAAAACACCTAATCTAAACCTAAATCGAAGATGACAGCAAGCTGCGACCATCAAAAAATAATGCAGTCCTAGTGGTGTCTTGTCAAATAAAATGGCATATACTGAAAAAAGTATTGCCAATCCTTACAGCCAAGTAAAAAAAAGTGGGATTATGTTCACAAGGAAAGAAAGAAGTGTTTACAAATGAGAAGTCAGGATATAGCCGGGGGTCTCCCTTGCCCCACGTTTTTAGCACGGGACAAGGTAGGACTTTGAGCACAGCACACTCGTGGGCCTCACCAGCACGAGGTTACAGTTCTTTTGAACAATGCCAGGAACTTCTGGGGTCAAGTCTTTCCTGTGAAGTTTCTTGCCTTAGCAGGCCAGATGTACTAAAAACAATAAACAAAATTTCCTTTGGCACTCTTTTGACGTTGGGTGACTGCTCTCCGCGTCTTGTATCCCCCTCAGCCGGGCTCTGATCGTTCTTGCAACGTTGGCCTCTCTCCATCGGGTTCACATAGCCATTCTAACAGTTCATAATTCAATAATTTCATCAGAAAGAACGTTCCTCTAGCTTTCTTTACTTTTCCTAAATTCGGGTCTCCGTCTCCAGTCAGGTGTCACAGTTTTCCCCAATATGTCAGACTTTCGAGTGTACGAGTGGTTTTGCTTGACCCTCGTAGGACCACTTTGACACTTCATATTAGCCTCTCCTAAAGCCTCTTGGTTTTTGTCGTTTCAACAAACACCACCTAAAAGGGCTTCAGTCAGAGCCCTTTTAATGAGCGCCCCCTATGCCTGACCCTCTGCTTCTGAACCTTTTACTCGGGTTTCTCCAAAGTTTAATTACACAAGTTCTTTGACGTGGTTGCCACCTGCACCCTTAGGCCCAGCACAGTTTGGTTTTTACTATCTGTCTTCTCCGACCCACCGGCTGTGCTGAACTGCTGGAGTTTCTTGTCTCGGGAGTCTAGGACTGCACCACGGCGGCAAGCGCTTCTCCCTGCTTTGTCTACCAGCGCGGGTGGCCCCATGTGCCATTGGCAACTGTCGCACCATCCGCCAGCTAGACTTCCCGGTCTTATGCTTTCCCTTCTTGGAGGCTTTGCGGGTGTGATTTATAAAGGGCAAGGGCAATTCCCTCTGCGTCGTCATTCCAGGTCTCTCTGCCTTTCTCCTCCACTTGAACTGCCGGTCCTGAATAGCTGCTTTCTCCTGTGTGGCCTTGCTCGAAGTGTGCTTACGTGCTCAGCCTTTTTTCCCTGTGGGAAAGGGAAAGGGCAGCCAGGTGTGCAAAGTTATTATTAATTGCCTGCTGGGACATGTCCGATAAACCGCCCAGGTGTCCGGTGGGTAAGTTAACCTACCCGTTTCTGTCCTCCAGAGGCTTACAGCACTGTATCCTGCCCCCCACCCTCCTTTCCTGACTGGTCTGTGAAGGCCTCGTCAAGAATCCCTACCTAGGACTATCCCAAGGGCTAGGATTGAGTGCTTCTACTCTACTGAACGTTTACAAACATTTTGACTCTTAATAATGCTAACCAGTGTAACTTCAAATGTCTTTATAAACCTACCTGTGAAATATCTACTATGGAACTGGTAACTTTTGGGCACAAAGCCCAAAACCACTCCATAAGAGCCTGGGAAGCTGTTTTATGATTATCCTGTTCTTTTTATTTATAAAGCATAGGAGTACTTACCTGTGTTGCACTGGTCATTATATCATATGCTATTCTATTTCTCCTAATGGTGAATGTATATTTTTTATAAGGTTGTGTGTGACAATAGTTGTCTAAAGGTTTCACTTGCTTAGAATGTAATCTTAAGGCCTACTAAATTTCATTTTTTTGTTTTCATTTATAGAAATGTATTTCAATGTAACATACAAACATGTAAGGTAGATAATATACAGTAAAAATAATAGAGATAATATAATGAACATGGTGGGAAGAAGTAAAAAAATATAATGAAATGGGTGCATTCAAACTTCCCAATATCGACATAAGAAAGAGTACCCTTCCCGACTTAATAGGCTTAATTGATAAAGTATGTAACTGTAATGGCCACACAGCCCACAGGGGGAACAAGACAAACGATACAAACCGAAGATGGAGACGAGTACAGGAAAGGAAATTGGACTTTGATAGTCCCAAATCAAACACAGGTTCTAAGGTGACCAGTACATGTGAATCTAGACAGATAAAGTATTGAAGGTGTCACAGATCAATTGCAAGTCTACAATCCAATCTTTTTTCACATATGATGCTTTTTCTCTAGCTAACAATTGTAATATACTTAATATACTTTGGATCCTATCTTAAAGCGGAGGTTTCCCACTACTCTTCCACTTGTTAAGAATCTATTTCTAAGCGTGCAAGAAAGCTTTAAATTTCCAGAGTTGGGTTTTATTTATTTAATTGTTTTTTTTAATAACTCTCCTAATACTGTACTTTAGTTCGGATTCTAAGCGCAGATCCAGGTTTAGACCCTCAGTTACTCTGCATGGTCTTGCTTCCAAGACCAATCCCGTTGCCCCTGTGCTATCATCCGTTCACAGTGGATAACCTTGAATCACTCGGAAATAGCCTGGAGATGCAGAATAATGGAATATGTTGCAAGACAGATTCAACCATTAACTCCATCCGCAAGCGGACTTCATCCCAATACTTGGCTTTTTCCACAATACCAGGACATGGGAGTATTGGTACACTTGCCTGTCTAACTGGAATTACTGGAGTTGCGCTGTGTGGTAGTCATTGTAGCCCTACACCACTCACTTCCTGAAACTAAGCCTTGTTGCTCGTCTACCTTTCGTTGATTCGGTTTGGCTAACCTCAGTGTCTTCCCTGTTCACCATAGGGTAGCCTCCCAAAATACTGCCCCAGTATTGGTTTTACAATTCCAGCTTAACAGCGCCATGGCCAGTACCCACCCTCAGCTCTTTGTGGCTAAGCAAAAAGGATTACAAATTTTGTCGGCCCAAAACCCTAAAAGACAGGCGCACCAAACAGTGGGTGGGGGGCTACGCCATGCAGGCAGTCACTCTCCCACCATTGCCTCAGACAAGGAGTCTATTTACAGCCACAGCTCCGATTTGAACACTGTAGACCCACCTGTGGAGACTAGATTCCCGCTTGTCCTTCCCCCAACCCCGATAAACATAACACACACACCACCCCCCACCCCCCCGCCCTTGTTCAAAGGACTCTTCGAGGAAGCCATTGGCACCAGTAGGCCCATCGAAAACATTGCCAAGGCCTACCGCACCTTGTGGTATAGAGCCCGCTGTACACCGCCATTGCGGCCTGTGCAAAGCCTTAAGACTTCACCTTTACTGGATGCTTCACATAAAGCTTTGTCCCTTGGTGTGGCAGCGTTAAGACGGGCCGAAACGGGCCCCTCCTTCCAAAACGCTTCCTACACTTCAGAAAAACCTTCTAAGCCCCATGCTCACAGTTCTGTGCCTAAATGGCCTCCCCATTGCCAGCCTCCCCCGCTCAAGCCCTGCAACAGGATCCTACTCCAGCTGCTTAGTCTCCCCTAGTCCCCTTGATGAATCCCCTTCCTCTGTGTGGACTGTGGAGAGATTTGAGGCATGTATGGAGAGGATGTCTGATGTATTATATTTTCTGACCGATTTGATGACTTGGTTAAGAGACACAAGCCTATGGACACTTGCCCTATATCTTCCAAGTCCCCAAGGTTCCATTCTCCAGGTGCAGTTTGCATCCCCACCTGGACAAGGCCCACTCGTAACTCCTGTGGATGTCTTCCCGGAGGATCAGGATGAACCTAATGACCTCTATGTCCCAGATCCGGATCACGTCTCACAGGACCTCATCTCTCAAGACCCAGTTAACTGGGTCCCTGCTGATGACCAGGGTACTTGGCCCACTACCCTGGGACCATGAGCCTGACCCAGACATCATTTTCATGGATACGCCTCCTGTCGTTCAGCCCTTGGACTCAGTTCCAGTTGACGATTAGATGTTATTCAACAACCTCCTTAAGAAGTCTGCTGACCGTTTCTAGATCGTAGCACAGGAGACCATACCCGGGACAGATTTAGTTGAGGATATCTTCAAGGAAGAAGTCCCCGTCAGTCAGTTCCTCTTCTGAACTGAAGAAACGCCTTGTTTCCTTCATACCTAGAGTTGAGAAGATTTTCCATCCCGCGCCCTCTAACCCTTTGTATATCGGAGGCTATGCTCCGGACAAGGATTGTAAAAAGCTTTATGTACACGGATGACCACCTTGGCTGCATTTAGAACTCTGACTGCTAATAATGCTACACTCCTGGCAAGCTACAGCGATGTCCAACTGTGTCTTTTGCAGGAGGGCCTCAAACGTTCCAGAGCCTACTCGTACACAACTCTTGGCAATGGCAGCTGAAGGGCCTTCGGTGGCGCTGAACATTCCCAAGAATCCATACCCTGGATTCAGCTGTGACAGGACATGTTTTTGCACCGGAAACCCTATTAAACCACTCTGAATTACTCAAAAACACAGGCTTTAAGCCAGAAATACAGGCTTCTCTCATAAACAACCCTGTAGAAGAATATGCCCTCTTTGGTGAAGTGGTTGATGAGGTCCTTGAGACCGCTAAAAAAGAGCATATGACTGGGAAGTCGTTGAACCAGATCTCAGCCAAGCCCTTTGTCCAACGGGGCGCATTTAACACCTGCTGTTCCTTTTGCAGGCAATCCTTTTCACGCTCCTCCATATGGAACAGGAGATGCTCATTGATATTTCTGACAAGGCACTTCAAGCAGTTTCCAGACCCCTGAACAATGGGGATTTCGGCACAGAAAGGGTAGGGGGAGAAGAAATGACTCAGCGGTGCAGGTCCCCTCCCATGTTGCCCCAATGGGGGGGCGATTAACATCTTTTACACATGCACAGGAGGGCATCACTGATTTCTCTTTACTACACCTTTCCTTCCATTTAAATGGACCCCCAAACTGTTTGCTTTTATATTAGATCCCAACCTGTACTTTTTATTTTTACAAACTTTATTTTGTATTTCATCTCAAGAGCTCTGGTTACAAACATATAAAATGGTATGCATAATAGTAGTCATTCTCTTATTCCGTACAATTCCCATTGCTTTCTCCAGTGGAGTTCTTGAGAATAACAGTTAAACAATTACCAAATGTTCCCTCCCCCTCCCCGCTTATCCTCATTTCTATAATATTCGCTTGTGTTAATATATTCCTTTGTAGGTCAGTGCGGTTCTTCTCTAGGCAGTACATCTCCGATTCTCTTGGTCATAGAAAGGAGATTTTACGTAATACTCTGGGTTTAAAGTACATTTGTTCATTGTCTCTGGTGAATTCATAAAGGGGCATCCAAGTATTCAAATATTTCGAATATGGGCAGTTTGCCAAATCCGTCACTTTTTCTAAGGCCATAACCCCCCATATTTTAACCCACCACATGGCCTATACCGGTCCTTGTTTGTTTTTCTACATGTGTGCTAAGTTGATTCTCTCTGCGCTCAACATGTGGGTTATGAGCGTGACTTTATTCCCAGTATTTGCGTAGCTACCTTCGACTGCCTCCCCTAGCAGTATCACTAATGGGTCCATGGGGAGCTGCACTGCCGTTATTTCCTTGATATGGCTCACGATTTCCTTCCAATATGTCTGTGCCTGAGGACAGGTCCACCACATGTGAATTAGTTCACCCACCTCCCCAGTCTCGCCAGCATAATGAAGAGTAACTAGAATTGATCGAGTGGATTTGCTGCAGTGTCATGTACCATCTAAGACATAACTTGAATGACGCCTCTTTGATTAAGGCACATTTAGAGCTCTTCGCCGCTCGTCGCCATATTTGCCCCCATGCCTCTATGCAGATTGGCTTGCATACATCTCCCTCCCATTTTCTCAAATATGAGAGAATTTCTTCTGGGTTCGCCCCGCAGAGCAGTCGATATATTCGCGATGCACCATTTTCAGGTGTCCCTTCTTGTATGGTAAGTTCCAGGCATATGGGTTGCCGAGATGCACTTTTTGGCCCTCCCTCTTTCCCAGCGGGACCAAAAGTGGGGTTGTGTACCGGGTGTGAAGTCCGGATTGTTGGCCATTGGCGTGAGTGGGCCCCCTCCTAATTTTAGCTTCTTACTTCGTAGGGCCTTATCCCAGAGTGGCCTTTGTTGTTTCCAGTAGTGTGCCTCCTTTCCCTCTATATCTCGGGCGCAAGAACCCGTTGCTTCTCTCTCCAGGTTTATCCATCAGTTTTGGTTCTCCATTTGGATCCATTGCAGCATCGGTGCTACCTGCGCTGCCCACAGATATCTATGAAATTCTGGCACACCTACCCCCTCCAGCACCCCCCCCCCCCTAGTGGGAGTGCATCCACAATATATAAGATCCTGGGGAGAAGGGACATCTTAACTGCCGCTATCCACGCTGACAGGACAGCTCCTGCATTTCTGTAAGTAGGTGTTAGGCAGGCTATAGATTTGGGGTAGTTAATATGGAACCCTGAGGCTTCTGCGAATTTCTCTAGCATTGTAATGGCATGGGGGATGTGAACGTTCTGTGTCTCTTAAAAACAGAAGGATGTCATCTGCATATAGAGCTATTTTCTGGGGTCCACAGGTCCCCGTCTCCACTCACAGGATGCCCTGCTCTGCTCGTATCCCTTGTGCCAGAGGCTCCATGGCCATCGCAAAGATTAACGGTGAAAGGTGGCACCCTTGTCTGGTACCTTTGCAGATTGGGATGCTTTCGGTTAGCTGACCATTAACCATCAGTCTTGTGGACGGGTGTACAAAATTGGCTAATACCATGCGTGAGAAGGTCGGGCCGCACCCAAATCTCTCCAGGACCAGCTGCAGGAAGTTCCAATCTAGACTATCAAAAGCCCTGGAGGCATTTAACACTAATACTGACATAGGCTGGCCTGTTCTCTGCACCCATTCGATTATATTTGTTGCCTTGCGGATGTTGTCGTACGTATGGCGTCCCCTTACAAAGCCCGCCTGATCCGGGTGAATTATTTTCGGGAGAACTCAAGCTCGTCTTTGTGCTAAGATGGTGGAATACATTTTTGCATCTCTATATAACACTGAGATGGGCCGATAACTTGCAGTTTGTTGGATCCCCGTCTGGTTTTAATAGGACGACAGTGGTGGCTGGGCTCATTTCCTCCATGACTTGACCACTGTCCCTTATATAGTTGAATAGGTGTGTTAGTGGACCAACCAGCACGTTTAGGAACGTTTTATAATAAGCATTGCGAAGACGATCCGGACCCAGGGATTTGTCCCCTTTCAAAGCGTTAATGACTCCCCTCACCTCCTTCTGATATGGGTGCTTCTAGCTCTTGTCTATCACTTTCAGTGAATTGCGGCAGTACTGTTTGTGCAAGAAATTTCATTTATGTCTCCCGTTGTAAGTTAACCCCTGATGTGTATGACGTAAAATGCATGCATAACTTCTGCTATCTCCTTCTTCTTTGTCATCCCCCCCCCCCCCCCCTCGGCGTTTTAATTGGTTAATGCGTTTGTGGTCCTTCTTCCTCTTCAGTTTGGCTGCTAACAACTGATTGGCTTTGTCCACTTTTATATAGTACATTTGTTTTGAGAAGGAGTTGTGCATATTCATCCGCGTAGTGAGCCTCTAATGCGGCTTTAGTTTGAGTTCCCGCCAGGCCTTTCGGGACTTTGTCTTTATATTGGGCTTCGGCTATTTTTAATCTTGTTTCTAATTCTTGCCTCTCCTTTTCTTTCCTATTTTAAGAGGTTCGCTGTGTGTGCAATACATTCACCCCGAACTACAGCCTTGCTGGCATCCCATAGTATCCCCCAGTTAATCCCTGGCGTGGTGTTTTCTGTGAAATAGTTCTTTAGCACCTGTTCTATATCTGTTCTAAGTGCCAAATCATTCAATGGCAGTTCATTTAGGCACCATGGTTTACGAGTTTGCAGCTTCGGGTGCAGCATTTCCATGGTCATAGAGACGGGGGCATGGTCCGATGTACACCGTACCCCTATTTCTAACCATGTGATATGTGAGATGGCTGCATCCGAAACTAGGATCATATCGATTCGGGAAAACCCTTTATGTACTGCTGAATAAAAGGTGTAGGCCTTCTCCTGTGGATGAAAAAAACGCCCGATTTCTATTAGCTGTAGGTCTCTAAGGAATTGAGCCAGGGCTTTTCTATTCTCATTATCGCTGGGAGAGTTTTATCCATTCGGGCGTCCATTACGCAGTTAAAATCTCCCCTATTTGGATCCGCCTCTTCCCCATTCTGCAATTATTCGGAGTAGCTCCAGCAGGAACCGATCCTGCTTTTCATTGGGAGGGTAGATCGCCACCATGGTCACTTGTTGGTCCATTAAAGTGCCCCCCACAATGAGGTATCTCCCTACTGGGTCTTATTTTACATACTGCTTCTCAAAGCGGACCCCTTTCGCAATGAGGATTCCCACCCCTCTTTTTCGTCCCACTTGAGGCCAGGCATTGCTTTGGGAAGACTTTGTGTCTTAGTCAATGTTCATCCTCTGGGAGCAAGTGGGTTTGTTGCATCCACACCACTGAGGCTTACAGTTCCTCCAGCCGTATCATAATTGATCTTCTTTTTATTGGGGAGTTTAGCCCTTGAACATTAAGTGTAACAAAAGTTAGGCCAGCCATATCTGGAGTTGTGCAGCATATTCTTAGTCCATCCCTTTTCCCGCAAACACCCTTGGGTACCGCATCTATGCAGTTTTTGTCCTCAACCCGAAAATTGGTATTGTATATAGTTTCCTTCCCTCCACTTTTCCTAACTCCCCCATAACTTTCAACCTTAACAGTTAACCTGAATTATCACAGTAACTAACCGGGACTAACTTTCCCAAGAACATGTGGATCTGTCTCCCCTTCCACCAGCCCACAACACCCCCCCCCCCCCCCCACTGCAGCCCTGTCCCTGCATTATTTATTTCAGCCCTCAATGGTGTGTCCCTTAAATGAGAACCGATCTACTCATTTTTCCCGGCTGTTCACCACTACAGGGCTGTCGTTCAGACCTCCCTATGTCCAAATAATGACTCAAAATTTATAGTCATCTCTTATCCCTCTCGTGTGAGCTCTTCATGTCGAGTCTTTCTCCTTATGTTCTTTAATACGACCTCTTGGGCAAGGTCGTGCTGGTTTCCATTGCTCTCTCTCCCAAGTGTCGCTTTCTCTAGGATGATCTGAGGGGATCTTTCCTCCCGCATCACCTTCACTTCTTTCCTCTTCTCGCATGAGTTCTTCCAAGTCGTCGTCTTTCGTGATGGTGTATCGCTGCTCTTTCCATTCAAATCCAAGTCCATTCGGGAAGATCCACCGGTACTGGATTTTCTTTCTCAGCCAGTCTGTTACTACCCTAAAATGCTTCCTCTTGTAAAGTGGCTTGCGCCAGATCTTGGTAGAGCTGAATGGATGCCGTTTGAAATCGGATGGGACCTGTCCTGTGAGCCGCCTGCATGATGTCTCTTAGTTGGTACAAATGTACTCTGGTTAGCACATCAGGAACCAAATTCCTATTGATTTGGTAGGTAGAATAGACCATGGGAGTTCCATCTAGTATTGTCTCTCGTTTTCCAAGCCCAATATTTGTTGAAATAGCTCTGTTACTGTTTGCTGTAGCTCAGAGTCTGGAATCGACTTAGGAATGCCTCGGATCCGTATATTATTGCGCTTCGATCTATTTTCGGCATCCTCTTGTTTGCTTTGGACTCGCTCCAACTGTTGCTCCAACTCCTGAACTCTTCTAGTTAGTACATCTGGCTCATGTCCCTGCTCCACCAGTGTTGTCTCGGCTTCATCCATCTGCTTTCCTACTGCTGTAATTCCTATATTGAGGTCGGCTATTGACTTGGCCAGGTCAGAGGCACTATCTTTAATGTCTTTTTTTTAGCTCCTGTAGCATCTCCAGCAAATCAGATTTGCACAGAGGCGGGTCCTCTTGTGTCGGCGTGTCTCTTGCGAGAGGGGAATGTACCTGAGCGGTTGTTTGCTGCAGGTTGCATTTCTGGGTATCCGCAGCTTGTATAAGGGCTTTGATGTCCCCAGATCATGATCCTTTCTGCTTCTGCCCCTGTTTAGCTATGTTGTTCGTTGCAATTAAGATACGAGGTTCCAGGTCTTGTTTATAACTTGTGCCTGGCTCCAGAGTTCATCCTTAGCTTTGGCTTGTTAAGACATCTCGAACTGAAAGGCTCTGGGAGCTCCCCGTTCGTTCTTGGGTGTGGGGATTGTCACCACCCTGCTCGGTGCTTTATGGCTGTAAGGGTGTGTTTCTTCCAATGTAGGCGTTTCCAGGGTCCCCAGACACCGGCTCACTCTTGGCATATGCTCCGTATGGCCTTGCTCCTCTTGTTGCATCAATGGGCATTCATTGGGTTTTTAATAAGGACCCTACAAGCTCCTATGATCTCTTGCCAACCGCCATTGCATTAGTTCCTCGCCACACCCTCTTCTTCCAGCTGCGCCCTGCTCAGGTGAGGCTTGCTGCCTCAGATTTCCATTCAACGCCTTTGTGCTTGTCTTACATCCCCTTCTCAGGGTGCTTCTATATATAATCAACCCTGGATGTCAATCTGCATATGCTGGGTTAATGCTGTGTCGATTTGCTGGTCCTGACCTCCCGGGTTTCAGTATTGCCGGAGTCTTCTCTCCTCGCCCCCTCCTTCGCTGTCTTTTGCCTCAGTTATGGTCTTCCCCCCTCCACGTCTCCTTACTTTGATCGGTGGGCGAGGCGCAGTTCTCTCCACCAGTAGCGTTCCATCTAACTTCACTCTTCTGGGAGTGGGACCGAGGCATCACCGATATCTCCTACATACAGGGCCACCCACTCTTTCGTACCTTTCCAGGCGGCATCTGCCCTTCTCTTGCTTCCGCTCGCTCGTCTTCTCAGGCTGTCTCAGCGCCTTGCTGTCTGCGCGCCGGTTGCCTCAATCACTCCCGGCTCTTTGTTGCCGTCGACGTAGTTTCACCCGCACGGATGGGGGAGGTGGAAGAGCAGCATACCGCCTTCAGCATCCACATCTGTAAGGATTTTGTCGTGCGACCTGATCGCTCACTTGGGCTTGATGTCCTCTGCCTATTTTTCTTCCATCAAGGAGCTCTCACAATGCCTTCACCAGCTGCCGCGTAATCTGGCCAGGCTCCGGCTTTCTTCTCCGCATTCTTCTACCTCTGAGTGGATGGCAGCCGCCATCTTGGTGGGAGGTCGGATCCGTGGAACAACTTCGTCTCAAACCTTCACCAGTGTATCTCACCGCCTCATTTTCGCTTATTTTGGTACTTCAGACGTTCATGGTTGTGCAAATCATTTCTGCAGGGATTTAGGTGTCCCGAAAAGGGGGGTTTGGGCCTCGGGCGGAAAGGGACAAATGAGCTTACCGAGAAGCCATCTGTCTGTGTTCTCGGCTGGCCACGGCCCCAACCTTTACTTTTTGCAGTGAAGTCTCAAGCTTCACTACACTGTCTTTTGCTCATCTGTTATGGGGGAAACTGATATCTCCTTCAGGCTGTCAGTACTGGGAAACATTGTTTCCCTTAGTCTTGTTACTTAGTTACTACTTTTAGTAACTTATCACTTGTGGTAATTATTTATCATTGTACAATGCAGTGCAATGGGTTGCACTTTTGCCCTAGAATAACACTTGGAGGATTTTTGCTTACTCTGTGTGCTAAATGGACGCGCTGGTGGCGCACCTTTATTTGGTGCTTTTCGTTTTAGCCTTACCACATTTACCGCCTAACTGTAGCTAGTGACCAAACATGGCCATGCCGCAAGTTATTTTGCTTGTCCTTTAGCCATCTTGTCTATTAGCCTTCTTCCTGGCCTACAAGGCCAGGAAAATCCTTATATGGACTTCCAGAGCCTGGGAACGCAGAGGCTTTTGGCAGACTACTGGAGGGCTATGTGTGTTTACTGGCAGGATGCGGGCTGGGACTATCTGGTCCCAATCCACAAACTGGTTTGTGTGTCAGTGATATGCATGAGTGTTCCCACCAGTGGTCCTGATTGGACCACTGCTAGGGTGTGTTTGGGGATAGTTCTGCTATTGGCTAGTTTGAGTTTTTACTCTTGCCTGGCTTTTGGGATAAGTGGAGGACGCCTGCACCAACTCAAAGATCCTGGAGAAACCTGAAGGAGCGAAGACTCCTGTCCAGCTGTGAGTGCCATGAGCAGACCGTAAACCCATATGAAGGAGGCCTGGTGACAAACCTCTGCTGCTGTCCTGGAAGAACCCTGTCTTGCTATTGATCTTTAGCGGTCCTGTAAGGGAGATGCGACCCGTGTAGTGGAGGGAACATCCATGCCTGATGTCTGCTCATTACCCTGCGAAGAAGGGCCTTCAGAAGTGCTCCAGGACTGCCCTGTGGCTGACCAGCTCTGTGTTTGGGCTGCTGTGCTACCGACATCGCTGTTCTGCGTTGAGGCCTGGAACTTGAGGGATCCTGAGTTTGCCCTACAAGACTTACCTCAGTGAAATTTTGGAGTCCTAGCATCAAGGGGACCCGAGATGGGACAAAGTCTGACCGTGACAAGCGACTCCCTTTGCGTCGCCGTGCTATGGTGACCACCGTCCGGAACGGCTTACCTGAGTCGGGTCCAGTCCTGAGAAGAGTCCTGCACCGTGTTTTGTTGTATTCTGCCACCGAGAGTGCTTGCACCAACCAAAGACCCCGACCGGCGATCAAGGATGGGGGGCTAGGGGGAATTGAGTTAGTGGTTCTTACCTCCCACTAAACTCTCTTGTTAAACGTTTTGCTAACTTTTCTAAAATTGTTACAATACTTTGGCTTTGCCATTGCTTGTGCTTCATAGCACAAGCCTTCTGAATGTTGGGGATACTTTCTTTAGTTAGAATAACTTGTCCTCTAACCCTTGGAATCGTTCACTGGACCCCAGAGACCCTACCTTCATTTTTACAGTGTTACAAACTGTGTCAGAACCTTTCCTGAAGTTCTGCGCATAAGTCCCCAGACAACTTAGGGATGGACTTTTGAAGCTAGGGCTAATTCTCTGTGGACCTGTAGTGTATACACATACTTTCCTTCACAGGGGTTTTATCCGTCTTCTACCCTACTCTAGTGACTGTATATATGTATTCTATTATTAGTGTTGTGTGGTAAGTCTACCCGTTAGTTCTTTATGGCCAAGGAACACTATGAAAAATTACTATTTGTATATCGGAAGACCTACATTACTCACAATAATTGTATTTCTGATGAATTGATCAGCTTAGATTCACATGCGCCCAACCTTCCTCCACTCTTGGAGTAGAAGGAACATAGACATCTTAAACCTTCTTTTCTTCTTTACTCATGCATTCTTTAAGGCTCCCTCACGGCAGACCAAAATAAAATGTTGGGACCTCGATGCGTGAAGGATTGTGGGTACACATGTCACGCTAGGGATAGTGTTAGTCACGCCCAGGTCAAAATCCCTTTTCGATCTTCGAAATTAAGATTCAATACTCCGCGATTACCACTAGATGTCGGAAGATGGGCACAGCATGTGAATCTAAGCAGGTACAATCATCAGAAATCTGATTGCTGTGAGTAATGTATGTCATACTATGGAGCCATCTCTCATATAGGGCTGTAGTTTATTTTTTACTGTAGGATTGTCAAGTCATCAGTAACATCAGGGGATATCTTGTTAAATAAAGTGCATCAGGTAGCAGCCATCATGTATTCATCCTCTAATTCAGATTGATCTGGCACTAGTGGAGCACGCCATCAACTGACACACCCATGATTCCATGCATCAAACTACTCCATCTCATGCCCAATCAATCACACAGGCTATTACGTAAGATTCTACAGGGTCATAGCACAATTCCATTAAAAAGAAGTTTGCAAGCTTGGCGGCCCCAATAGCCTTCGAGGGAAGCTGACACACAGACTGCTGGTGTTACTTTAGAATTTAGAGGTTATCGTTGCTCCTCCGATCACTTGACCGCTTTCTATTAACCCTCACTCACAGGAACACAAGGTTTTGTGCTGATTAATGGACATGTGGTGGGTTCTAGTGAACCGAACCCCATGCAGAATGCGTTAAGGTGCCCATGCATCACTGCAGTACCATAATTTCTCATAAATGGTATGCATTTTAAGGTGTTACAAATGGGCAAGTAGAACACCTAGACGGCTCTCCCTAAGTTTGATATGAGATCGGCTAGTCATATTTCAGCAGTGCACATAGCCTACCATACTGAATGTGACTCTAGGAATATATGGGTTAATCTCATGAGGTAGGTAAGGTGTCAAACTGGGTGGACATCCCTCAACGTTGTCTAATTATGAGAGTACAGACCACTCCCTTAGAGCCACCAACAGGACACTTTCAGATTATTGGGAGGTCCTGTCTTATTTCACTAGTTGCTCTGCTAGATGACCAAGTTCACGCCTTCACTGTAGTTGTGGCTTTGATTACTTTCCCCACGGCAGCTGCCATTTCTTCATAGAACTTTTGAAAGGGTCACTGCATTATTGGAGGGTTTTGCAGCTTCCTTCCACTTTTAACGCTGGAAGAGAATATCCGTTCTGGAAGAATAAGAATGTGCAACAGGTAGCTTGGTCAATTTGTTAACATCGTAAGTCTGCAGAGCTATAAAGTATCAGCAATATTAATCTTTCACATGATATTTCCTTGTGTAATGTTAAAGGTTCTTATACTGCGCACTGTCACCTCCCGCATGGTTTCTTGGTGCTCTGGTGGATTTTTAAAGCAAAGGGGGAGGATAAGTTAGTAGCACTGAGGGGGAGGAGGAGTGTGAGGGCTGTGATTTTGGCAGCTTCAGTTCGGTTGACACCATTCGCTGAGCATTGATGTCTTTCGGTTGGTAGCCACATGTACTGTTGGATGGGGCTATGTTTTTTTTTATTTCGTTGTTCTATAGTGAAGTGTGTGCGGTTTGTTGTGCTGTAGAGGTATGGGTGGTGTTTAGTACAGAGTTTTAGAGGTGTATGCAGAAGGGTGTGTTTTTAGTAGGGTTGGCTAGTGGTAGTACCATTTCCGTTCCCTGCTGGTATGACTAACTGTGGACCATAATCCCCTCCCCTGTCGTACATTCTGGTGTGCTGCACTTACCACCCCTACGATGTATGCAGAAGTGTGGGTCTTTCGTAGGGTTATTTAGTGGCAGTACCTTTTCTACCCACTTGTGTTCCGACTAAGTGTCGTCCATATCCCTTTCCCTTTTGTACATTTTGGTGTGCAGCAATTAGCACCCCCAGAGGTTGCTCCAGCTAGGGAATGAACTCCTAGATTTGAGACATGGGAGCTGTATGAGAACACCTACAACTGGGACACAGCGCTGAGGAGAAACGCCCACAATTCGCAAAGAAGCAGCAGTGGGAAAGCACCTAGAGCTGGAACACAGCCGTAGTAAGGAAACACCTAGAGCTTAACCATATTGCTAGAGGGACATCACCTAGAATTGGATAAACACAGCAATTGGAGAAACACTTGGAAGTGGAATAGAGCAGCTAAGGGAGGAAACCCTAGATTTGAAACACTGGAGAGCAGTATGGAGATCCCTAGAACTGGCACACAGTGCTGGAGGGGGGAAAACACCTACATTTGAGATACAACAGCAGGTAGAAAAATTTGATTTGAGATGCCTGGCAAGTGGGATGCAACTGCTACATTAGATACAGCAGTTAGTAGAAAACATTTATTTTATTTATTTTTACATTTATAAAGCGTGCAAAAGCCCTCAGGCATCAAGGCGTTGTTACAACCAGTTGCATACAAACAAGAGTCTGCATCTTACTTAGATTTGAGATACCTTGCAAACGGAGAAAAAGACCAGTAGGTCGAAAAACAATTGGATTTGAGATAACTGGCAAATGGGGAGTAAATGCCCAAATGCGACAGACAGCAGCACATGTAGAACCACCTACAATTGGGACACAGCAATGATTGGAATACTACTTGCTAGCTGGCTAGCATTGGCGTGCTATGTTATGTAAGTTAACAAGAGTCCTAGCGTTGTTATGGAATACAGTAATTGTGAACACTGGCAAACGGGGACTTGAGCTGCTTCTTCGGGAGCTGCCCTTTTCCTTGGGGCCCTTACCCTGCGGTTCCCCCTGGCAGAGGCGCCTTGGAGGGTATCTTAAAGGCAGTGGGGCCCAATCACAGAAAAGGGCCTGGATGGCAGGGGGAAAGGCCGGCAAGGGGATGGTGCAAATGGAGAGTAGGATGCGTAGAGCGCATGATAAGCAAATGCACTAACCAGAGTTTCAAAAGTCTGCTGAAATGCTGGCTAAATGCAGCAATCACTCCGACTGGCACTGCAGGACATCGCTTCTGTGCTTGTATTAAAAGGCTGAGGTTGAAGACCTAGAAGCAGTACATAGCACATGTTGCCTTGCCTGTTGCGATGGAGAACCGACTCCCCTTCATCCAGTCGCAGCAATTCCTGCTCTGCTTTCTACTTTTATCCTTCCACTGGTCTCTCTCCTCGCCCAGCCCAGTGTATGCACTGCTGCAATAGAATACAACTTCTGTATTGTGGGGCTGAAGGCACTCCCTTCTGGGCAAGATGGGTACTGTCTAATTTGGCCTTTGTATGCTATTATTAGTAGATGAGTATAATGCTCATTATAATACTGTCTGAATTGCCGGCTGCAGCCTATGTGGTTGCTGACTGATACTCTGCATGCTAATAAATGCCATTGCCCAATTTCCCCTGTCTCTTCTTTTGTAGGACTTGTCGGGTTCCATTGATGATCTACCAATGGGAGCAGATGGAGCATTGAGCCCCGGTGTGAGCACTTCTGGGATTTCCAGCAGTCAGGGGGAGCAGAGTAACCCTGCACAGTCTCCTTTCTCTCCTCACACATCACCCCACCTCCCTGGCGTGCGAGGACCTTCTCCTTCCCCAGTGGGATCGCCTGTGAGTGTCGTTCAGTCTCGTTCTGGGCCTCTCTCGCCAGCTACTGTTCCAGGTAATGGTTTGCGTATACACTGTCTGGAATGAGCCTTTGCCTGCTGTTTTGCCATGCGAGTAATGCATCTTCTTTAATGTTTCAGTCAGTCAGATGCCTCCACGGCCACCCAGTGTCCAATCTGAAAACATCATGCACCCCTCTATGAACCAGTCCATGAACTCATCCATGAACTCATCTATGAACTCATCAATGAATCCATCAATGAACCCTTCAGTGAACTCCTCGTCTATGAACCCCTCGTCTATGAACACCTCTTTGAACCAGTCAATGAGTCCTATGAATTCTTCTATGAACCCCAACATGAACCAGTCAAGCTTAAATCAGGATCGAGGTGAGCTTGTTCGATCCCCAGAGCAGGGGTAAAAATAAAGTTGTTGGTGACCAAAGTTGCAGCTTTTTCATCTGATGTCCAAATGTGAGCTGGTGCGACAGGTAGATTGTATGTGCAATCTTTACAGGTCTAAGAGGTTGATTGTGATGATCTGGAGGCTCTTCAATATTGCATTGCTGGACATATGCCAAGGCTTGTCTTAGAGAAGTCGAGTGTAAAGCTGATTGGCATAGTGTAGTATCCACAGTGCACATGTGTTTTCACTTTTTGGCTAGGCATTTTGGGCCAGGCTTGCTATAAAATGGCAGGGCACCATCTCGTCCTTCCCACCTACCTCCTTGACCCTCACCCTCCTCACATGCTGGATTGGTGCTGCTGGGGGTCATGATACCTGGAACAGCAGCACCAAACTAAGGCCTCAACAAAGTGAGAAGAAGTTTTTTCTGCTTCCGACCTCGCTTGAGCGAGGACCCCTGCCTCAAGTGATTCATGGCCTTTAGACCCTGTACCTTCCTGAGGGCGCTTTCTCTTCCAGTTTGCCTGTTCGCCTGGTGCTATGCTTCGACCAACAGCTACACCCACGTAAGGTGGGTGCTTAACTGTTGGATCTCGCCAATGCTGTATTTTGCTGCACTTGTCTTTTGCCTCCTAGAGTGTTGCCAATTTGAGTTTGTTACGTTGAATCTCGCTACTTTTCTATTGTGTCCCACTTGCATCTTGCTTCTCAGAGTGCTCCTAATGTAGGTTTGCCAATGTGAATCTCACCAAAGTCGTATTTCGTCACACTTGCATTTTGCCCCCTGACTGTTCCCAATCCTGGTTTGCTACTTTGAATCTCACCATTGCGACACTCGGCCACACTTCCTTATCCGTGGGTGCCCAAGACAAGGCCAAGAACCGTAAGTCAAAGTCCACCGGGGTCCCAGCGGAAGCGGATGCCAAGTTGGATAGGGTGCGATCGACATCACCCTCCTCCACTGCCAGCTGGCAATCGAGCTCCCCCTCCAAAAGGAAATCTACCTCCGCTAATCTGTGGGAGAAGTCAAAGAAGCTGCGGATGGAGAAGGCTGAGCTGCCCAAGCAGGCACAAGCAGTGCAGCTTAAGACGTTGTCCACGATAGAGCTGGTGGCTAAGGGAGCTGACCCTGCGAAGGTAGCCCCCACATATCCTTGTCCCGAGTTGCGACAGTGACTTTGGCAAAGTCTGCTGGCATGACAGAAGGGGGGGAAACTGGCACAGGCCCCTGTTCACGCCCCACAGGGGGGTAAGCGAGGAGGCCTCGAAACAGCCCTCCCAGGCCGTGGCACAAACCATGGAGGTCTCGTCCAGACGAGGACCAGGCGTCCTTGCGCATGGTCCACTAGGACGACTGGGATGATGGCGCAGGGCCTACTTTTCCCATTCTGCCAGCTCAGCCGAGGGATGTGTCTCTGGACATTGTCGACCCTTCACACCTTGGTATCGGAGGTCCAGAAGATGACACCGGGCCCGGTTCCAGTAGTCCCCCAATCCCCCGTTCAGCCTTCAACAATGAAGAGTAAGTGTCATCCGTCCCCATTTCAGCCTACATATCCGCTTTGGGCCCTTCTCCCCCAGCAGAACCAGACAGGGGTACAGATATGGCTACGACTAGGATATTGTCGCGTTGAGCGGTGAGTCTCCGCATATGGATGCGACAGCTAGGGCGTCTTCACCGTACGAGGTATGATTGCCAGGGGATCTGAGCTTTTTCAGCTTGTGCCAGAATCAACCAGGAAGGAGGGCTTCTATTAACAGAGGCGCGAGGCCAGGAGGAAGACAATCATGGTGGTGCCTCTTCTGGATGACTTGTGGGAAGAGGGCCTGGCTTCACGTCTCCAGCCAAACAGGATAGGCTGGAGAAGTATCGGGTGCCGGACTTCGCACCCAAGTGCCTGAGGTCGCAACCATCGCCGGATTCAATGGTGGCGGCGCGAGGATACGCTCGGCTAACCAGTTGTCTTCGGTCCCTCCGGACAGAGAGGGGAAGAAGTTGGACGCTATGGGAAGGTAGGTGATTTACACCACAGCGGCCACTCTCAAGGCTGCAAACGCACCAGCGATCCTAGTCTGGTGCGACAAGGAGCTGTGGCACAAGCTGGGCCCTATTCTAGAGTTCCTCCAGAGGCGATAATAGGATGGAGGCTATCGCTCTTTTCCAGGAGGGGGGGGGGGGGGGGAGTTACGTCCAGTCACGCCATTACAGTGGCAATGTTGGACGTCGCTGACGCAGGGTTCCGGCAGATGTTATTTGGCATTTATATAGTGCTCTATATATCATTGGTATAACCTCAAAGCGCTTGTGGGTTGAACGCCTTTGGGGAATGAAGTCCAGGTCAGTTGAGAGAGTAGGGTGTCCTAGGGTGCACTCATGTGCACAGCTGATGCGATTGCCTGATGGTAGTTGCATCCTAGCATTGGGTGTGGTGATATTGAGATCCGTGGAATGTGTGCAGTCTGGAGGTTGGTCTCCGAGACTGTATTCTGGCTGCGTTAGGCCTGTGTTGGACACTTATGTGTGCAGGTAGGCAGATTTTTCGTGGGGTATAGCTGCGTTCTAGCAGGATGTTGAGGAGTTCATGGAGTATTGTTCGTATGTGAGCAGCTAGGCCGAAATTGATAGAGGGGTGTAGCTGCGCTCTATAGTGTGTTGATGTAGAGTAGAGAGTGAGCATATTGATGGGAGAGGGGAGTGTCTGGAATGAAGGTTTTATTCTTATGAGCCCACTCTTCCGGATTTCATTTGCTCATTGTGCAATTGCTGCGTTTATGGTGACCTTATTAGTGACTTAATAGTCGCTTTCAGTGGTGTCATTGCTTGGTATCTCCTTGAACATTTGTCTGCAGGTTGCAAGGTCTCAGTGGCCTTAGATGGTCTTAATCTGGAAAGAGCCAGGTTTTTAGAGCTTTGCGGAAGGCCATGGTAATCATGGGTTTGTCGTATGAGTGAGTTCCACAGAGTTGGGGCAAAGGTTGAGAAGGCGGATCCTCCCAAACCAGCAGAATTGGAAGTTGGAAACACTAGTAAGAGTGCAGTGCTTGATCTTGGGGTGCGTGATGGGAGGTAGGGTTTTATCTGCTCTTGTAGGTACGTTGGGCCGGTCTTGTGCACTGCTCATTGGGTAATGAATAGGGTTTTGAAGGTGGCCCTTCATCCGACGGAGCCAGTGGAGGGAGAGGAGAGCGGGGGAGATGTGGTCTTTGTCCCAGGGTGAGAAGGAGTTTGGCGGCAGCCTTTTTGGCCTCTTTCGATTTTAAGTTGGTATGCTGGTGCTCCCAGGTATGCGTTGGCATAGTCCAGTCTCGACATAACAGACTGAACGGCAGCAAGTTTGTTGGGATAGGTGAGGTAAGGAAAAATGCATCTAAGGAGTTTGAGGTGGTAGTCGCAGGATTTTGATACATTATTGATCTGACAGGAGAGGGTTAGGCCCGAGTCCATATTGCAGCCAAGGGCTTGGACTATTTTGGAAGGGGGAACCCAAAAAGGAGGGGGGGGGAGCATGGGAGCGATTGCGGGAGAAGGGCAGCATTGCTGCACACCATGATTTCAGTTTGATCAGGGTACAGAAGGAGGTGGTTACTTCTCATCCATTGGTCAATATCACTGAGACATGCTTCAAGGTCGGGACGTGAGTTGGTGCTTGTTTTGGGAATTCTTAGGATAATTTGGGCATCGTTGACGTAGTTGTAACAGGAGAGGTTGTGTGATTCCCGGTGGAGTGGTTAGATGGAGGTTGTAAAGGAGAGCAGAGAGGCAGGCCCCTTGGGGGTACTCCAGTGTTCACCGCGCAAGCAATTGAGAAAAAAGGGGAGAGGAAGGCAATTTTGTTTCCTGTTGCTGAGGAAGGAGGCAATCCGTTTGAGTCCCGAGCCATGGATTCCTAGGGAGGGGAGCTGGTCAAGGAGGATTGAATGGTTAACTGTCAAATGCTGCTGATGGAGAAAGGAGAATCAGTGCTGTGCAACCCTAGGAGTCTGCCGCAACCTGGAGATCATCCCAGATCGAGATCAGAGTGGTTTCAGTTGCATGGTGCAGTCTGAAGCCTGATTTTGCGGTGTTGAGGCGTTTGTTGGATTCTATGAAGCAGTTGAGCTGGGAGTTAGCAGTCTGGTCAATGAATTTCGGAAGAAATCTGGTGTTGTAGATCAACCTGTAATGCTTAGGGTCAAGGGGTCGAGGGATGCCTTTTCTAATAGTGGTTTGACATGCGCTACTTTAAAGGTTTCTGGAAAGGTGCCAGAGGTGAAGGAGTCCTTTAGAAGGGATCTTGCATGTTCTCCTGCGCAAGTACAGAAGAATACTTTTCAGAAGAGAGGCGGGGCAGGGGTAAATGGAGGGGGTTTGGGGGTTTATCCTGAGGGTCTGCTGCTGGATAGTAGGTCTAGGAACTCTCTGGAGATGGGTTGGAAGGAGTCTATGGTTGGCATAGTGGGCGTTGGCATCAGGAGGGGGTAGATGTAGGGCAGTGGGTGAGAGATGAACACTTTTTAAGTGTTGCCATCCTGTCCAGTGCTGTGTTGTAGAAATGTAGCGAAAGGGAGTCGCAGAGTTTGTGTGGGAATGGTTTGGTCAGATGTGCAAGTAGGTTTCACGAATTCGGAGATTATCTTGTGGAGGTCTTTGCTGCTGCTGCCACAGTTAAAAATGAGTTTATTGTAATAGGCTTTTTTGCACTTTCAGATCTCGGATTTGTAATTCTGGTGGTGGAGGGCGAACATTAGATCAGTTTTAGATGCTTGCCATTTACGTTCAAGAGTTATTTTGTTTTTTGAATGTCTTAAAGTGTGGCGTGAACCTTTTGGGGGACGGTACTTTGCGTGAGGCTGCGGGGTGTGAGGGGGTTAGGGAAATTAGTGATTCTTTAAGCCAGGAGTTAAAGGGATCAATGGTTAAGGGTCTACCAAAAGACAGCGTTCCTGAGGGACGGAGTGGCAGGGCTTCGACTAGGTCAGGTAATACCTTGACTTTGTTCCAGCATTTGTGATCAAAGGTGGGGGGAAAGAGGGGGATGTTGTAGGAGGTGCTGGTGGGTGGATAGAGAAAGGGATGGCAGAGTGGTCTGTCTAGATAAGTAGTTTGGGACTGGATATAGAGACGAGGTCATAGGAGCTGAAGATCGCATCAAGGGTGTGCCCACCTGAGTGTTGGACCAGTGGTATGTCAGGAGAGGTTGAGTGCATCAAGACTGTCTACCAGTGGTTGGGGTCATGGGATTGTTGGGCATATCTAACAAGATATTGAAATCTCCCAATAGTGAGAGTTGTGTGATCAACCGTAATGGTAGCTATTGAGTGACAGAGATTGTTGGCAAAATGTTTGTCGTATCCAGGGGGTCTGTAGATGAGTAGGAATCTGTAGGTGAGTGTTGATGGTAGGAAGAGTTTTACTAGAAGGGATTCACAGGAAGCGTTGCATGTCTGGGTTTCAACGAGAGTCCGAGAAATGAGGTTTGTAGAAGATTGCCACTCCGCCACCTCTGTAAGGTCTCTTGTGGGCGGTGAGCGAGTAGCCAGGGGGGGTAAGGCCTTATGCGCGACTGCTGCAAAATCGGAGAACCAGGTTTCAGTGATAAAAAGATAAAAGATGATGGGCCTGTTTCTTACGTCGGAGCTGGCATTGAAAAGGATGCATGCGACTTCATGAGGGGGGGAGGTTTTCGTGACGCTCATGGCTGGGAGTGCTCGGTAGACATTGGCTCCCTGTGAGATGGGAGGGGGGGTGGTAGGATCATTCTGGGTGGTCGAGAGTGACTGAGAGTGACTGAGGGGGGCAGTGCGGGGCTCTGGATACATGTGCACTTTGAGGGTTGGTTGGGAGGGTTAGGTTGATGGACAGCGGGAAGAGTAGGCGGTTGGTGGTAGGTCTGTGAGACGTGGTGGGGAGGATCAGGGAGGGGAGGGTGGAGAGTTGAGCACTTGGAGGTTTAGGCAAGTTTGTGGATCGAGTCTGGAGGGCCCTGGGGGTTTAGGTGTCCTGGGTGAGGAGTCTAGAGCAAGGGGGTGGAGGCGGGGAGAGGAGGCAGGAGAGGGTCTGAATGTAGGGGTAGTGGTAGTGGTAGGGGTGGGAATGGATGGGAAGTTGGACCGATGGAGAAGTCTTGAGGTATGGAGCTTTGAGGGAGATGGCCGGTCACTCGGGTTTTGGTGCCAGAGAAGTGTGAGAGAGGGTAGGAGGGTCAGAGGGAGAAGAGGATGAAGTGACTGTTCTAGAAAGGGTGAGCCGTTCTACTTCAGAGAAGGGAAAGGGTATGAAGGGAGATGAGAGGGTCTGTGGGCGGGGGTCGAGTAGGGGCTGAGGGGGGAGAGGGCGGCATTGGAGGTTGGGTGAGTTCTTCAGTGGGCACAAGGAGGGTGTGGTAGTGGCGGGGGACTCGTGATGTTTGGAGCGCCAGAGAGCTCCTCTGGCTTGGTGGGTGTATGGACGGGAAATGTGGGGTTGTTCTCAATAGATGCTAGGGGGAAGATGGATGTTGAGGTGTTCATGTGGGTTGAGGTGTGAGGGATGAGGGTTTGTGCTCCTCTGATCTTAGTTAGAGGTGGGGTGGTGGTTGGGAGGTGCGTGGGGGGGCGACAGTCAGATTGTATCGTTGTACAGGGGCACAGGACGTTGTTGGTGGCAACCTGATGTGGGATAAAGGGGGCCAGGGGTTCATTAAGTTGGGTGCTAGAGGGGAGATTATGCGCCGGGAGGGGTGAGTTATGGGGGGTGGGTATGGTGCAGAAAGGCCAGGAATGAGGAGGGGTAGGCGATGTGGTCTTTGTTGATGTTGTATCTCCATCCTGGAGGGGAGGTCAAGGGCAGCACCTAGCGTCTGATAGATCTGGATAGAGGGGAAGCCATAGATGTAATAGATGACCACAGTAAATGTACTGACCCTAGATGAAATACCAGCGCCTAGGTTTGGGACACCTGGATAGAGGGAGAATAGTACCAGGAGAATAGTAAATGTAGTAACAGAAAATGCAGATGGCCTAACACGGGGGCTTGGGGGGCACCAGTAAATGCAATAACAAACAATATGCAATAACCCTAGGGCGTACTGGCTAGTTAGGTGCAGAATATGGCTACTGGGGTAATTATTTAAGGCAGTATTTGGTTAGAGTTTGGACTAATAGCAGGAGGACTCAACAGGCGCGATTACAATGGGTTGCAATGAGTTTGGAGGTTTCGTGGAAGATCACGTAGGTGGTCTCCAACCTGGTCGGACACTTCTGGTTGACTGCTGCAGGCACCACAGGCTAACGTGGGCCAACACGGTCTGGAGCTGCCTGGTATCCTTTACCTTGGGACCTTCACCACAGGGACTGTACGGGCAGTGGCTGCCTTTGGTGGGTGCTCTAAGTTGGTTACTGAAGACCAATGAGGCCAGGGTGGCGGATGGGAATGAGGAAGTGGGTCGGGGTGGCTCGTGACTGGGAGGGGGGGGCCCAATCAGGGCTGGGGATTAGAAAATTAACACAAATCAAGTGGGGAGGGGGCAGTGTCTGCCTTAGTCAACAAGGCTGCATGAAGATTATAAATTTCCGTCAGGAAGTCCAGGCGAAGGAGTCGGACATGCCTTTCGACGGAGAGAAATTGTTTGGGAAGGTAGTCAACAAGTCCCTCCAGGCCATCGAGGTGGATACGGAGATGGCCTATTCCTTGGGCACTCTCCAAAAGCAGCGCTCTTCTTTTCGCTCCTCCAGGGGAAAGTCGAGCAAGTTTTCCAAAGGTTTCTCCTCTTTGTACCGGTAGCCTTCCAGATCTATGAACCAGGAAGCCTACAGAGGCCTACAGTAGCAGAGGTTAATTCCGTTGCCCGCAGGGCCGGACGCCGGCTCCGAAGCAGACCTGAAGCGGCCGGGACGTCAGGCCTCCACAAGTGCACCCCGATGGGTGGCCGGCTGAGTAGGTTTGTCAGCGAGTGGAAGATCACCACCGACAGATGGGTGCTGGAGGCTCTTGCCCAGGGATTCACCCTGGAGTTACTGCGCAGGTGTTTGCGGATTCCTCCGGTGTCCCGTCCGGAGCAGAACATCCCTCAGCTTGTGGAAGAGATACGGGCCATGCTGTGGAAAGGGCAATAGAGCTAGTACCCCAAAGACTCAAGGGCCCCAGGCTATTCCAGATACTTTCTGGTCAGAAAGAAGACTGGGGGCTGGAGACCCATCCTAGACCTAAGGCGACTCTACAAGTACTTAAAGTCCCAGAAGTTCAGGATGGGTGCGTTGCAGTATGTGCTCAGCCAACTGGAGTAAGGAAACTTCTTTACGTCGCTAGACCTGCAGGATGCCTAGTTCTGTGCCCCAATTCACAAGATACATAAAATGTTTCTGCATTTCGTAGTGCACGGTCAGCACTACCAGTTCAAGGCTCTGCCTTTCGGATTAAAGTCGGCCCCCAAAGTGTTCACAAAAAGCCTGGCACCGCAGGCGGCCCGCCTACGTCTACGGGGCATACACTTATACCCGTACTTCGACTGGCTCATCTGGGCCTGCTCACGGGTGTTGGCTGTCAGACACGCAGGTGACCGTCCAGCTGCTGACGGACCTGGGATTTTCCTTGAACTATCCAAAGTCCTGCTTAACACCATTGCAGAGCGCTATGTTCGTAGGAGCCAGTCTCGATACAGTGTCCTGCCTGGTGTCGCCCTCGGAGGAGAGGGTAGTGGCCATTCAAGGGTCGGTGCAGCAGCTGTTCTCGTTGAGGACAGCCACGGTGCGGACCATCAAGTCGTTGCTCAGCATTGCCGCCCTGCATCTACCTCCTACGGCTCTGCAGGTTGCAAATGCGAGTTCCTGGATGCTCGCTGAATACAGGTGCCCAGAAGCTTCGCGGACAAGATCCCGTTCAACCAAGAGTTCTGTCGTGCAATAGGGCAGTGGGGCGTCCTCTACAACATCGTCCGGGGCCCAGGGTTTCAAAGCCCTTCATTCCAGGTGATAGTCACCACAGACTCTTCTCTGGAAGGTGGGGAGCCCACACCGGACGTCGTGGCCTGTGGCGTCCAGAGGAGAAGGATCTCCATAGCAACATCCTAGAGCTACAGGCAATTTTCTGGGCCCTCAAGAAGTTCCTTCTGCCTCGGAGGGGAAAGCTGGTGAGGATTTTCGCCGACAAAACCACCACCATGTTCTAAATCCGGGAACGGGGGGGGGGCGCACTCGATCCCCAGCGCTCTCAAGGAAGCGCAGGACTTGTGGCGCTGAGCCGTTGGCCATGAGATGTTCCTTGTCCCTCTTCAACTAGCGGGAGTCAAGAACACATTGCAGACACCCTCAGCAGGGAATTGCGCTCCTGCCATGAGTGGAAAATTCGGCAGGACCAAATGGTCCTCTTCGCCAAATGGGCCAAGCGCCAGATTGATCTGTTTACGGCGGCTAACTCCAAATGCTGGACGTTTGCCATCAGATTCCACCAACCGAGGAGCCTGGGGAAATGTTAGGCAAGAATTGATGTAGTAACACTGTCAGTCTACACAACACTTGTCATCTTGGTATTCGGCCTGTACTACAGAAGTTGGTAGTGTGAGCAGCCAGGCTTATCTGAAGAGGGGTAAATGTGAGCTCTAGAGCTGTAGCAATGACATTTGCAAATACAAGTAGCCAAGTAACACTTTTAGTCAAGGTTTTAGTTCTAATATTTAACATCAGTTTTTAAATGAGCATTATTTAAAAAGGGCAATATATGTATGATGGGATATGATGGGTTATATATAGCACACCCAATACCCAGAGGTTTCTAAGTGTGGACCCGGGGAACAAACCTGTGTTGCTCCATGTGGTCTTGCTTCCAAGGCGAGCACGTTGCTGCTGAGCTATCCTCCCAAGACGACCAACAATCAAAAATACTTTAAAATACTTTTCCAGAATCTGCTTAAGCTTAGTAGATGCTCTTTAGAGGTGTGTTTTACTTCCTACACCAGGAGGTGCCTTCATGCACAAGGACAGTGTTGGCATTTATATATCATTAGTACATTTTGCAGATTTTGATGGTGCAGAAACAAAAGATTAAAGGAAGCAAAAGGGTTAAACATGTTCTCGGGCATACTTAAATCTTCAAATGAAGTCTAGACAAAACCTTTCCCAGCAATAAGTCTTAAAGGTTGGCACTTCTGAGGGACAGAAAATATCAGTCAGTGGACTAGAAGAGTCTGCAGGCAGCCAGGACAGCCAAAGTCAATTGGAGCACAGTCTATGGAGCTGAGGCACTTCGCAATTAAAAAGTCTTGCACAAAGTTGGTGTAGAAAATCACTGTAGGGTCACAAGCTGTTGGAGTTGATTTCAGCTCTGCTTTCCACAAGTCTGACAAAAGTAGCTACTGCAAGTCTCAACTGAAAAAAGGTAAAGACGCTGAGGTGTAAGTACCCCAAGTCTGAACAGTGCCTCTGGTTTGAAGAAGGGTGGTCCAGCTGGTTTCTGTCCTGTTGCAGCGATTCAGGTCCTGGGTTCCTGAGCCTCATTCGTGGGGACAAGAGGGAGGACGTCTGGATGAGTCCTGCAGCAGCAATTTGAAGGTTGGCGGCAGCTACAGGCTCTTTTCAGATCAGCAGCACTTTGCGGTTTCAGCGCGTGGTAAACGGCACCACCGCAGATCTTGGATACTGGTTGGGCTTTCTTCACTTCTTGAGTCCTGCACTCTGGTGAAGGGACTCGAGCTCTGGTCGTCCTGCTTCTGGAGGGTCCTTGGGAGGCTCCTGGAACTTCTGGCCTGATTGCAGACGTTGTACTTGACTATGGATTTCTCGACCCCTACCACTCAGTTCCTGCAGCAACAAAGAAGTACAGCCAGTCGGGGATGATGGTCCAGTGGCATTTGTCTTGGGGTTAGTTGTTCCCACTCACCACTCATTTATGCCGAAGTTCTGCCAGAGTTCCACCTCAAAGCACCTTTGGTACTTCCAGTATTCTTCCCTAATCCTGTTTTGGCTGCTGAATGGTCACTGCATACGCTGGACATTGCTAGTGCCTTGAAATTCTATGTGGCCGGTTCGAAAGATTTCCAGAAGACTTCTCAGCTCTTTGTGAACTTTGGTCCTGTGAATCGGGGGAAGGCCCTGTCCAAGGCCTCCCTAACCAGGTGGCTTTCTGGCTGCATCATGCACTGTCATCGTCTGCCCGACAGACCCCTTCCAGGCCAGCAGAGAACCCACTCCACCAAAGCTATCCCTTCTACTATGGCGGTTCTCACTGGGGTTAACATGCTGGACATTTGAAGGGCTGCTAGGTGGTCAGGGATTCCAGAGAGGAGTCCAGAGTCAGCCAAGCGGTGCTGTGCAATCTGTTTGCTTGAGATGAGTCAGTTCCAGGGATAAGTGTTGCACTTCTATTGAGCCTTGCCACCACTCGTGGTTGTGTAGATGTTACTGCTGTGTAATCGTATTCATGAGCATGTGAATCCATGCCATGCCCCACGCTGGCGAAGGAATAAGTTACCTGTAAATGTTGTTCGAATGGATTGTGTCCTCCAACGTTTTCCACATCTTTGACATGTAATGTCCACGGCTGTGCTGCTTCGGAAATCTTTCGGCATAGGGCGTCCTGTGTCGATGGCGTCGGGTCGATGTCCCTCGAAGGCCTCTGCCGAGGGCGACGTCACCGGATGTTATAAATGGGTCACAGCGCCCACAGCCTCAGTTCTGTTTTTTTCCGCAAACATGTTTGCTTCGAGTACTCTGCGCGCCTCGTGTGGTGGTCTTTGTGAAAATGTCTTCATTTACCCCTCCGACTTCACTGTCTGGCTTTAAGACTTGCAGGGACTGTAAGTCCAAGATATCGATTACGGACCCAGACCGCATTTGTTTGTGGTGTCTGTGCGACAGTCATGATACTGACGACTGCTGGAAGTGGCAGTCGATGACTACTAAGGCCTTGCGGGAGCGTAAGGGGAAGTTACTAGGTTTTTTAGAATCCCGACCTACATGTAAGTCCCAAAAAGCTGCATATGTTAGACTATTCAAGGGTTGTACTGAGGGTACGTCCATCCTTTCTACCTACGGTAGTGTCTTGAGTTTCATCTGAGCCAGAAAGTGGTACTTCCTGCTTTCTATCCTCCCCCTCATCCGGGTAAGGAAGATGAGAGATTTCATAGATTGGACCCTAGGAGAGCTTTGAGCTTTTATATCTCTAGGATGTTCATGGTCAGAGTGGATGACCAACTCTTTGTGGGGTACGCTGGACACCGATTAGGCCAGGCTGTTACCAAACTGAGACCTTGTTCAGGTGGATTATCCTCACCATTTCTGAATGTTACAGATTGGCTGGCAAGGACCCTCCTCAGGTGTTGCACGCTCACTCCACGAGAGGCGTGGCTACTTCCACAGCCCTGCAGCACAGGGTTCCTATTAGGAATATTTGTGATGCAGCGGTGATGACGCCCTCGACGGAGGCCTTCGAGGGACATCGACCAGAAGCCATCGGCGCAGGACGCCCTATGACAAATCTTTTGAAGCAGCACAGCTGTGGACATTAAATGTCAAAGATGTGGAATACTTGGGAGGAACATCCAGTGGAAAGAAAGTTACCAGTTGGTAAGTAACTTGTTCTTCGAAGGGATTGTGTCCTCCGACGTATTCCTCATCTTAGATATCTCCTTCCAGCTCAGCTGGCCTCGGAAAAATTTTTCTCTAGAGGGCGCTGCCCGTCGACGTCCTCCAAGTCGATGTCCTTCGACAGCCGCCGTATCAACGTCATCCTGCCTATAAAGGCCACGCGCAGCGTCCGTTGCTCAGTTCTGTTTTTCCGCGCTTACCTCGTGCCTCGGAATACCCTTGCTCAGTTCTTAGTCAGATTAATCCTATTACCTCGAGTTATTCGATCCGTACTCGATGGCTTCCTCGTCGGAACCGAAAACTCCTCGATCCGGCTTCAAGAAATGTCGAGATTGTGGGAAAAAGATGTTGTTGCCCGATCCTCACAAAATTTGTGGTGTTTGGGAGCTGAACACCATTGTTCGGAGTGCGAGGACTGTATGTCCATGACAGCTAAGGCCCTGAAGGAGCGTAGGGGGAAGCTGGAGAAAGGTAAGACTTTTAAAGCTTCTTCTTCGTCGACGAAGTCGAGACATTCGTCTCCTCGTCAACATTCGCGCTCCAGGTCTCGGAGTGGGTCTCATCACTCCTTGAGATCGAAGCACTCGAAGAGGAGACATCGAAGATCCCCTTCTCCGTCTTCCTCTTCCTCTGTTTCGCCAAAAAGAATCCCTTGCCCCATGAAACATAGTTCCCAGGCTGAATGGGAGGAATTCCGAAAAAATATGATGAGCGTCTTCGAGAAAGCGGCCTCGACCCCCTCGAAGACTGCCGAGAGCGATGCTCTGGTCGAAAGACCTGAAGGTCAAAAACGCCGCGAGTCGCAGTACCCGGCGAAAGAAACCTCTCGAGCGCGTCTCGAACCTTTGAGCAGGACTGAGACCTCCAAACCTTCCTCGAAGGTTCCGTCGAGGTCGATGTCTTCGCCGTTGTCGAAGGGACCTTCGACACACGGGTCTGTCGACTCGACGCCGGCTTCGACGCCGGCTTCGACACCGGCGTCGACGCCGGCTTCGACACCGGCGTCGACGCCAACAAAAGTCACGGTTACCACACATCCAGTGACTATCCCCAGGCCCTCGACGTCGATGGCTTTGATATTGTCGAGTAGAATTCCAATTCTGTCGAGGTCTTCGAGGCCTCCGCCTCTGTTTTCGACGCCACGCTCGAAGCCTTCGTCGGCGTCGACGACATCGACGTTTTTGAGGCCAATAATGACAAGTTCGGCACCCTCTGCCTTGGAAATGGGATTTACTCCCTTTATGAGTTCAGAACAATTGAGAACTATATCCTCAATTTTAGAAGAGGGTGATTTGTCTGAACAGGAAGACACATTTGAGTTACAGGGACCTGTAACCCCAGTTAGAGGGGAATTTTCCTCTGAAGAGCGCAGATTAAAGGATCTTCATGATTCTTTACATGAGGCAAGTGGGTTAGACACTTCCCCTGAGGTGGAGGTTGCTAAGCCAGACCCGGGGGAGCATGCTGAAACCCCCTACAGAGCCTTAATGGCCAGGATTACAGAGTTCATGGGGTGGTCTGCACCTTCACAATCTTTCCAACAAGATGACCTCACGGATATTCTTGACAAAGGCCCACAGGAGGATCCTGTGGTGCCTTTTCATAAAGCTCTTCAGAGAAATATCATGACAAACTGGGAAACCCCAGATGTACAGGGTATCTTCTACAGACCCAGAGATTTTGTCTAAACACCCATCCCCAGAAAGTCTGGTGGTACAGGCAGCATCCTCTACCGATGTCAAGACAGCTTATCCTACCGTCCCACAGGACAGTGACGATAAAAAATATGATGCTATGGCAAAGAAAGTCTTTTCAGCATGTAGCATGGCGTTAAAATCTGTTAATGCTACTTGAACCCTTGCTAGGTTCAGCCATACACTTTGGGAGTGTGCTTCTACAGCGGCTGACTGCATCCCGGAGGGAGAAGAAAGGGATGCGTTCCTGAATATTATACAGGACGGTAAAGACGCTATGTGCGAATCCCTCCAGACGGGCATTGATTCGGCTGACGGTATCAGCAGAGCAATGGCGGCAAGTACATCAACCAGGAGATTCGCTTGGTTGAGAAAGTCTGGTTTTGCCACAGATGTGCAAGCCAGGCTCTTGAACATGCCATTCGATGGCTCTTCTTTGTTTGGGAAAAAGGCGGATGACAGTTTAGAGAAACTGCAAACTTCAAAAGCAGCAGCAAAATCCCTAGGAGCTGCAATCCGTCAGACTCCTTTTCGTCCCACAGGAACCTCTGCGAGGGGCAAGTCCTCTCGCTTCTACTCCGCATTCAGAAGAGGTAGAGGACGACCGGCTCAAAGAAGAACTACCCGAGGTGGACGGGGTAGATATTCAAAAGCCGCAGCAACAGCAGGTGCCTCTTTACCATCGGCATCTGCATCAGCCGCCCCAAAACCACTCTGAGGACTTCCCTCACAGGACACCTGTAGGAGGCAGGTTGACTCAACATCTGACGGTATGGCAGGCTATCACGTCAGATGCTTGGGCATTGGAAACAGTTGCCCAAGGTTACTGCCTGCCTTTCCTACGTATACCTCAGTCATCCACCGGGGATCAGCTCTCAGAAAGCTCCAGATCCGCTCCTCTTGCAGGAAATTTGGGACCTGCTACAGAAAGGTGCCATAGAACCGGTACCTGTAGCGGAGAGGAACAAGGGCTGGTACTCCCCTTACTTTCTCATTCCAAAGAAAGACGGAGGAATGAGACCCATCTTGGACTTGCGAGAATTGAACAAATTCCTCAGAAAAGACAAATTCAAGATGGTCACTCTTTCTCAGATCCTCCAGGCCCTTCAGTTCCAGGACTGGTTGGTATCTCTGGACCTTCAGGATGCTTATTTCCATGTGCCTATCCATCTCAAACACAGGAAATACCTGAGGTTCGCAATTGGCAACTCTCACTATCAATTTCGAGTGCTGCCATTTGGGCTGACCTCCGCCCCGAGGGTCTTCACCAAGTTAATGTCGGTAGTGGCTGCAAGTCTAAGGAGGGAAGGGATTCACGTCTACACCTACCTGGACGATTGGTTGATCAGGGCTGTTTCTCCGGAACAAGCTCAGATCCAGCTAAATCACGTGTGCCACTTCCTTCACAGACTGGGCTTCTCCCTCAATTTAAAGAAGTCACAAATGATACCATCGCAGAGACTCCAGTTCATAGGAGCGATCCTGGATACTTCCCTGGGAAAAGCCTCGCCACCAGAGGTGAGGGCTCAAGATATTCTACAGATGGTTACCAAGTTCCAGCATGCCCAACGTCTCCCAGCCTTCGACTTTTTGAGGTTGCTAGGCCTCATGGCATCCTGCATTTTCCTAGTGCCAGAGGCTCGCCTGAGAATGAGATCCCTCCAGTGGGCACTGAGGACTCAGTGGTCACAATTCTCAGGGAGAATGACGGATCATCTTCAGGTTCCCGGCAGGGTGGCTCGAGACCTTTAGTGGTGGGCCTGTCAGGAGAACATTCTGAAAGGAGAACAGTTTTGGCAACCCTGGCCGGAGATAACAGTAGTCACGGATGCCTCACTCACGGGGTGGGGAGCCCACGCCAACGACTTGACCATCAGCGGTCATTGGTCTCCATCGAAGTCCAGACTACACATCAACCTGTTGGAGCTGAGAGCCATCAGACTTGCGCTGAAGGCGTTCCTGCCAGCTGTACAAGGGAAGAACGTCCTGATAATGACGAACAACACGGTGGCCATGCATTACCTCAACAAAAGAGGAGGCGTAGGATCACTACCCCTGTGCAGAGAGGCGATGCAGCTCTGGTTTTGGGCAATCCAAGAAGGAATCTCTCTATCGGCAGTTCACCTAGCCGGAGAGAAGAACTTGACAGCGGACGCTCTGAGCAGGCAGAACAGTCTCCCACGAGTGGGAGCTAGCTCAGGAAGTCCTTCAAGAGATCTTCGCCCTTTGGGGAACCCCTCAGGTAGATCTGTTCGCCACCAGCCTAAACAGGAAATGCGACCTGTTCTGCTCAAGGGAATTTCCCCCGAGAGGAGCTCTGGGAGACGCGTTCATAGTGGACTGGGAGTTTCCGCTTCTGTACGCGTTCCCACCGGTCCCTGTCATTCCTCAAATGATCAGGAGGTTGAGAAGATTCCGGCGAAACATGATCCTAATTGCCCCGGATTGGGCCAGGAAAACGTGGTACCCAGACCTTCTAGACTTGTCCATCTGCCCTCCAATTCGACTTCCACTCAGAGAGAACCTACTCTCACAGAAGGGAGGTCAGGTTCTCCATCCAGACATCAAAACCCTCAACCTTCACGCTTGGCTTCTGAAAGGCTGAGGTACAAGGATTGGGACCTCCCTGATGATGTTATGGAGGTGTTGCTTTCGGCAAGGAGGCCAGCAACAAAGTCTTTATACCGCTGCCGTTGGAACAGATTTTGCAGCTGGTGTAGAGAACAGAATATCGACCCTTTTTCATGTGGTACACCAATGGTTTTGCCCTTCCTACTATATTTGGCAAATTCAGGCCTTCAAGTTGGCACCATTAAGGGCTATCTCGCAGCGCTATCCATCTTTAAGCGTACTGCGGAAGAACCATCCTATTTCAAATTACCCTTGGTAATACAGTTTCTAAAGGGGTTAACCAATGTTTATCCCCCAAGACCATTCCAGGTTCCCCTATGGGATTTAAACTTAGTACTAACTTTCCTGATGGGTACACCTTTCGAACCTCTCCATTCTTGTTCGTTAAGATTCCTTACCCTTAAAACTGTTTTATTAATAGCACTTACATCTGCTAGAAGGGTGAGCGAATTACAAGCTCTTTCTTGTAAACCCCCTCATACTATATTTCACAAAGACAAAGTTGTCCTGCAAGTGAAGCCTAATTTCCTCCCAAAGGTGGTTTCTGAATTCCATATCACTCAGATTACCCTGCCATCTTTCTATCCTCCTCCTCACCCGGGGAAAGAGGAAGAGAGGTTACACAGGCTAGACCCTAGGAGGGCTTTAAGTTTTTACATTAGTAGACTAGCCAGGATAAGACAGGCAGACCAGCTGTTTGTAGGTTACACAGGTCACAAGCTGGGGTTACCAATAACTAAGCAGACCATTTCCAGATGGATCATTCTAGCCATTCTGGAATGTTATAAACTGGCAGGGAAGGAGCCCCCTCAAAACCTTAGGGCTCACTCGACCAGAGGTATTGCAGCTTCATCGGCCCTCAAAAGAGGCGTGCCGGTTAAAGACATATGTGCGGCCGGTACATGGTCGTCTGTCCATACCTTTACACGTTTTTACAATCTGGATTCCTCCTCCAGTCAAGAGACTAGGTTTGGAAGGGCTGTACTGCATTCTATTCATCAATAGAAGACAGCGTGAAGTCAGTACTCCCTCCTCCGATAATAGAATACTTCTATGGGAGCCTATCTAAGATGAGGAATACATCGGAGGACACAATCCCTTCGAAGAACAAGTAACTTCTTACCTTGTAACGTTCTTTCAACGGGATGTTCCTCCGACGTATTCCTCATCGACCCTCCCATCCATCCCCGCAGTTCTACTTCCCTTGTTGTTGCAGCTTACGCTCCTTCAGGGTGATTAGTTAGTCCAGAAAGTATTATTGTGGGCTATAAAACGGAACTTAGCAATGGACGCTGCGCGCAGCCTTTATAGGCAGGATGACGTCGACACGGCGGCTGTCGAAGGACATCGACTCGGAGGACGTCGACGCGCAGCGCCCTCTAGAGAATTTTCCGAGGCCAGCAGAGCTGGAAGGAGATATCTAAGATGAGGAATACGTCGGAGGAACATCCCGTCGAAAGAACGTTACAAGGTAAGAAGTAACTTGTTCTTCTCCATCATGGGTCAGGCATGGATTCACATGCAAACCCTCAGTCCTCTGGGTTGATACTGGCACCTCAGGTGCTTCTAATTTGAAGATGGGTGGTGTTGGGGAGATTTCTGATGCTTAATCTGCTTAGAATCACATGCTGTGCATATAGTCCGACATCCAGTGGTAACCGCAGAGTATTGCATCTTGTCTTTCGAGGACCGAAAGGGGACGTCGGCATAGGTGTCTGTAACACTATCCCTATTGTCACGTGTAGTGTACCCGAAATCCCTTACGCGTCGAAGTCCCTTAGATTGTTTTTTTCCACCCAGATAACTGGTCGCCCTATAGCAGAGCTCTTACAAAAGAGACATTGTTTATCTTATACCGACTTGTCGGTTATTCCCCGTTATGTCACTTCGGCACAAGTCCATCTTCGTCTGTGGATTTCGGCGCCTAAGATCCGGCGGCCGGATTTTCCACGTGGTCTGGCCCTCTGGCCGACCTGTGCAGTAGGGAGAGTGGGGTCGGGGTGGCCATATTGTTGGTATGTCTTTCCTCCTTTCGCCCTCTTTAGCCTTTTAGTCTGGTCATCTTTCCCTTTAGCTATGGAATGGACTTTTTTTAGATTCTGCCCTAAGTGTAGGGTCAGATATCCTTGGAGGGACGAACACAGGACGTGCAACGCCTGTCTCTCCCTAGAGCACAACGAAAAGCGGTGTGTGGCCTGCAAACTCCTACGGCCTAAGACCGTTGAAGAGCTCCGTGTAAAGCGGTGGGCCGCGTAGGGTATGTCGCGGGTGGAACCCCCTTCCCACACTGCCACACCCGCTGAGAGTGATGGGGGCACCTCGGATGACCAAACATCCGTTGCAGATGTTAAAGACCTTCGAGGCAGACATTTCTAGGTCTGCCACGCCTGTTACCGACCCTTTAAGGCCTCACTTTGGTCTTGCTACAGGGACAACACCCGGCGACAGGGGCTTACAAACGCATCACACTAAGGTGAACCCCTACACTGTTTTTGACGTCTTCGTCGAAAAAGGTGAAAGCAGCAACAGGGCCGCCGAAAATTTCGATCGTTTCCTCGGATCGCTCAGATCCAAAGCCTTCCCTGCATTTGCAGCAGCGTCTAGCGACTGGGCAATCAAAATTAAGTAAGGGCGCTACTCCTAAAACTTCACACATCGAAGCACGGAAATCCAACGCTTCGACGGTCCTGAAGGCCGTGTTAGGCCCGACAACTACAACTAGGCCCTCTTGCGCCTCGGAAAGTAATACACCTACCGATAGACCATCGGAGCAACTGTCTCACGCTGATTCGGCTATTATCGAAGACCACATCGAAAGAATTACGGCGGCGTTGGGTCTTACTGCGGTTCCACCTAAAGTCATGGGACAAGCCGCGGAAAAATCTTCAGATGCGGGTTGGGATCCCGATTCTTACAATACGTATGAAGATAGTAAAGAGCCGACACCCTAAGACTTTTTTTCGGCGCCGTAGGACGGAAAACGTTTTTCCATCTGTAGGCCCGCCTGGGTTCTCTAAATGGACTAGAGAGAAATTCGAATGGGTGTATGGATCGGCTGGAGAAGATTATCAGTTTTTCTGATCATCCATCTCCAAAACGGTCTTGTGAAAGCCTAACCTCCATTTTCCATCTCATTTTCAAGAAGATCAGTCTTCTGTCACCGGCCAGCAGGAAGACATTTTTTCAAATGGACACACATAGGGACATCTATGATGAAGAGGAAGAAGCTTCATTTCTGCAGAATTATGAGGAACAGCAGGGTACCACAGCCAACTGGGAAGAAACCCAGCAGGAAGGAACAGGCCCATGGACACAGCAAGATCAGGACTCTGACGTTTTGTGCCTAGATTCTCCTCCGTCCACTCCGGCTCGCCAGGCCTCACCTGTAGATGACCAAATGGCCTTCAACTCCATGTTGAAAAAAGCAGCTGAACGCTTTCAAATCTCCACTCAAGAGGCTGTGCCTGAGCAGGATTTTGTAGAGGATATCCTTAAGGAGAAGCCTCCATCTAGCCAAGCCACCCCCCTCAATTCTATCAAGAGAAGGTTGGCCCCCTCATTGGTATCACTAGCTCAAACTCGGGCAGTGAACCCAAGAGTGGAAAAACTATTTCGCCCTTCCCCTTCCGACCCTCTATACATCAGAGGGAACGCCATCCCAGATTCATTGGTAGTGACTACCACCCGGAAAAGGGCAGGAGTACCCTTTGCCACGAGGGAAGCACCTCCGGACAAGGAATCCAAAAGACTATGCTCTAGACAAACTAGTCACTTTGGCTGCCGCATACACTACGCGGATTGCTAATAATACCACACTATTGGCAAGCTATGGCACTCAGTGGAACCTGCTCCAGGAAAACCTCCCAAGAGGTTCTTGAACCCGCCAAATCCAAGCTTCTCTCAATTGTAATCGAGGGAAGACAAGTTAACCAGCATGTGATCAAAAACACCCTGGACACTGCGGGAACAGCAGGCAGGCCTCTGGCTCAAAGGACCCTACTTAAGACACGTTTGGCTGCGCACTTCAGGTTTTAAACCAGAAACGCAAGCCACCCTCATCAATAAGCCCATTGAGGAATCTAACCTCTTCTGGAAAGTAGTGGTTGAGGCCTTGGAAACAGCTAAGAGCACGAGACTCTTCTCTTCAGGCTGGGTTTCTTAATCAAGGAAAAGAAATCCAGTCTAGTCCCCAGTCAAACAAAACAATTTCTGGGAGATCTAATTCGGAGCGAAGACTGTCTCGTCTTTCCCTCCAACGAGAGGGTTCAGAACATGCTTTTTCAGATCCCTCATTATGTGGCCAGTCGGGAGGTGACGGTGCACAAGGCCATGCGCTTGCTAGGAATGATGGCGTCATGCATATACTTGGTTCCCCACGCGTGGCTGCACATGCGTCCCATGCATAAGTGGGTCAACAGCCTGTGGTGTCAGGCGAGCGGACAATGGAAAGATCTGGTAGTTGTCCCGCCAGCCCTTGTTCTCTCTGGTGTTGGTCAAGAGAAAACCTCTTGAAGGGGAATACCTTCACCACCCCTGCAGTGGAAGCCACTCTCACTACAGACTCATCTCTCAGGGGGGTGGGGGGTCCCCCCTCCCCACCAGCTTCTGCAGACAGCGCACAGAGTGTGGTCCCTTCAAGTAGCGTCCACCCATATAAACTTACTGGAGCTATTAGCGGTGTTCAAGGCTATGACGGCCTTTCAGATGCAACTACAAGGGAAGACAGTGCTGATTCTAACGGACAGCACTACAGCCATGTATTACCTGAACAAACAGGGGGGCACTCACTCTCCAGGCCTATCCCAGCTGTCCCAAAACATTTGGATATGGTCTCTGAAACACAAGATGTTTCTGTCCCAACATGTTCCAGGGGAACTCGATATTCTGGCAGACGTGTTCAGCAGAGATTTCCCTCTGCCCGAAGAACACGAATGGCGGCTACACGAAGACATTGTGTCGGCAACGTCTTCGCAGAATGGGGTTTCCCAGAGATCGACCTGTTCGCAACTCAGGAGAACGCCCAATGCCAAGACTATGCCTCCAGGTACCCCCAGAACCGATCCAAGGGGAACGGTCTCTCGAATAACATGGTCAGGGAAATTTGTCTACACATTTCCCCCGACTCCCCTTCTCAACAAGATAGTGCACAGGATGCACCAGGGACCAGTTACCATGATACTGGTGGCCCCCATGTGGGCTCGCCAACCCTAGTTTGCTCACCTGATGGAAAATGTCCCTCTCCCCATCAGTGAAACTACCCTGCCCGTACAACATGTTGTCTCAGGACAGGGGGGGAGACCCTACACCCATACCCACAAACTCTGAACTTAGCAGCTTGGCTCCTGAGGTTATAGTTTGGACACCTACAGCTCCCTCAGAGGTGCATGAACATACTCTGGGAAGCTAGGAAACCAAACATGTTATTGCTATGCCAGCAAATGGAAACCTTTTGTCATTGGTGCAATTCCAAGGGCGTCAATCCCTTTGATTGCTCACCCCCACACATTGTGCTGTACCTAACCCATCTGTTGGATACTGGGTTAGTCTTCAATTCCCTAAAGGTTCATCTTGCTGCTCTGTCAGCCTACACCACATCACAATGTGGTGGAAGATACCGGTGATTAAAGCTTTTATGGAAGGGGTTACAAGGCTTTGTCCTCCCATTTCTCACCCAGCTCCTGGATGGGACCTAAATGTGGTTTTGACCAGGCTCATGGGAGCTCCCTTTGAGCCTATGCATGAAGCAAGTCTGAAAGACCAGACCTATAAATCGGCCTTCCTAGTGGCTTTCACTTCTATTAGAAGGGTTAGCGAACTACAGGCACTTTATGTTCTATACCACTTTGTTACAGTCCACAGGGATAAGCTAGTTCTACGGACACACCCCAGATTTGCACCTAAATTCATCTCGAAGTTCCATGTGAACCAATCGATTGAACTACCTACCTTTTTCCAGAATCCCACTAGCATTGCTGAAGGAAGCCTACACACACTAGATGTGCGCAGGGCAGTCATGTTCTACCAGGAAAGAACTAAATCACTGAGGAAAACAAACCAATTTTCCGTTTCAGTGGCAGCTGGTAGAGAAGGGGATCCTGTCTCTAAATCGGCTATCTCAAGGTGGATTGTCAAATGCATCACACTGTTACATTCTTGCTAAAAGAGAACTGCCCTTCAACCCTAGAGCACATTCTACTCGCGGATCTGGGGCATCCATAGCATTCATTGCAAATGTTCCCCTTGAGTCCATTTGCAAAGCGGCAACCTGGAGTTCTGTACACACCTTTACAAAACACTATTGCCTAGACACTCATTCTTGGTCTGATTCTCAGGTGGGACAAGCAGTACTAAGACATCTTTTCTCTACTGTTCCTTCTCACAGCCCACCTCCAACTCTGGGTACTGTTCGCTAGTCTATGCACAACATGTGATTCTAAGCAGATTAACAAGCATCAGAAGACCTGCATTACTTACCGTAATAGCATTTCTGATGATTGTATCTGCTAAGATTCACATGCGTCCTCCCTACCTCCCTGCTCGGGGTAGAAGGAACATGGACGTCTTACTACTTTCTCTCTTTATGTACTCACTCACTATAGCCTTGGGCTCCCTCATGGCAGAAAAATACAATAGGAGGAACCTTGCCGCGTGAGGGATTTTGGGTACACTACACATCACGATAGAGATAGTGTTACAGGCACGCCTATGCCGACGTCCCCTTTCGGTCCCCGAAAGACGAGATGCAAAACTCCACGGTTGCCACTTGATGTCGGACTATATGCACAGCATGTGAATCTAAGCAGATACAATCATCAAATGCTAGTACGGTAAGTAATGCATGTCTTATCATTATTGTGCTTCACCCCCTCGCCTTGTGAGACCACCAGCACTTTTTGCTGGACTTCTAGTCCTTTTTCTTTTAATCCTGAATGAGTGGAGCCTTTTTCCACTCATTCATTCTTTTAGGGTCTCTTTTGGAACTCTATTGTATTCTACATGTACTATTGAGTTTGTCTGCTCCATAGCTCTTAAAGGTATCTGTGTTTTGCTACTTCAGCACACAGCTCTTTATGGACAGTGTTGCTGGGGAGCCTTAGGGGCATCCTTTAAGATTATTTTTCCTATATCCTTAAATTAACTACTGTTCTTAAGGATCGAGAGATACTTGGTGTCTCTCCCAAAACTGTATATTCTGAGAGACTGGCACACCACCTTCAGTGGAGTGCCAAAGGGATACTTGGTATCCCCCTTCTCTCGGCTCCTGTGACTTTTCAGTCACATAGACAATCACCTAGTTATGGCTGGTGGCAGCAGACTTGTTCTACCAACTATTGTGTACTTTTCATACCGAAGGCTATGTCAATAGCCCCGGTAGTGCACAATACGGGCACCCAAGTACCAACTTGGGGCCAACCTTTTTTTTTTCTCGCTGTTACTAGCGTGGTTGTTCTTTGTTAGCCCTTCTGTCATTCTGGGAAGGGGAGGCCTGGGTGTGTTTTGCCTTTGGCGGGAACCAGTAGATTTCCATGCCTCGGCTCCAGAGTGTCTGGGCAGGTAGGTAGTGTGGGAGGAGTCTTCCACCCCCCTGTCCTTTGTCTGCCAGTGTGCCTGAATAAGAGCAGCTCCCACAGGAGGGGTCTGGCTGTCCCGATTGGACAGCCAAACGCCCCTTTCGAATGGATTGTGTCCTCCCACGTATTTATCATCTTGTGATAAATCGTTATCTCCAGCTTCACTGCTTTGGAAAAAATGTTCTCGGCGGAGGGCGCTGTGCTCTAGGTCGTGGTGTCGATTGTCCCTCGACGTACTCCGTACTCTGTCAACATCACCGATGGTATAAATAGCTCGAGCCCCGCCTGTTGCTGCAGTTCCGTTTTTCCGATCGCTTCGCTATCGAGAACGCCGCGCTTCTTTTTTCTGTGAAGAAAATGTCATCTTTGACACCCAGAACTGGGTTTAAAAAGTGTGCAGATTGTGGATCTAAGATGTCGATCACCGATCCCCACCGGATTTGTCTCTCTCGGTTCCAGTCACCGAACCGACGACTGCAGGTCCTGCCAATCTATGACCGAAAAAGCTCTTCGTGAGAGGAGAGGTAAACTGTCGGTGGGGAGGGAGGCCTCAAAAAAGGTTTCGTCAAAAAGAGACAAAGCGACTGATTCTAAGGAATCGGATTGCCATAGGCACTCAAAGAGATCTCGATCTAGGAGTAGATCGAGACACTCTGCCGTCATCGAAAAAAATGAAGAGGAGACCTAGATATCCCTCATCTTCTTCAGAGTCGACCGAAGAAATTTGTTGTCCGACTAAATCGGATTCTCCCAGTAAGTGAGAAGAAATCCGCGAAAAGATGGAGGTTTTTGAGAATGCGGCCCGACCCCCTCGAAAGAGACTCGAAAAAGCCATACCCCTAAAGTCGCTCCATTGGACGACAAAGGGAAGTCCAAGGCTACCATGGCCAAGACCGGTAGCGTCGAGGAATCCAAAAAACCTCGAGTCGACGTAAAACCGTCGAAGACTCTTCGAGAGTCGAGCACCTCTCCAGTGCCATGCAAGAAACACAAGTCGTCGAAGACTTCGACAACTTCGTCAACGCCCTCAACGTCGATAATTTCGACGCCAAAGTCAAATGCGTCTTCGATGCCATTATCAAAGTCATCTTCGAAGACTTCGAAGACACCCTCAAACTTCGAGGGATTTGCCATTTCCTTCGAAGCAGATGGAAGAGGAAGAAAGGAGATTCACTCCTTTGCCCAAGTCATACTTTTTCAAATCTATGTCAGCAATCTATGAAGAGTCTGCTTCAGAAGAGGTTACTCCTTTGGGAGTTACTTATGGTACCAGACAAGTTCATGAGGAACTTATTGACCAGGAATCTAGAATGAGACCTGAGTGATGCTCTACATTCTGCCAGTGGAGTTGACACATCCCCAGAATTAGAATTCGCCAAACCTGATCCTGCAGAGCATGCAGATGCTGGGTACAGGGGTCTTATGACCAGGGTAGTTGAATATATGGGTTGGGGTAATACTTCACCCATTTTTGAACAAGATGACATGACGGATATAATCGTCAAGGGACCTCAGAAATATCCTGTTCTCCCTTTTCACAGGGCCCTTCAAATGACTGCGGAGAAAACAGACTATTGCTGCGACAGCACTTTTCCAAGAAAATATAGACCAGCTGGAACGGATCCTGAATATTTGAATAAACATCCGACTCCAGAGAGTTTAGTCATTCAGGCAGCATCTACTTCAAAATAAACTCCTTATCCAACTATCCCTCCAGGTAGAGAGGATTAAAAAAATGGATGCCTGGGCACGTAAAGTTTTCACGTCAGGCAGTATGGCACTTAAGTCGGCAAATGTCACTTGTACCCTAGCCAGGTTTACCCATACCCTTTGGGACTGTATTTCGGCGGCGGCTGATCATATTCCGGAAGGCGAGGAAAGGGAAGGCTTCCTGAATATAGTCAAAGACGGGAAGGAGGCAATGGGGGAAATGTCTCCAGTCTGGACTGGATACTGCTGATGGCATCAGCAGATCCATGGCTGCAAACGTTGTGCTACGTAGATTTGCGTGGTTGAAGTCGGGATTTGCACCAGACATGCAAGCTAGACTCCTCAACATGCCCTTTGATGGCTCGAGGCTCTTTGGCAGAAAGGCTGATGAAAGCCTAGGAAAACTTCAGACCTCGGAAGCGGCAGCTAAATCACTTAGCGCCTCTTTGCGCCAGCCTCTAAAACCCTATTCTGGCCCATCTTCCTGGAGGGGTCGTTCTTTTCGATACCACTCCTCTTTTGGTAGAGGAAGAGGACAGGCTTCTCAAAGGGGCAAAAGAAACTTCCCTCGTGGAGCACGAGGAAGAGGTGCAAAATCAGCCTCAGGAGCGGCATCTGTACCCTCAGCCACTCCTGCAGCCGCCTCCAAATCCCTCTGAGACCTTGTTACACAAAACACCAGTGGGAGGCAGGATCTCAACATCTGAAGGAATGGCAGGGCATTACCTCAGATGCTTGGGCACTGGAAACAGTAGCCCAAGGTTACTGTCTCCCCTTTCTAAAAAAGGCCTCAATCATCCACCGGGAGCCAACTCCGCCAAAATTCCGGATCCGCTACTGTTGCAGGAAATTTTGACCCTGCTAGAGAAAGGTGCCATAGAACTGGTACCTGTAGCGGAGAGGAACAGGGGTTTGGTACTCCCCATATTTTCTCATCCCAGAAAAGGACGGAGGACTGAGACCCATCTTGGACTTCAGAAACTTGAACAAGTTCCTCAGGAAGGACAAGTTCAAGATGATGACTCTTTCTCAGATCCTTCAGGCTCTCCAACTCCAAGATTGCTTGGTATCATTGGACTTCCATCCAAAGCACAGAGTACCTGAGGTTCGCGATTGGCAATTCTCATTATCAGTTTCGAGTTCTGTCATTCGGGTTGACCTCCGCCCCGAGGGTTTTCACCAAACTGTTGGCGGTTGTGGCAGCAAGTCTCAGGAGAGGAGGTATTCACATATATCCCTACCTGGAAGACTGGTTGATCAGAGCAAGTTCTCCAGAACAAGCTGAGGAACATCTTTCGATCACCTGCCAGTTCCTCCACAAACTGGGCTTCTCCCTCAATTTCAAGAAGTTCCACATGATACCATCCCAGAAACTCCAGTTTATCGGAGCAGTCTTGGACACTTCATCGGGAAAAGCCTCGCCTCCCGAAGTGAGAGCTCTCCACATCCAGCAGATGGTAACGAAGTTTCAGAATGCCCAACATCTACCGGCCTTCGATTTTCTCAGGTTGCTCGGCCTCATGGCATCCTGCATTTTCCTAGTACCAGAGGCCAGGTTGAGAATGAGAACTTCAATGGGCACTCAGAACTCAGTGGTCACAGTTCTCAGGGAATATGTCGGATCTTCTGCAAGTCCCGAGCGCAGTTGCTCAGGATCTTCTATGGTGGGCTTGCAACGACAACATTCTCGAGGGAGTGTCTTTTTGGCAACCATGGCCGGAGATAACGGTAGTGACAGACGCCTCACTCACGAGGAGGGGAGCACACACCAACGATCTGACAATCAGCGGTCGTTGGTCTCCATCGGAGTCCAAACTACACATCAACCTATTGGAGCTGAGGGCAATCAGACTATCTCTGAAGGCCTTTCTGCCCTCTGTACAGGGAAAGAATGTCCTGATAATGACGGACAATACGGTGGCCATGTACTATCTCAACAAGAGAGGTGGTGTAGGGTCACTGCCACTGTGCAGAGAAGCAATGCAGCTTTGTCCTGGGCAATACGAGAAGGAATCTGTCGGCAATTCACCTAGCTGGAGAGAAGAACGCGGCGGCAGAGGCTCTGAGCAGGCAGAGCACGGTCTCTCACGAGTGGGAGCTGGCTCAGGAATTCCTTCTGGAGATCTTCGCCCTTTGGGGAACCCCTCAAGTGGATCTGTTTGCCACCGCGATCAACCGGAAGTGCAATTAGTACTGCTCAAGGGAATTCCCTCAAAGAGGAGCTCTGGGAGACGCATTCGTAGTGGAGTGGAAGTTTCCACTACTGTACGCGTTTCCCCCAGTCCCTGTGATTCCTCAAGTAATCAGGAGGTTGAGAAAGTTCAGGAAAACAATGATCCTAATTGCCCCGGATTGGGCCAGGAGAACGTGGTACCCGGACCTTATAGACATGGCCATCTGCCCTCCTATACGTCTTCCGCAAAGAGGATCTTCTCTCGCAAGAGGAAAGTCGGTTTCTCCATCCAGAGGTCAAGACGCTCAACCTTCACGCATGGTTTCTGGGAAGTTGAGATACAAGGATTGGGATCTTCCGGATGATGTAATGGAAATCTTGCTTTCGGCCTAAGACCAGCAACAAAGTCTTTGTACCGATGTCGCTGGAACAGGTTTAGTAACTGGTGCAAAGACAAGGATGTGGACCCTTTTCAGTGTGGCACCCCAATGGTACTCTTTTCTACTACATCTAGCTAATCTGGGGCTCCAGATGGGAACAATCAAAGGATACCTTGCTGCGCTGTCCATTTTCAAGCGCTCCTCGGAAGAGGTTTCATATTTCAAAATACCATTAATAATTCAATTCTTAAAGGGCCTTACTAATGTATACCCTCCAGTACCTTTTCATGTACTAACTTGGGACTTAAATTTAGTATTAAAATTCTTGACTTGCATACCCTTTGAGCCTCTGAACTCATGTCCATTGAGGCTTTTGACTCTAAAAACTGTCCTCCTTGTGGCCCTATCATCAGCCCGCAGGGTTAGCGGACTTCAGGCTCTCTCATACAAACCACCATATACTATTTTTTATAAAGATAAGGCAGTCCTTAAAGTTAAACCTTCGTTCTTGCCAAAAGTAGTCTCGGACTTCCATTTGTCACAAAAAATAGTACTACCAACTTTTTATCCTCCTCCTCTGGGCAAAGAGGAGATTGCACAGATTAGACAGATTAGATCCCAAGAGGGCTCTTAGTTTTTACATCTCAAGGATGGCTAAATTGAGACAATATAACCAACTGTTTGTGGGTTATACTGGTCATAAATTAGGCTTATCTGTAACCAAACAGACCATTTCCCGCTGGATCATATTAGCCATAGTTGAATGCTACAGATTAGCGGGAAAAGAACCACCAGATGGGCTTCGTGCTCATTCTACAAGGGGAATGGCTACTTATTTGTGCAGCTGCAACCTGGAGAACAATGCATACTTTTGTTAAACATTATTGTTTGGACACTGCCTCTTCTAACAAGGGTTTATTTGCAAAGGCAGTTCTGCATTCGCTCCACAAACTGAAATGAGTACTCCCACCTCCAAAAATTGATACTGCTATGGGAGCCTATCACAAGATGAGGAATACGTGGGAGGACACAATCCATTCGAAGAACAAGTTACTTAACAACTGTGACGTTCTTTCGACTGGATGTTCCTCCCACGTATTCCTCATCGACCCTCCCATCCTACCCCACAGTACAGTTTACGTTTTCTTACACTTTCCTCTCACGAAGAATGTTTCGGTCATGGGACACGCCTGGGTGTTCCTCCCATATATAACGATTTATCACAAGATGAGGAATACGTGGGAGGAACATGCAGTCGAAAGAAGGTTACAGTTGGTAACTAACTTGTTCTTCTGTAAAATGCTGAGCGAGATTGCAGAAGAGTGTGCTGGAACTGTATAAAAGGTGAGGCTTCTGGAGTGTAAAGCAAGTCGACCACAGGAAACGTAGGTAACGAAAGAAGATGATCAGAGATGCCTGCAGACTGTTTGCTAGACCTTGAAGTGACCAATGCTATCCTGACCCCATTTTATATGCCATAGAGGATCTCTGAAGAGGACTCCTTCTTCCCTTTGGCTGGTGGGAACAACCAGTCCCAAGACTATCTTTGAAACAAGCCATCGCTCTAGGTCCTAGGAGTTTCCAGAGCTGCGGCACCCCAATACCAGGGGACCTGCTGCCCATTTTGAGTGCATCATTGTGGAAAGGCCAAGTCTATCCAAATCTGTGCTGAGCCCGTAAGGACACTCCAGGGATCTGATCCAACTCGCCCAGATACCCTCACCAGAGTGTGGTACTGCAGGAAGTGAAGAAGATTGACTGGATGATCCATGTCCTTTGTTGGTGCTGCTGAAAAGGCGGCAAAACCGCAGTGATGCAAGAAGTTGCTGAAAGTCGTGCCACAGGTCCCCCCTTGAGACTGCTGCTGGAAGACGACGTCCATTGTCCGGCCGTTCGTCGCCAGACCAAGGAATGCGGAGCTCGGGTCCATAGCAGCTACATCGCGGAGGAGCCAACACGAACACTTTCTTCAAACTCTAGGCACAGTGGGGGAAAAAGGTATTGCTTACCTGATTCCATGAAGTCGCTCCAGAGCTTTGGAGTGCATGTAGCGGTGTCCAGGGCAACCCACTCTGGCTCAAGCTGCTGCTTGTGTCCCCTTTTCATGTCCGTTTTTAAGTCTCCTTTGTCAGTTGCTAACTTGCTGCTTCAATAACTTTAGACTCTGGAAGAAATCTGCAGGAACTCTTCATTATTCACTGTTTGTGTTCTGTTATTTGGCAAGTGTATATGGCGCATTTTATATCATTTGCATGACCTCAAAGCGCTTGTGGGTTGAACGTCTTCGGGGAGTGTAGGGTATTATAGGGTGCTTGGGTCGCCCAATATGTGAGCAGCTAATGCGATTGCCTGTTGGCTGCATCCTAACATTAGTTGTGGTGGTATTGAGAGATCAGTTGAATGTGTGCAGTCTGGTGGTTGGTCTCCGAGACTGCATTCTGGCGGGATTAGGCCTATTTAGGATGCTTGTGTGCGGCCAGGCCGATTTTTTTTTTTTTTTCTTTTTTTCTTTTTTTTTTTGTTGGTGGGGTATAGCTGCGTTCTAGCAGGATGTTGAGGTGTTCATGGAATACTGTTCGTATGTGAGCAGCTTGGCCGAAAGGTGAGGAGTGCCTGGAGTGGATGTTATTCTTACCAGCCCACTGTTCCGGATTACATTTGCGTGTTTCGCGATCGCTGCACTCCGAGGGAGATGGGACAGGAGGCAGCTAGTAATTTGTAGTAGACTCCAGAAGTGGATAGTCGGCAGTCATATCTAGCGCCTGCAGGACGCTAAGGGTGTCATCTATGATAACCGTTTCCCGATTCTGTCTTGGTGACATATTAGACGCTTTCAGTGGTGTAATTCCTTGGTATCTCCTCGAGCATTAGTCCAAGGCTGTGGTTACTTTCCAGTGTGATGTCATTGAGATCGTGGCCCATGGTGTTGTAGGGTTTCAGCGGCCTGAGATAGTCTTATTCAGGTTTATGGAAAGAGACCGATTTTTAGAGCTTTGCGGAGGCCATGAAGTCTTGGTAGTGTTGAATGTGCGGGGGGACCGAGTTCCACAGTTTGTGCCAAGGTTTGTCGAGGCTGAAGCCCTCTCCGTACTGCCTTTAGCTAAGGTTGCGTTATATAGACTGATGACTTGCAGGCGAAGAAACTGTAGAACCTTGAAATATGCTCATGTTGCACTAACCACTTATTTTCCCCCCATTGTTGAAATCCACATGGGTGCAGTTACCGATAATACGGTCACCTTGTCTTTTCCTTTTCTAACGTTGCTACAAATGTAACCTCAAACAAACGCAAAAGTGAGTGTCCTTTCAAGTGTATTATCTAGTATTTGTAAGAGTTCTACCGTTAGTGTCTAAAGTATTTAAAGTGATGCTGGTGTAAATATAATATAAATCTTTTATATGAATATATGTTTAATTACTTTGTTGTGCCTGTCTAAGATTCAGATCACATCTTCCTCTTCAGATAAGCCTGACTGCTCTGCCACACTACCAAGGTCCTGAGCTGGTACAGACTGATACTAAGAGTTTGGGGGGGGGGATCTACAAATCACTGGGATAGCTTACTAAATTCTTACTGCCAATAGGGCTTTAGGAAATCTCCCCTAACAGGCAGGAGACGACAGTCATTGGATGGGTGCAGTATGATCCGGTCTTTGGAAATCGGGCGAAAAAGGAAGTATTCAAGCTTTTAAAGCAATACTGCTTTTCTTTTCTTACCGGGGATTCCTGGCCTGACTGCGAATATTCATGAGTATGTGAATCCATGCCAGACTCCATGCTGGAGAACCACAGTTACAGGTAAGTAACTTGTTCCTTCAGTTCTTTTTCACAGGACCCTCGTGCGCTGCATCCCACAGAAAACAGTGGAGCCCCTCAAAATAATTCTGTCCAGCTGCTCACATAACCAGATGCACACCCTTAAGATACACCCTATTTGTAGATACCTTGCCCAATAGATACATCCGCCTCGACCACTAAGCACTACGAAACATAGAACGCCGCTGAGTCCCACATAAAATGTGGTCACGCTATTCGCATACTCTGACAATCTGACACAGCACCCGACCATGTGACTCTGTAATAGCAGCTGCTGTTTAGAGACATGGCCATTCTCTACGTACTTTCTAATTGGTTATAAATGTACACATATATTTTACCACTCCTTTACTTTGAATACTTTTTCTAACAGCGTTCATCTTCACAGCACTTCGAAGCCATACCAATGGCAGCATGCGCTATCCAAATATCACCTAACATAATATAGCATAACTGTGCACTGAATAGTAGTACTAGGCAGATTGCTTGGATTCATGAACAATCTGCGCTGGAAGAACAATTGCTAATTGCTGCAATGATGGACAGAAGATATTGTTTTGCTTGCACGTTCTTGTGTAGTCTGAGGAGTGTAGAGAGAAAGTTGGTTTTAATATGCCGTTTTCATGTTCCTGTGCAAAGTGCATGGTTATTGGCTGTAAAGAGCCAGGGCAAATATGATTTGAGCATGCATGTGTTGCACCGCCCTGAGCTTATTTTTCATCTCGTTTTCCTTTTTGCTCGCTCTACATTTGATCTGTACTTTTCTTCAGGTTACATCCAGCGTAATCCACAGATGCCGCAGTACAGCTCTCCCCAACCAGGCGCTGCCTTATCCCCACGTCAGTCTTCCGGAACACAGATGCATTCTGGGATGAACCCCTATCAGCAGAACTCTATGGCAGCATATGGCCCACAGGGGGGTCAGTACGGTCCCCAAGGTAAGGACTTAAACCAATGTGATATGTGGTGGTGCTATGAAGCTACAGTGAAACTGTGATCTCGATGTTGGTTTCACAGGAAGGACAACTTTTTTAATACTGTGCCATCATTGAGTAAATAAAATATTGTTTCCAGTCTCACCACCTCCCACAATCTGCAGCTACTTATATTTTCTATTAAATGCTTATATGTTCGAATAAAAACAGTCACCGTAATGCCTTTTTAAAGAGCCTTGCGCCCCTTCTGGACCTCCATCTGGCCTTCCCAGTGGGGCCATCTGTAGGAAATATTACTTGTCACATTCTATAGCATGGGCATCATCGTATCTGAACTAGCTTGCTGTTTTCCCATCTCTTTGAGGAAAAATATTTATAAATGATTTGAAGCTTTACAAACAACTTAACCTTATTGAGATACGATTTAGGGCCTATTCTTCTACAGACCAGGGCGTGTTGCTCAGCAGCATTCAATTTTCAAATGTGCGTGGCACATCTGTGGACAAGTCTTCTGCACAGGACCTTCCTTACGCATGCAGCTTGCCTTAATGAACCGTCCTTTTCTCTGTGTAAATGGGACTGGAGCTCAGCACAGCCGCTGCACTTAATTGGTGTCTAAATCTCCTTTTTTTAATTTGAGACCTCCCATGTTTATGCTCCAGGTGTTGGGTTTTAATAGTTGCGTGTCTTGCATCAAGCCTTTACCGATTTCCAGCACCATTTTTGGGAGCACCTGTGTTTTGCTCTACCTTATCCTTTAGTCCCTACAGGTGAGGCCCTGCAAGTAAAGCCAATGTGTTCCACAGATTACCCTACCGGAAAATATTGTAGCAAAAAAGTTAAACAAATTTCTGATGCTTGTTAATCTGCTTAGAATCACATGCTGTGCATAGGTCCGACATCCAGTGGTCACTGCGGAGTATTGCATCTTGTTTTTCGTAGTCGAAAAGGGACGTCGACCGGGCGTGTCTGAAATACTATCCCTATAGTGACGTGTGTTGTACCCACAATCCCTCACGCGTCGAGGTCCCTCAGATTGTTTTTTTCCGCCCAGCTACTGGTCGCCTTTACGCGGAGCTCCTCGAGAGACATTGCACATTCCATCTCCTTAATATATCGATCCCTCCCTCGACGCAGTGGTGAAGCTGTCTCCGCCGAGCAAGATCTTCGACGGAGGGGACGAGCGGAGGAGATCCGTCGGCGTTGCCGAACACGTGGCCTGGCCTTGCAGGCCAAATACAGTAGGGAGAGTGGGGTCGTGGGACAACTCGGATTCTTTTTCTGAGAATGCCTTTCCTTTTCCCCTTCCTTTCCCTTGGGGTAGTTATCCCGCTTTATTGCCTCGGCTATGGAGAGGACACCCTTTAGGTTTTGCCCACTTTGTAAGGGCAAGTTTACTTGGAAGGACAAGCATTCACGGTGTAACCGCTGCTTGCCCCTCGATCACGTAGAGGAGGGTTGCTCGGCTTGTCGGCTTCTAAAGCCAAAGACTCTAAAAGACCGTAGGGTCAAGAGGTGGGCGGCCTACGCTATGTCCAAGGCCAGGTGTTCACCCGCCGCTGCTACCACCGACAGTGACGAGGAACGTGATAACACGACCTCCGCTACGGAAGTCGTACACCCCTCTAAAGAGCGCTCGCGCTCTTCGTCGTCTGTCCCCGGCCCCGACGGGCTCGGCTCACGCCCTGCTTATGGGGATGAACACCCCGGCGACACTGACGCACACGATACATCACATAAGCACACAACCCATAGCTCTTCTTCGTCGAAGCCGAAGAAAGCATCAGCGCCCAAGGAGACGCAGTTTATACCGGCGGCCTCCTCGGACCGTTCGGGTTCGAAGCCCCTCTCGCAACCGCAGCCGCGACCAGCAACTGGGCTTTCGGCAAATAAGGGCGCCGCCCCCAAACCATCGGTCGGCGCGCACCAGCAGAGAGCGCACGCCACCGTAGAACGTTCGACACCCGTAACGTCCAAACCACAGCCCTCCGCTGACAAACGAGTCACAGAGAGCTTGGCGAGGATCGTTGTAGCCGACGCCCAGAAGCGTACGCCAAAAGGCACATCGAGCGCTACGCAAAGGTCGAAAGACATGCCGAAAAAGCCCGAAGAAAAACAGGGACTACCCCCTTCAGTCAGGGGGACCCCCCCAGCACACCGGAAGACTTTTCGCAGGGCGACGGGACACTTTCCTCGACGTTGTGGGAGAGGTCGAGCCGTTTTCAACAAGAAAACCATAATTTTCCACCGCTAGACCGCTCAGGGGTACCCCATGAAACCATGGAAAGGCTCCATCTCTGCATGGAGAGAATGGAGAGGTTTATGAACACCCAGAACCCTCCCACTCCCAAGAGAACAAGAGAAGGGCCTCGGGAGGACCCCAGGGCCAAATACCCGAGGCAGGATACAGCCTTAGACATCCATAATGTGTATGACCTCACTCGTGAGGAACAATACTTAGAAGAGGAGGATGATTTTGTGGACAATGAAGGAGGACAGAACCAAGAGGAAGGTCTGGAAGACAGCCCAGACATGGTAGGAGAAGGCTTTGGAGAAAATCCAGAACAAGGACTTTCTCATCCCTGGCAATCCCCATCAGGATATTCGGACACTGATGTCCTGAACCTAAATCCTCCAGACAATTCACCTGTCAGAAACACGTCTCCCATTGACGATCAGCCCACATTCAATGCCCTGTTGCGCAGAGCAGCAGCACATTTCGAACTGGACACTGGGGAGATCTCTCCGGAAATGGACTTTGTGGAAAGAGTAATTAAGGAGAAACCCCCAGTCAGCCAGACCATTCCCCTCCTCGCTTCAGTGAAGAGAAGAATCATCCCTTCGCTATCCACACCCGCACTAATCAGAGGAGTTAATCCTAGGATTGAAAAACTTTTCGCTCCTTCACCCTCAGACCCGTTGTACATAAGGGGACATTCCATTCCGGATTCCCTTGTATCTAATGCAAGGAAGAGGGCAGGGGTGCCGCTGTCCACCAGTGAGGCAACACCTGACAAGGAGGGCAAGAGGTTATATGCCCTTGCTAAAAGGGTCACATCCTCGGCTGCCTTTTCGGCAAGAATTGCGAACAACAATTCTTTGCTGGCTAGCTACGCGGACGCGCACTGGGCCAAACTGCGCAAGGACGCCAAAGAAGCGCCGGAACCATTACGTACACGCCTGCTTTCAACTATTGGCGAAGGAACCCAAGTCAACCAGAGTATTGTAAAGAACTCTCTGGATGCTGCTGAGACAGCGGGACGTTCCCTGGTTCAGGGAATACTCCTAAAACGCCATGTATGGCTACGCAACTCGGGGTTCAAACCGGAGACACAGGCGTCTTTAATAAATAAACCTGTTGAGGACGCAAACCTCTTCGGGAAGGCGGTGGATGAGGCTCTGGAAATGGCTAAAAAAGAGTTTGATACTATCAAAACTCTTGACCAGATCTCTAAGCCCACTACCAGATGCGGCTATGGCAACACACGCTTTTTTCGTGGCCAACGCCAAAAGCAGAATCAGCAGCAACAGTACCCTGCCACCAGTTACCAGACCAATAGTGGGCAGTACAGCCAAAGAGGACAGCGCAGGGGCAAGGGGAGAGGGCGGGGGACCACCCCCAGAGGCTCCCAAGCCCCCAACAACACCAAGTGACGCAAATATTCGATCCCCTCCCATGCAACACCGGTCGGGGGCTGGATAACATCCTTTCTTCCAGCATGGGAGGGAATAACGTCAGAACGCTGGGTACTTTCCACCGTAGCCCACGGATACTGCATCGAATTCAACAGTTCCCCAACATACAGACCCCCGAGGGGACGACACATGACACCGGAACACCTTGCCATCCTTCTCCAAGAAGTACAACAACTGCTGGAAAAAGGAGCCATAGAGGTCGTGCCTCTATCTCAGGTAACGGAAGGTATTTGTTCAGTGTACTTCCTTGTACCCAAAAAATATCTAACCATGCGCCCTGTATTAGACCTGCGCCCAGCGAACAGGTTTATCAAACCCCAGAAGTTTCGTATGGTAACCTTACAGGAAGTGATCCCACTGCTATCACAGGGAGATTACATGACAACATTGGACATGAAAGATGCATACTTTCATATTTTAATCTTGCCAGCGCACAGAAGATACCTCAGGTTTATGATAAAGGGCAAACACTACCAGTTCAGAGTGCTACCCTTCGGCATAGCATCAGCACCAAGGGTATTCACAAAGGTACTGGCCGTGGCAGCGGCCCACCTGCGCAGGTTGTCCATCCCAGTTTACCCTTACCTCGACGACTGGCTCATAACAGGGGATTCTTACGAAACATGCTTCTCCAATACCCAAAAGACTGTAGACCTTTTGTTCCAGTTGGGCTTCTCCATCAACGAAACGAAGTCCAGCCTAGACCCCAGCCAAATCAAGCATCCCGGAAGTGCATTCGCAAGTGCACTGACTGTTGGACTGTCTGCCCGTGTTTGAGCTGCTCCCAGGATTGTGCCGACTGGAATTTATTCTCGCAGGACTATTTCGAGGTGCCCGTCGGCAAGAGGAATTTCCTTGTCCCACGAAACGCGCCTTGCTGGACTGCCGCTGTGACGTGGTGCTCTGCGTACCCACAAGTGCTTTCATTGGTTCCCTCCAACTCACGCCCACCAACGTGTTTCCCGCAGCCCATATCTTCCGAGTGCACGCGCATCCGCGCGCGCGCATCCCGGAAGTGCATTCGCAAGTGCACTGACTGTTGGACTGTCTGCCCGTGTTTGAGCTGCTCCCAGGATTGTGCCGACTGGAATTTATTCTCGCAGGACTATTTCGAGGTGCCCGTCGGCAAGAGGAATTTCCTTGTCCCACGAAACGCGCCTTGCTGGACTGCCGCTGTGACGTGGTGCTCTGCGTGCCCACAAGTAATTATATGAGACGTGTGTTTTAGTCCCTCTATGGTGTTCTGTTCTGTTGTGTTAGGTCTCGGTTAGGAGATACTGTGTTTGTCCTGCTTGTCTCTTCTCTATTGTGAAAAAGCTCCTTTTTTTGTTTTAGGTGCTTTCATTGGTTCCCTCCAACTCACGCCCACCAACGTGTTTCCCGCAGCCCATATCTTCCGAGTGCACGCGCATCCGCGCGCGCGCATCCCGGAAGTGCATTCGCAAGTGCACTGACTGTTGGACTGTTTGACGGGACACGGGCTGGGCTGTATAGAGGTGATTATAACGAATCAAATCATAGAATTGTAAAGACGTGTGACCGAGAACATTGGAAGGTCCCGTCTACCAGTCACACGAGATTATAGGAAAATTAGAAAATATGGTTAATGGCTTACGTAGTGGGCGAAAAATCCGTGCCACCATACCTGAATTTAGCAACGACTCAGATAACACTATAAATGAGTCTATCAAGGAGGTCTCCTTATCTGCCACAGCTATTATGGGGCTATCTATAACCGATGTTTCTTTGTGCGTCGGCCCTATGCACAACTCATGCTCCAGAGTTATGGCTAAGTCGAGCCCGTTGGAGAACGCCCCCACTATCCACCCCTTGATTGGAGTTGCTGATATGGGATTGACCGACTCTGAGACTGTTGCTACATTCAAAATTAACGATCTTAATGATTGCGAGGAGATATTGTACAATCAGTCTCCTTCGACATCTTTAAAGTCGTTTACCAATACGAGCGTTCCGCCTCATGCTGGGGGCACGTCAAGTAACATCAAATTAGTAGATGTTTCTATAATACCACCTGGCATTGAGGCTGCATTGGGGAATCGTATGAGGTTCTCAAAGGCTCCTTCCACACCTGTTACTCAAGCTAGATTTGGCATAGAAAACGTGCACTTATTTAACAATGCTGATGCATTATCACAAACCACGAGTGGGACAGCTAGTATCGGTCCTAATAAATTGATGGGAAGGGACTTTAATAAATTTAAATCTAGTTCCCCCACTGACACAAAAATCAATAATAATCCAATTGATGTTCTTTCCCTCTCAGAACATGAAATTGCGATGTTCTCTGCTTCACAGAATCCAGATGTTAGACACCTTAGTCCACATAATGTAATGGAGAAGCAAAAATCATGCAACGAATCTATGGGTACTGATTTTCCGGTAATGACAAGACTATTAAACCTGTTAGACAAAGGCCATGAGCAAACGCATGGTGAAATAGGTATCCTAAAAGGTGTTTTAGTTGATGTTTTGTCAAAGATTAGTAGGATAGAAGGTTTTCTATTTGCCTGTGACGTGGGTGCTAGGAGTAAAGGTATAAAAAAAGTGGATCACGTGTCAGTAAATCAAACGATTTTTCCAGATCTGAAATCTGAGGCTACTCAACCTCGAATTGAGAGCATACATAAGGCCTCGCAAACCTTGGCAGATCCAAGGATGGCAGGAGAGAGTAAACCATCCTTTGCTGCCATCACAGCTGCCCCCAAATCTGATCCCAAAGAGGTGATAGAACCAATGATTCAGAAGCTGTCTTCGGCCATCTCAGCTAATGTGCTGGCCATACAGCAGCTGACGAATCGTTTTAGTGAGCTTCCGTCTGCTTTGCCTCCTGCAGACCGCATTTTTGGAGAAATGAGGGGTACAGAGACAGGGCCACATATAGAGGGGAATATACTCCCTTCCAACTTCTCTGATCTTACCAATCTAATCGATCTAGGGGATGAATTATATCCAAAAGAGCCCTCCACAGTCACCCTATTCTCACCCATTCTCGCTCAAGTCCCGAGAAGAGAAGTTATGACTAGGAAGCAGAGAAAAATGGCTGCTAGAGCCCAAAAAAGGAAATTCCATCAAGAAAAAAATATTAAAGCTGCCAATAAAAAAACAAAAAATGACTTTACGAAATCACACGCCCACAATGAGGCGGACAAGAAATCTTGCTCTTCTATAATATCCGAAGACCAGGTCATTGACTTGGAACAACTTAATCCAGAATCCAAGGAACTGTTGAATCTACCTAGGTCTTGTGATTCTCCTGGTTCGAACCTTAAGGGACAGTGTGCTAATAATGCCAAAACGCATGCTAATCTGGAACGAGGTACCCTAGGTCCCGCAACAGAATCTGTACAACAAGATACAAATTCGGAACCTATTAATCTTAAACAATCGAATTTGTTGAATTTTTTCCCTAATATGAGAATTAAGAAAGCATCGCACATAATGAAGGGAGGAAGTGGTCCTAGACTGTTGAAAGAGCATAGAAAACCAGCGCAAACACAAATACCCAAGATTGATATTAAAGAACCTCAGGAAGGTCCTCAGGTTCCTGTGCGCGGGAATGGCTTAACTGACTATCCGAGTTTGGAAAACCATCGTGGAGTAATCATTGGGGCCGAAGTCCCCCTTGTTAAACTCCCAGACGAGGTTGATTTACATCTTTCCCCAGACATGCCATCTATTATGGGTTGGGAATCTAATGAAACATCTAATGGGAAAATGCCTTTAAATCGATCTGCTATTCTCAAAGCTTTCCAGGATATACCAGCATTAAGAACCATTAGATCCTCTGATATCGATTGGGTCCGACTTTCTTCTAATAATAACAATAGGATGATCTGTGGTTATCACTCGCACATTATCATGAGAATGATTTGGGCCCAAAGATCTGATTTCGAACTGATAGGTTTAACCCCATCGATATTTCAAAATGAAGATTTAGCTAAATCTTTTGTTGATAAAACAATTCCCAAACAGGTCACACAATTAGGGTTGAATGAGGGAGTATTCCCAGCCCCATTAAATGATGAACTCTTCAAACAATTTATGACTTTAGCGATGGCCTGCTCTGGTATTAAGTCAAATGATCATCCAGCCCAGATTTCGACTTCTCAGAACATGGCCAACAAATAGAATAAGGGGCGGGGACTTACATTAATGTCCTGGAATGCCTGCGGCCTGAAAAATTTTCGGCTTTGGGCATCTTGAGTGGAACCTGAAGTACGCCCCGAGATCATCCTGATTCAAGAATCTATGCATTTGTCCCACTTTGATGTCCCAGGGTACTGTACCCATGTCCAACCTGCTATCAAGGGCCTACTGGGACGTCCTTCTGGTGGCCTTGCCGTCCTCACTGACAAGGCCTGCAGAATTTCCTCCGATTTAGTCTTTGCTAATTATTCTATAATAGCAGTAAAACTAAGAGGTATGGGATGCGGCACCGGTACATTGATGGTCATCTGTTTGTATTGGAATCACGTTTACATATCCCTGCCTAATTTACATGAGATACTGGACAAAATCCTTGTTGATATCATAGCCGATGATCCCGGCATTCCCATAATTGTTGGGGGGGACTTTAATGCCTCGTGTTTTATACCACCCAACGGGATACACTCCCGTTCTCCTACCCCTTCTATGCATCTGGGGAAACAGTGGGTTGACTATTTCCTCACATGGGACATCCAATTGGTGACCCCCAACCTTGACCATTATGGATATACTTGGGCTCGAGGTGGGGCATCATCAATGATTGATTACTTCTTTGTCTCTACTAATCTTATGCCAGATGTTGTTTCATTGGACATATGTGACCCAGCACTAGGTGATCACATGGCTTTATTCCTTAATTTGAAATCTTCTCTCCGACATCACGATAAAGATTTGGCTTTAACAACTATTGCTTTAGATAGGCCAAATATCAGTTTACGTTGGAATGGTAGACTGTGCTCAAAAATGATGGATCGACTGAAATATGACACCACTATATATGTTCCCAAGGTTAGAGCAGGTAGTGATTGTCCCATTGTCGAAAGGAATAACGAACATAGTATTCAGACTCATGTTCAGTCTCTAATATCTACAAATCAAAATACCCAAACAGTGTCGCATCATCATACATTTAATCTAGTAATAAAAAATCTTCGCAAAGAGAAACGCAAGGACATACGGAGCCTTGGCCCTCCCTATCTAATGGGGGATAATTACGTAAAGCTAAAAGCGAAAATCAATCAGAGATACCGTAATACGCTCAAAATCATGAAATATGAGTTGCTGATAGCTGACAATCAGAAGATCTTAGCCTGCCTTTTAAGACACGACTCCAGACAAGTTTGGTCTGCCTTACGACAGTTGACAGGAGTCTCATCATTGGTGAAAGAAGCAGCTGTAGCTGCCACTACCTGGGTCACATATGTACAAGCTAAATTTGCCCTTCCGCCACGATTTGCTGCTATCGACACCAAGAACTATCACACCATGATCTTAAAAAAATCCCCTTGGGTTTTGGATGATATCATTCGAGCGATTGATAAGATTAAGCCCTCTCGGGCCCCCGGCCCTGATGGCATCCCACCATGCTTGATAAAGAAGGATTCCCTTTTTTGGGCTAGAATTCTTGAGAATAAATTTGATAGTGTCTACCTGACAGCCTGTATTCCACCTTCCTGGTGTTCGGCGAATATCATCCCGATTTATAAAAAAGGGAGTTGGGATGATCCGAACAATTTTAGACCAATTGCACTTATGGATGCATCAGTGAAGATTTTTACCTATTTACTGCTGGAATCCATTTTACAGATTATAGATCAGCTAGACATTTTGCCCAAATATCAGGTGGGCTTTCGCAAACGCATGGGGTGCACACTTAATGCTTTTATACTAGCACATCTATATGCCCAAACCAAGGGGAAACATACCGGTCCAATTTATATGGCGGCCTTGGATTTAACGGCGGCGTTTGATTCAATCATCCGCGCAATTCTCTGGGAAAAAATGGTCGCTTTTGGTTTCCCGATGTCCTTGGTGGCCATTATAGCACTTCTACATCAAAATACTACATATCGAATAAGATTAACCAAAGAAGGAGCTCTAACTGATAAAATACCTACAGAAATTGGCCTCAAACAGGGGTGTAATTTGGCTGCAGTGCTGTTCAACCTATATCTGGCCGACCTTGATTCTGCTTGGGCTGATATTGTTTCATTTCCAGTGAAATTGGGTAGTTTGGCAATCAACTGGCTTGCTTTCGCGGATGATCTTTTGTTTATGGATCGCACCCCGTATGGCTTACAGGCCAAATTGACAGCCTTTCAATCCTATGCCTACAAAAATAACCTTCAAGTAAATACACTGAAATCGTTTATTATTGTGATCTCTGATGGGAAAAGGAAAAATATTAAGTTTACCTGGTTGCTTAACGAGTGTGTGATCCCTAAGGTCAAGATGATGTGCTATCTAGGTTATCAGCTTTCCGACTCTTATTCTATAGGAATGTGGAAAGAGATGATTAATAATAAAGCTAAACCCCTCATCTCACAAATGAAGATCATATATCACAGATATTGTAAATTTTCCTTGGACCCCTTAATACAGTTCTACCTATTAAAGGTAGAACCAATACTTCTGTATAGCCTAGACATGTGCATATCCGAGATAGAGCCTTACCTGGATTGTATTCAGGGGAAATTATGGAAGCAAGCTTTGGGGATGGCGATGTCAATACCGAACACGATGATCTGCCACGAAGTTGGGATCTTACCCATATCTGCCAAATGGTATTGGCGACGACTTAATAACTACGTCAAAATATTGGCTCCACCGAAAAAATCCTTATACGAGGACTTAGCACACTTATTGTATGAGGAGAATGTACCCTCTTTGGTAAAATTTAAAGACAAAATGGATAAAATACTAAATGAAACCTCGATTGATAAGGATGACTTAATTTTAGGAATCCCAGCTTGTAAAAAGAAATTCCAAAAATACTTCTGGTGTGCATGGTAGATCAAATTGGTAAAACCAAAATGTATTATGAATATGCCAAATTCACCAGAAAATTTGGAGATCGTGCGCAATATTTGGATATCTTTCCGTGTAACACTGCTAGAAAACTATATATGAGATTTAAATTGAATCAATTTATCACAAATGAAAGGTTGTTCCTGTGGGATCCCTCGAGCCACAGCAAATCTATGGGTTACTGTCGCTTCTGCGGACAAGGAAGAGTGCTTGAAACCCTGAAACACCTTACTATGTTTTGTCCATTTTTCAATTCCCAAAGAAATCTATCCTTTGGGCTGTACATGTATAATGAATCTGACACATGGAGAGAATCCTTGTGGAGAAGGTGTATGGAAGGTTTTAGCCAACGGTTGACACTATGTTTGACAAGATTTTTAGGATCTTTGGATTCAATTTTAATAGCGCAGTATAAACTGCTTATAGAAACTACGGTTTAGCTCATTCCGAGACACTGAAGTTTTAATCTGAGAATGCTAGTCTATTCTACTATGTGTTATTCTACTATGTGTTAATTTGTTATTGAGGAATGATCGATGAGAAATATTAGATGTATGTGAATGTATAAATGTGATCGTAATTTGAAAATTGATTTATAATTCTCAATGTTTTATGCTACAATTTTATATGTAAGTTGTTTAATTTTGTAAAGGTTTGTTCTAAACCATAAACAATAAAAAAAAAAAAAAAAAAAAAAAAAAAAAAAAAACAATTCCTAGTGGCTCTAATTCAAACAAAGGACGGCCTCGTCTTCCCCTCCAACGAGAGGGTCCAAAACATGCTGTTTCAGATCCCTCAATATGTGCCCGGTGGAGAGGTGACGGTACGCAAAGCAATGCGCTTGCTAGGCATGATGGCGTCGTGTATTTATTTGGTACCTCACGCGCGCCTGCGCCCTATGCAAGAGTGGCTCAACAGCCAGTGGTGTCAGGCCAGCGGATTATGGGACGATCCAGTGGTGGTCTCGCAGGCCTTGGTTCTCTCGCTACGATGGTGGACAAAAGAAAACCTGGAAAAAGGGAAACCTTTTGCCACACCCGCGGCGGAAGCCACTCTAACCACAGACGCATCCCTAACAGGTTGGGGGGCTCACCTATCCCATCAGACTGCTCACGGAGTGTGGACTCCGAACGTAGCATCCAAACACATAAATCTACTGGAGCTACTAGCTGTGTTCAAGGCGCTAAAAGCCTTCCAGGAACACCTACAGGGCAAAACGGTGTTGGTCCTTACAGACAGCACCACAGCCATGTACTACATCAACAAACAGGGGGGCACCCACTCTCCGGGACTGTCCAAACTGGCCCAAAATGTATGGAAGTGGGCTCTCAAACAAAACATGTTCCTACTGTCAGAACATGTACCAGGGGAACTCAATCTGCTGGCAGACAAACTCAGCAGAGATTTCCCCCCTGCTCGAAGAGTACGAATGGCGACTACACGAAGACATCGTCTTCGATGTCTTCACACAATGGGGATTCCCAGAAATAGACCTATTCGCAACCCTGGAGAACTCACAATGCCAAAGTTACGCCTCCAGGTACCCCCAGAACCAATCCAAGGGGAACGGTCTGTCGATGCAATGGTCAGGGAAATTTGTTTACGCTTTTCCCCCCGACTCCCCTTCTCAACAAGGTGGTGCACAAGATGCACCAGGAACAAGTAACCATGATACTGGTGGCCCCAATGTGGGCCCGACAGCCATGGTTCGCTCACTTGATGGAGATGTCTCGATCTCCCCCAGTGAAACTCCCCTGCCCGTACAAAATGCTGTCACAAGACAAGGGGAGGACTCTGCATCCATGCCCCCAGAACATGAATTTAGCAGCTTGGCTCCTGAGATCATAGAATTCGGACATCTACTGCTCCCGCAGAAATGTATGGACATTCTCAGGGAAGCCAGAAAACCTAACACTCGCCACTGCTACTCTAGCAAGTGGAGGAGATTTGTCATCTGGTGCAGAGGGGAAGGCATCAACCCAATTGACTGCTCTCCCACACATATTGTTCTATACCTGACCCACTTGTTGGATTCAGGTCTAGTGTTCAATTCCATTAAAGTCCACCTAGCGGCACTTTCTGCATACACCACTTCCCAACTCAAGGTGTCGTGGTGGAAGATCCCTGTTATAAAGGCCTTCATGGAGGGAATAAAGAGAATACACCCCCCGATAGCTGACCCAGCTCCCGGATGGGACCTTAAAGTGGTACTTACCAGACTCGTGGGCTCACCTTTCGAACCCATGCACAAAGCATCTCTTAAAGACCTCACTCTTAAGACTGCTTTTTTAATAGCGATCACCTCCATCAGGAGGGTAAGTGAACTACAGGCTCTTTCTGTTCTAGACCCCTTCGTTACAGTTCACAGAGATAAGGTGGTTCTACGCACGCACCCAAGGTTTGCTCCGAAGTTCATATCGAAATTCCACGTAAACCAGTCTATAGAACTGCCAACATTCTTTCAAAATCCTTCCAACTTGGGAGAAAAAACTCTGCATACACTAGATGTGCGCAGAGCGGTCATGTTCTACATGGAAAGAACCAGACCACTGAGGAAGACTAATCAGTTCTTCGTCTCGGTGGCAGCAGGAAGAGAAGGGGATGCAGTTTCAAAGTCCACTATTTCTAGATGGATTGTTCAATGCATCACTCTCTGCTATACTCTTGCTAAGAGAGAACTGCCCTTTAAGCCTAGAGCACACTCTACTCGAGGCACGGGGGCGTCCATAGCATTCATTGCAAATGTTCCTCTTGAGTCCATCTGCAAAGCGGCTACCTGGAGTTCTGTGCACACCTTTACAAAACACTACTGTCTAGATGCACACTCTAGATCTGACTCCCTGGTGGGTCAGGCAGTACTAAGACATCTTTTCTCTACTGTTACTTCTCATAACCCACCGCCAACTCCGGGTACTGCTCGCTAGTCTATGCACAGCATGTGATTCTAAGCAGATTAACAAGCATCAGAAGACAATGCATTACTTACCGTAAAAGCATTTCTGATGATTGTATCTGCTTGGATTCACATGCGCCCACCCTTCCTCCCCGCTCGGATGGAAGGAACATAGACTTCCTTTTAGATCTCTTTTCTGTACTCACTCACGTCTAGAAGGCTCCCTCAGGGCAGAAAAATGCAAACGGAGGGACCTCGACGCGTGAGGGATTGTGGGTACAACACATGTCACTATGGGGATAGTATTTCAGACACGCCCGGTCGACGTACCTTTTCGACTACGAAAAACAAGATGCAATACTCCGCAGTGACCACTGGATGTCGGACCTATGCACAGCATGTGAATCTAAGCAGATACAATCAGAAATGCTTTTACGGTAAGTAATGCATTGTCATCTTTCTCCAGCATGGGGTCTGGCATGGATTCACATGCTCATGAATATTCCCCGTTGTCAGGAATCCTTGGTAAAGAAAAAATCTGTTTTAATTTTCGTTTCTGAACAGTTTTTCTACTAGTAGCCAATTGCTGGTCTCTGTGTCATACTGCCCCCAGCCAATGACTGCCCTCTACCTAAGCCCCTCCTTTGGCAGCCATCTTCAGATTTTTACCGCACGTTCAAGTGTTGGGAGTCCTCGTCCTTAGCTCTCGAGCTTTTACTGCGTATTGCATTTTTTCAGTGTTTTTTCGGTCTATTCGAGCCTCAAGCTCCACCGATTCTTCTTCCGATTAACGGGCACCCGTTTCAGAAATTCCTACGTCCCTCAGAGGTGAATTTTTGTCGAATTCCACTTCTTGGAGGATTCCGGAAGATCTTTGAGGCCTACCACGCGTTGGACATGGCCCAGGACAAAGGAGATTCGACGCCCACTGGATCCAAGTCGTTTAGGAACTGCACCGGATGTGGATGCGGAACCTCTTTAAGGAGGACGAACACTCACGGTGCCTCTGTCTGCACGCCAAGTCGCATGTGGAGGAGGACTGTGCGTTCTGCAAGAACATGTCCGTTCGGACCATGAAGGACCGTTGTAAATGACTCGCTGACTGGCTGGAGGCGAAGAGCCCAGTAGCAGGTGAGAAGAAGTCTGAGCGGTCTTCGAAGACTTTGAGTGCGCTCCGGCGACGGGGGCCCCAAGAAAAGGCAAAGCACTGAGAGTCCGTGGGCACTGGGAGCGCCGTTGGTTCGGGCTCCTTGGCTGCCAGGCAGGGCGTGATGTCACCGTCGTCAACCACGAGCCAACGCTCCTGCTCGGTGAAAAGGAAGTCAGAGAACCCGGGTAAGCTTAGGGAGAAGCCCCAGTTGATCCCGACAGAGAAAGCCAAGGGCGGGCGACGCGGTGACCCTCCCCCCACGGTGAAGGCCCTGATTCACCCAGCTGAGTCCTCGATTGAAAGTCGTGGCGGCCCTGGCGATGCCTGTGGTGGCGACCCCAGTGGAGACTACTTCCGGGCCTAGAGTTTCCCTGCCACCCCAGAGGGCAAAGTCTTTCCAGCCTATCGAAAAGACCCCTGTGAAACCCTGGGATTAGAAGGAGGGGGGGGGCACAGTAGCCCTAACTGACTCGGATACCTCCTCCGAGGATGAGCTGTCTGGCGTCAAAGCTATACTGGATAAGAGGTTCGAGGACGTCGGGACCTACGGGAAGGATCCCGACAAGGTGGTCGTAGAGAGCGACGGTGGAGCTGACGAGGAGCGGCGGACCCTGGAGGAAACGGAGGACACCACCCCCCAGCCGACACTCCTGTCGCAACTGATGCCTACGCTGCAGGACAATTTGGGAGCAACCTTGATGGCTTTGCAGAACCTGTGTACAGAGATAAGGACAAGGTTGCCCTTGCCCCCAGCGGACGATCCAGCGGTGACCGGACCGTCTGGGAGCCCCCCCAAACAAGCAGAGGCGAGTCCATCAGCCCCACCTCTCCCCTCCTTCACCTCCACACCCTATGCCGAGGGACGAGACGGGGACGGATACAGAGACTGCGACGACGGGTACTGATGACGGTGGCGATGACAGAATGAATCTCCTGTCACCTCCCGCCTAGGCGTCCCCTCCCAACGACATTGGCTCTTTTCATGCCATGATGGCCAGGGCCTCGGAGCTCTTTCAGCTGTGCCCCAAGGAACAGACGAAAGATGGATTTCTTTACCAACGACGGGAAGCCAAGAGGAAAACCGTGCTCAGTCCCGCTGTTGGACAACATATGGGACGAAGGGATGTCCCTTTTGAAGAACCTGTCCACGGCCCCTGCGAAGAGAGACCGGTACAAGAAGTAATACAGGGTCCTGGACTCTGCTCCTATGTGCCTCTGGGAAAACCGACCCCAGATTCAGCGGGCTCCGCAGCACCCGAGAAGAAAGCGGCAGGAATGATGGCAAGTTGAAGAAGCTAGAGGCCATGGGACGTCGGGTCATCTCTTCGGCGGCAATGACCATCAAGGCGTCCAAAGCCCTTGCGATCGTGGCCCGCTATGATAGGGAGCTTTGGTTCAAGATCGCTCCTATCCTGAACTTCCTCCCGGACGACAAGAAGGCGGAAGCCCTGTAAATCCTGCAAGAGGGCGAGGTGGCTTCGGACCACGCCATCACGGTAGCTACGGACATCGCTGTTACCGGATTTCGTCAAATGGGCAACAGCGTTTGCCTGCGCGGTCGGCTCAGGGCCACCAATTTCCATCAGGACGTGCAGACCAGGGTACTGGACATTCCCTTTTTTGACGGAAAATACCTTTTCGGCAAAGCAGTGGAAGAGTCACTCCAGGCCATCAAGGTGGACACCGAGACGGCCTGTGCCTTTCGGACCTCCGGAGGCAAATCCCATGGTGCCTCCAAAGGATTCAGCGGCAGTTCCTTGTCGTACCGCAAAGCGGCCCGTTCCTCGTCACAGGAAGCTTACAGAGGCTGCAGCAAGGCCGGTGCATACTGTTGTCACCAAGGAGCACAGGGTGGCAAGGCCTCGGCAAAGCTGGACTGAACCGGCCATGACATCGGGCCCCCACCTGAGCACCCCGGTGGGAGGCTGGCTGGCGAACTTCATCGGCATGTGGGATCCATCTCCACTGACCGTTGGTTGTTGGATGCCCTGGCCCACAGGCACACTCTGGAGTTCCAAAGGAAAGTTCCCCCGTTTCCCACCTGTGGCCAGGAAAGAAAACCATGTTCCACAGCTGCTTCTGGAGGTACGAGCCATGCTGAGAAAGGGCGCGATAGAACGCGTCCCAAAGAGGCTCCGGGGCTCTGGAGTATACTCGCGGTACTTCCTCGTCCGAAACAAGACCGGTGGCTGGCGACCCATCCTAGATCTTTGCCGCCTCAACAAATGCATCAAATCCCAGAAGTTCCGGATGGTTACCCTTCAGCACGTGTTTGGACAGCTGGAGGAAGGCGACTTCCTATCGTCGCTGAACTTGGAGGATGCCTACTTCCACATCCCCATACATAAAGGACATCGAAAGTTTCTACGTTTCGTGGTCCGAGGGCGGCACTACCAATTCAAGGCCCTGCCCTTTGGGTCTTTACCAAGTGCCTGCCACCAGTGGTGACGCGGCTGTTCCTGCAGGGGATCCACGTATACCCCTACCTGGACGATTGGCTCATCCAGGGAACTCACCACGGACCACACAGCGAAGACCGTCCACCTGCTCACGGAACTGGGATTCTCGATCAAGTTTGCGAAGTCCCACTTGGTACCGCCGCATGACGCCCTGTTCCTGGGAGCCAGACTTGACACAGTGGCGCGGTTGGCCTCGCCGTTGGATGAAAGGACGAAGGCCATCCTGGGCAAGGTGCAACGGCTGTTAAACATGGAAGTGGCCAGGGTGAGGTCCATCAAGTCCCTGCTCGGCATGATGTCATCGTGCATCTACCTCGTGCGTCTGTGCAGGTTGCGGAGGCGGACCCTGCAGGAGTTCCTCGATGCCCGTTGGATGCAAGTGGCAGGAAGCTTCGAAGACCAGATCTCCCTCAACAAGACTTTCCGTCAAGTGATCCGGTGGTGGGGCACCCACGCACATCTCGTGGTGGGCATGGACTTCCAGACCCCAGCGCGCCAGGAAACTGACGACTGAAGCCTCTGGAGGGATGGGGAGCGCACAGCGGAGATCTCCGTGCAAGAGGCCTTTGGCTCCCGGAGGAGAAGTCCCTGCGCATCAATGTCCTGGCGCTCCGGGCCATGTTCTGGGCCCTCAGGTCTTTCCTTCCGTCCCTCAAGAGCAAAGTGGTACGGGTCTTCACTAACAACACCACCACAATGTTCTACATCCGGAAGCAGGGAGGCACCAGATCCCCAGCCCTATCCAAGGAAGTGCAGGATCTGTGGCACTGGGCCGTCGCCCAGGGGATGTTCCTTGTACTTTTTCATATGGCAGGAGTAAAGAACTCTGTCGCCGACTCACTCAGTAGGGAGCTGCCCTCTTGCCACGAGTGGGAGCTCCGGCAGGATCAAGTGGATCTCCTATTCCGACAGTAGGGCAATCCCCAGATCGATCTGTTCGCGACGGCGACATACACCAAGTGCCGGAGGTTCGCAAGCAGGTTTCCCCAACCGGGGAGCATGGGAGATGCATTCTCCTTCCCCTGGAACGGCCTGTTCCTGCATTGACTCATCAGTAAACTCGGATGGTCCCAGTGCAGGATGATCCTCATCGCACTGGCGTGGCCGAGGCAGATATGGTTCCCGGACATGTCAGCACCCCCCCTAGACAAACTGCCGAGAGACACGGATCTTCTCGCCAGGGAAGGGGGGTGCCATCCTACATCACAACCCGAGATCGCTGAACCTGCAGGCCTGGCTCCTGCAGAACTAGAGTTCGGAGGGTACGATATCCCGGCGGACTGCAAGGAGGTGCTTGCAAAGGCCAGGGCGTCCTCGACTCTTAAGTGCTATGGGCATACGTGGAAGAGGTTTTCTGTCTGGTGCCGTGCAAAGATCAACCCTATACGGATTGCAGCCTCTCGTGCTGCCATACTTGCTGTTGCTGGCCAAGGTGGGGCTGGCACATGTCTCCATCAAAATCCATCTGGCGGCTATCTCCCACTACACCAGAACTCTGGGGTGGTCGTCGTTGTGGTCTCATCGCCTGGTGAAGGAGTTAAAGGACTGTTCTGCTAGTTCCCGCCGGTGAAGACTCCGGTCCGGGCGTGGGAGCTCAATGTGGTGCAGATCGGGTACATGGGTCCGCCATTCGAGCCCTTGCATTCGGCAACGCTGAAGTTCCTATCGTGGAAGACAGCGTTTCTTGTAGCCATCACCTCCGCATGACGAGTGGGATAGATTCAGGCCCTCTCCTGTAAGCCTCCATATCAGACATTCCACAAGACGAGGGTAGTGCAGGACGCCTCCCTCCTTCATGCCCAAGGTGCCGTCGGACGTCCATCTCAACAAGCCCTTTGTGTTACCGGTTTTCTTCCCGTCTCCTTCGTCGCTGGCTAAAAGTACTTTGCACTCACTGGATGTGGCTAGAGCGCTGAAGCTCTAGGTGGACTACACTAAGTGTTTTTCGAAAGACATCACAGCCGTTTGTGAACTTTGGCACTGTGAACCAAGGGAAGGCCCTCTGGAAGGCTTCCTTTTCCAGATGGCTCTCCGGCTGCATCAAGCTCTGTCACGGGTTGGCAAACCGAATGTTGCCCGGCCGTCCGAGAGCCCATTCAACCAGAGCGATCGCTGCTACTACGGTGTTCCTGTTTGGTGTGCCCCTGCTGGACATCTGCAGGACTGCTACTTGGAGGTCGACTCGCACCATCACGAGATTGTACTGCGTCGACCGGGATTCCAGGAAGGAGTTCAGAGTCAGCCAGGCTGTGCTGAGCAACCTGTTCGCTTGAAGGTGAGCCTGGTGAGGAGGTAAGAGATGCTTAATGTTGAGCCTTGCCACCTCCCATGGTTGCATGTGTGTACTGCTATATATTCTTGTATTCATGCGTATGTGAATACATGCCAGAACCCATGCTGAAGAAGGAATAAGTTAACCTACCTGTAACTGTTGTTCTCCATCATGGGTCTGGCATGGATTCACATACGAAACCTCCCGCTTACCGCTCCGCAGCTCTTCTCTTGGTCCTACTGCCACTTTTCGTTCTGCCAAATCTGAAGATGGCTGCCAGAGGTGGGGCTTAGGTAGAGGGCAGTTATTGGCTGGGGGCTGTATGACCCAGAGACCAGTGATTGGTTACTAGTAGAAAGACGGTTCAGAAACGAAACAGATTTTTTTCTTTACCGAGGATTCCCAGCCTGACAACTGGGAATATTCATGAGCATTTGAATCCATGCCAGACCCATGCTTGAGAACAACAGTTACAGGTAAGTAACGTGTTCCTTTCTCACAAGCCCCTCGGCCTGGGGGAGGGGGGAGCATTATTGGCACTTTTGTACCTTGATTTTGCGACTGCACTTTGATCTCTCTTTTTTTTTTTTTTTGGAGGCATCTACTTCTGTAATGTCTTCGGGCACTTTTGTCTCTCCTGTCCTTATTGCATGTTCAAAACACTTGTTATAGTTGTCCTTTGCTCATCTCCATCTTACTTGCCTTCTAGGTTCCAAGAATAGAGGATGTCCTTTTTTGTTTTTTTATGCAAACTTTTATTTAATTTTCAGTTGATGGGCAGTCATTTGATAATACATCGCTTTTTTCCAGTCTAGGCTCACAAAGCCATGTTAAATCCACTGACGACTGCATTGATACATAGCACAGAATGAAAACTAACAAGCAACCCATATGAACATATTTTCTTATATTAGCTTTTGTTCCCCCGGGTCCATCCCACCTACAGGCTCTTTACATAATGTATAGTTGGCTCCCAGTCTCACTCTTGTTCTTCCCTACTTACCCTCTCAGTTGTTATTGCCTATACCTCCTGGGCTAACTCTAGGCCGTATGTCTATACAGAGAAGGCTTATACTGTAGTTGTGGAAACATTTCACAATATTTTAGGAAGGGTGACTTGGTATGTATGTATTTGGCAAAGTTTTCCGCCAGGAGCCATGCTATTTTCTCTGCTGTCACCTCCCATATTTTGTTTCAGTGCATATTAACTACTGCCCCCCGCCCCTGATCTTTCAATCGTCTGGCTAAGGCTAATTTTGCGACCGTCGGTAGGTGTGTGGTCAGTTTCGCATCTATTCCTCCCATCGGGTATATGCCCTTTCTGTGTCCTCCAAGATTGCAGTCGGTTGGTCCAGAGGACGTTGAATCCCCATTATGTCTTTTATTCTTGCTAGCACCACCTTCCAATATATGTTGGCCATTGGGCATGTCCACCACATATGAAGGAGTGACCCTTCCATTCTGCATTTCCTCCAGCATAATCGGGAGTGCGCAGGATTAATATTGTGCGCAAGGTTATGTACCAACGGAAGCACACTTTATATGCGCTCTCCCTGTCGGTGATGCATTGAGAGTATTTTTGTGCTCTAACATTTTACTCCATGATGCTTCTTCAATCCTGTTAGGCAAAGTTTTAATGCAGTACCCTCAGGGAACACTACAAACAAGTGACTAAAGTATAGGCAACCCACCCTTTGGTATAAGCATATACTACAGTTTTGGTAGCGTGTTGAGCAGCCAGGCTTATCTCAAGAGGCGATATGTGAGCAGTAGTGATGTTACACAAAGATTCACAGTTACAGGTATTCAAATAAACTCTTACACTTAAATTAATAATTGTTTATGCAAGAAACCTTATCAGTCGGTTATAAAGCCTTCGTGAGAAGGAGCAATAGAATAGTAACACACAAATTATTCAATACTGTACACTTTGAGTTTCCGAATCGAACAAGACCCTTTGGGATTGCCCAGAGGCACAACCTACACCCACAGGTGACTTCAGTAAGAAGGTTGCTGTGGACATTCATATCTTATTGTTGGCATTCAGAACACTCTTTAAAAGTTGGTAAAAGGCAAAGGTTATTGGAACTCACGAGACCACACATCTTCCTAAGCAGTGCAGATACTTTGAGTTAGCTAGAAGAGTCATTAAATTCAATAGGCTAAGCCAAAGTCAATGGGCAAAAGTCTTGGATAGGATGCAGCACTTCTGGTAAGTAAATGGAAAAGTCTTTGCACATGTTCTTAGAAGTCTTTGATGAAAAGAGGAATCAAATGTAGGGCCACAAGCTGATTAGACTTGTGAAAGTTACAAGCACTTCTACAGTAACAGCTAAGTTCTCTTAGACTTGTTTTCCAGTAGTTTGGTAAAGAAGAAAAGATGCAGCTGATGACTTCTGTTCCTGTGCAGCTCTGCAGATCTCACTGTTCCTGGGAATCAGTCGTGGGGACAAGTGCAGGAGTCCCCCGACGTCCTCCCTCTGCACTGGGACTGTCAAATGCTGCAACCAGCAAACTTCACTTTCAGTGGCTGCTTTGTGTTTCAGCTACCGCAAATAGCAACAACGCGGTTCCTGGCCGTCGAGGTGGGCTGTTCTTGCTTCTGGAGTCCCGCACTCTGATGGGGGCTCAGACTTGGTCAGTCCTGCTTTGTGGGAGTCCGTAGGGTCTTCCAAAAGCTTTAGGCCAGTTTAAAAGTAATGCACACAATCTGGTGTCCCTCTCCCTGCTATACGGTTTCCTGCAGCAACTCTGAGGACATTCAACCAGCTCCGAGATTGGTGTCAAGGTGGCTTACTTTGGAGTTGATTGGTCCCACCAACTCAAAGGGAGAAGTCGTCCTTGCAGCGGCTTCTCTGTCGATGCAAACTTGTCGTTTCGGCACTGAAGCAGGGCTTCACCGGCCAAACCAACGGTCCAAGAGTTGCAGCAGGCGTCCTCTTTAAGCTCTTCTTCGGTTCCTTCGTCCGGTGGTAGACTCTGCCTTTCAAGCCAAAAGACTCTCCTTTTATTCAGTTCTCTCCCATTCATTCCAGCCTAGCTGTCACTCAACCAGCAGGGTGGCTGTCCTTGCCGGACAGTCGGCCAGCCAATCACCACAGAGTGCATTTAGGTCTACTAGGAGATTAAGCACAGGGAGTTTCGGACACCTCACTTCCTGCCTACCCCAGACACTCTGGAGCCAGAGGCAGGTTTCACTTCTGAAGCCCACCAAAGGCGAAATGAACAAAGGGGCCAAACCAGGTTTGGTGCGCAGAGAAACTCTCTAGAAGGACCTTTCCACAAAGACCGGCGACTATTTTGTGAAAGATGGTGCTGCGCCATTTTGAAAAAGATGGCTCCCGCGGTTAGCGTTGCCAGAGCTGCAAAAAGCCATGGTAAATGCAAACCCTGGTAGTTCGGAACGAAACCACTGCCACCAGCCATTCTGTGAGGAAAGGGTAACATAAAAATGTTAAATGAGCAGTTGGACACAGGGGATATTAAGTAACCCCTCCAATACTCTATTGTAAGGTAGGGATTGCTGGGTCTCGGAAGTACACTGCTAAGTAAAGTCAATTTCACTTTACTGCTCTGGGAAACAGTAGTTTATCCCCGAGAAGGTATTTAAACCGTGGGAAATCTGAACGACTTCCCTGTGCCACCGCACTGAAGGTGCTGTGTGACACAATGTAAAAGATGATGCCTATGGTGTTTGTTCGACTCCATAACCAAAAGAAACCGAGGTAAAATTCACATTAAAATACGAGAGAGTGGGGGGAAAAAGGGACTTGCTCTCTCCAGGTTAAAAAAAATCAAGCCCTCAAAATACAGCAGAGTTGCTGGGGGTCTCTAAGGTGGAGGGAATTAGCACATTTTTGAGAATTCTCCCCAACAACTAATTTCCAATTCCTTCTCCCAGCTTTCCATGTACAGGAACTTATCAGTGACATCTGCCAACATTTTATAGAGCTGCGAGACCCTTCCTTTCTGCAGCCCACTGTCTAAAAAGGGGTAATGCCTGCCTCGTTCCTGCTTTCTTAATCGGAGGGTGTGATCCAGTCCTGAAGTTGTGCATTTCAGAATTTTTTCCCCTTCCCTCAGGTGGAAGTCTGCTTGAAATTCGGTACTACTGTGAGAGATTGGTCAACTCTTTTTCCTCATATCTTAAAGGCTCCTTTGCTCATCCCCGGAGAGATGTCTGGGTTCCCTAAAATATGGGACAGTGGACACAAACCCCCCCTGTGAGCCCATTAAGATTCCTGCGTTATCCTAGTAATAAAGTGTTGTCCTCCTAGTGTTGAGCATCTTGCCTCCTACCAGTCTAGCCTGTGAGCGCATGTATGTGTACCTGGAGTGCTTCTGTTCTAGTTCCATCCATCCATCCATCCTGGTCTGTGTTTGATTCTTCCACCTCCAGGTTCGGGGCTAGTTGGGTTGCCCAGATGTACCTTTTGACATTCGGAACTCCCAGGACCTCCCACCACCACCCTAGGTATTTGTCTAGTCAGTCATTACCCGTGCTATAATTCTCAGACGCTTGTTTCCCCAAATGAATTTGTAGAGTTTCTATTGCCTCGATACTTATTGGGAGGGCTCGGCCCACGTACAGGAGACGTGGTAATAAGTTCATCTTAACCTCGTTTATGTTCATTCATTCATGTTATTTGCTATTGCGCCTTTCACCATTATTTTGATCCAAACGTGTTTTCGTTGAACGCCCTCGGAGGGACCGGAGTCCAAGGATTTAGGAGAATTTGGGAGGTGTGATTGTGTTTTTTCAGCCATTCAAGATATCGCGAGGGTGGCTAAGACCCTGCTAGTCACCCATGTCTAAATGGAATATGTATGGGTACAGGAGAGTTATACTATGAACTAAAAGGGCGGGGGGGGGGTTGTGTTTAAGGAGATAGGTATGTGGGAAGCTACGGTTCGAATTTGTGTTTATAGTAGCTTCATTCTTATTGCAGAGGTGATGTGCAATAGTGTTTGTGTTAGTTGTGAGTGCAGGGTGTGTGGAGTGAAACCATGCCTTCCGCTAAGTTGCAAAGGTGCGGTGTGCGAGCGAGAGATACATAAACTTATAAAATGTAAAAACAAAAACGCATTATTATAAAAAGGTCTGCCATACCTTTTGATTCCCTACTTTTTAAATGTACAAACATCAGATATAAAATTCAAGTCATTGAAATTCATAAACACATGGCATTTGTAATATCTTGATTTCCAAACTTTCCAAAATAAGTTTTAAAACGGTCTTCTCAGTGTTCAGAATTGGACAGATCAACAAGAAGTCTAAAATATTCTCTTCACCTCTTAACCAACAGGAGCATTCTTTGTTGCTCAGCCAGTTAATTCTTGCTAACAATGGCAAGATATTTCGGCAGGCCATTAATATTATTTTTCTGTGCTCCAGGGATCTCAGGAAACTTATGGCACCTCTCGCAGTAATGTTGCGACTTGAGGCAAAATTAAATTACTTTGATAACGAAAATGAGCGGTGCATCATATCGGCATGTTCCAGCCTGATAGCCTTATCCCCAAGTACACTCTTAACTGCGTGTCAATTTGACTAGGTATAATACTCCTTTGTTTATCAGACTATTTCCATATTTGTACCAGTTATATTTTTCTCTGGATGGTGATACCATTTTCCTCACAGCGTTTAACCTTACAGGGTTTTGAATGTCAAATCTGCTAGTTTTTAGGTACAATTCCAAGTACGTGCGCTTAGCAAGAACTGCAATAATATGCACCCCAATTTCATCCCGAAGAGCATCCCCAGGCACAGTGGGGCTGATCCCTGCTATGGACCTTAAAAATGCATTCTGGACCACATCCAATCTCATGCAATTCGAGAAGACCCATATTTCACAGCTGTATAATGCAGATGCCTGTACTTTAGCTTTCATAACTCTTAGACATATGTCCCTACTCTTGCCTCCATAATTATAATAGAAATGCCTAAGACCTTTAAAGCCTGTTTGGGTTTGCTTTACCGTCCTTTTAATATGGTGGAGCCAGGTGCCATCCCGGTGGAACACAATTCCAAGATAATTGTTTTCTCTACTAAAATATTTACATTATTTATTGCCCCTACACATTTCTTTTTACAATTTCCGAACTGGACTATCTTTGTTTTCTCCTGATTCAATTGAAGACTGTGCTTCTTTAAGAACCTTGCTGCATAATTTAAAAACTGTTGGAGACCCCCGTGTGTTAAATCAAGGAGAGCTGTCTCATTGGCATTCATTAGCACCCCCCATATTTTGTCCCATGTATAATGGGTGGATTAGTCTTCATTTGAAAATTATATGGTTCAACGTGGTTTATTATGAATACAGTTAGGCCAAGTTAAGTCTTGGGGTAAGTACTTTGTCATAGTCATAAACACATTACAAAAACACAACAGAATGCTTGAAGATGCACAGACCCAAGCATAAACTTTCTTCAGAATAACTTACAGTAATTCTACAGATGTCGGACCCTATACACATTTAGTATAGGCCACAACTGTTCATGGGGATTAACACCATGAGTTACTTTCAGATTATCTTACAGTAAATCAAGGGTAGTAGACCCTGTCTGTCATGCAGTGGCACTCCGTAAACGAATCACTTAGTAAACCAACCTTGTTATCGGGATACTTTTACTGAATAGTGGAAAACCGATTCAAGCAGCAGTATACAACTAAAACTACATTCAGGATAACACTGTTGCACCCAGTGAGTAAGGCCTTTTTGTGTAATATACAATTACAGTTGCTTTTCAGATCAGTGGCACACACTCTGCCAAGCAATGACTTTCTACACTAATTTGGGATTGCAGGTCAACTACCCCTACAGGACACTTTTTAAGAATGGCACACAGCTATTCTAGGCAGGTAAAACTTTATTTCTATGTTTTTATTATTTTAAATAAACGAATACAGGTACCATACATCCGTGTGCAGTAGAAGTACAGACATTAGTATTCAGCCTGCAGCATTTGCTGCACCATCCGCCCGCCCCCTGTGATGTCCATGATAGTCTCCTCATCCCACTCCATCAGTCTTATAGTCCCGGCCTGGCCTTCTACCGCCTGATTTTCCCGTTGGGGCGCAATTATGGCGGGTCATAGTAGTTCCCATGTCATGTTGGTTAGTGAACCCCCGTCAGGCTGTCCATGAACCCCTTTGATCATCCCATGTTTCCCACTAGTTGGGGGTCGATCCACTGCCTGACAGCCGTATGAACTGTGGTGTTGTGAATTCCGCACGTCTACAAACTTAACTCCAAGAACTCAAAACCCCTCCTTGCACCCCCTGCTCCCAAGTGTTGCGTTGTTCCCCTTCTTCACGTGGTTCCCCCTTCCATCTCTTACCTTTGCAAGTAAAGGACCCCCCCACAATCCAGCCGAATCACATTCCCTTTTCCTCCCCCTCAGAGTCTGCTGTCTCCTTTCACATTTATGGCGGCCTCAAATCTTGCGTGGAAGCTAACTCATTTAATAGCTGGCCCCAGTCCACGGCCAGCATACTTCCCCCTTCTGGATCTCTGTTTGTTAAGGTGGTCCACTTCAGCTAAATCCCATCGTTGTATATCGTGCAGTCATCGTTGCACTGATGGGCCCGTCTCCCTTTTCCATTCTATTGCAATCCGTCTCTTGGCCAGTATTAAAAGACATTGTGAAATTTTATTTCGCTTTTATACCTTTTTTGCTCCCGGCATGGGACCCCATAGGCACACTTCATGCGTGCATTCGTAGGTGCCCCCTAGCATAGTGTTTATTCTATTCACCTCTTCCCAAAACTTCGCCACCACTGGGCACTCCCAGAACATGTGCCAGAAGCCAGCACGGTCATTTCCGCAGTTTTCGCAGGCCTGCATCGCCTCGTCATTGATGGTGTATTCTTGCGGATGTCAAATATACTCTGTGCAGGTAGTAGAATTGGATGAGCTGAAATCGCGCATTCCTGGATGACTTCTTAACTTTCTCCCACATCCTTGTCCACTGCTCATCTGAGATGTGTATCCCTGTATCCTCTTCCCATTTGCTTTAGATTGCTAGCTCCCCTAGCCGCCTGTAATGCACTGTACACTCTAGATACCCTTCCCCTACGCTACTCTAGGCCTAATAGCGTCTGCATCACTGGGTGTTTCTCCGGTATACCCTCCCAGATTTGTGCCATACGTTTCACCACCTTGGCATATGTGAGAAAATGACCCTTTGCTATTCGATACTCTTGGCTCCAGTCCTCGAAGGTCAATAGTTTCCCTTCTCTGGAAAAGTCCCCCACTGTGGTGCAGTGCCTGTCCCTCAGTTCTTTGAGGCCTACACTTTGCAATGCTGTCCTAACAGTAGCGTCAAACTCAATCGGGAGTTCCTTGCTATATAACTGCTAAGCATGCAATTTATTCAACAGTTTCAGCCACACCTCTGAGTCGATTTGAAGACTGCTGTGGTCCCCTTTCCCCCTATGCTTCTCCCCCCATCGCATAACAGCTCTATTCCCAGCCTCCCTGGCTGTATCCCCCACGCCCCGCCACCCCCCAGGAACCCTGCTAGTTCTCCCTCTGGCCCTGTCTGCCATTTTGCTGTGGCCTGCAGCTGCGCTGCCATGAAATAGAGGTTGAAATCCGGCATGTTAAGCCCCCCTTTCTTCTGCGGTGTAATGTCCGCATAGCCACCCTTGTGCGCCCCGTGTTCCATAATGACTCCCTTGTCCAACATCCTGAAGAATACCCTCTTCACTACGTTACGCTATATTTGTAAAATAGTAGAATAGACACAGGATGACCACCATTTTGCAAAGTGCAATCCTCCCCATCGGGGATAAAGGTAGCTGCTTCCAGAACGCAACTGCGTTCCCAATCCGCAAGAGCGCTTGTCCAGTGTTTCTCCATGGTGTATTTGTATCCCCAGATACTTGAAGGATTGCTACTCCCAACAAAGCTAATCGAGATAATTGGGGAGACCCGGCATCCCTGACGCGTCTTTGTTCCAGACACCACCTCTGCGAGACCCAACCACCTGCCCTTACCCTGGCCGTGGGAGCATTATATTACAGCCGCAGCCACTTCATCATTGTTTCTCCTAAACCACATGCCTCGAGCACCTTAAATAACCATGGCCACTCCAGCGAGTCAAAAGCTTTGCATTAGTCGCCACCAGAGCCAGTTCTCTTGGCGAGACCTTGACCAGATCCATTACCTGATGCACCCTGCGTAGGTTCATGCTAGTGTCCCGTCCACCTACAAACCCAGGAGCCACTCTCGCCAATATATTCGCTATTACCTTCCCCAGGATCTGTCTATATTTAACGAAATGGGCATATATGCGGCACTTTGTTGCGGGTTGCCCCCCCTTCTTGAATGTAACGGTGATCACCGCCTCCTTCATAGATACCGACAGTACCTCCTCCCAGAGCGTATAGTCATAGACTCACTTCAGTTGAGGCACTAGTACGTCCGCAAATGTTCTATAGAAATCCACCGGGAGACCATAAGCTACCGGGTGCTTTGTTCTGCATTGACTTAATTGATCCCAATATTTCCTATTCCTCTATGGGCTGGTCTAGGATGCTCCTCCCCTCTGTGCTCTGCCTCGGCATGTGTACCAAATCCAACAGATCGGAGGCTTCTTGGTCTGAAGAAGTCTTCTCCAACCTGTATAGTTCCTCGTAATATTTCTGGAAGACCCAATTTATTCCCTGTTGCATTGACACCAATTCCCCTTTCGGGTCCCGTATCCGTGTAATTGCCCCCCTTGGTTCTCATGTTTTATAAGCCAGGCTAAAAGCCACCCCGTTTTGTCACCCTCCCTGTGGATCTTTATGGTGTACAATCCCTTATCAAACCGCGCTAACGAGTTTAGGGCTTCCCCATGCGAGCTCGGCTTCTCTGCCAGCGCTTCCCCTACCTGCTGGCCCCTTTCCCGAGCAATCTCCAGTTGTCTTATTTCGCCTTCCAAGCATTTGGTGTCATCCAATAACCTCTGGACCCCTACCGTTTGAGACCTGCAAATCCTCCTCGGTGTCACCTTAAATGCCTCCCATTGGATCCCCACATTGCTCGCCGAGCCCTCATTTATTTCAAAGAATGATTGCTTCCCTCAAGGTCTGCACCGTGGCCACATCCCACAAAATCCCTTGTCTCATGCGCCACAACTGTATGTCTGACCGTTTACAAGTTCCCTCCAGTTTGGTGACTAATTGCGAATGGTCCGAGACAGTCCTATCGAAGTACACAGGGCTGTGAAACCAGTGGTAACACTCTCTCCCCACCAATAGATAATGTAACATGGAGAACGACCCATGCACCACAGAGCAGAATGAAAACGCCTTGTCCTGTCCCTCCCACTGGCCTACTAGAGCTATTGTCACCCATTGTACGTTCCACCTGTAAAGAGACCCTGGGAGCCACCCAGATCACCCTCTTGCATATGTAGAATACAAGGACCTGTATACATTACCCACCCCATCTGTCTTCCAATGTCTTTAGTCCTTCCCTCTGCAGGTAGATCTCCTGTAGCAGAGCTAGTTGCAACCCCATCTCTTCAGGTATTCTCCCACCTAAATTATTTTCCCTCCACCCCCCCTAGTCCCGCACATTCCATGTGCCATTATTAAAGTGGGTCCCACCTTTGTCTATGTTGACATTGTACCGCCCTGGCTGCGCCACAGTTGTAAGACCAGTTTGTCCAGCACCCTTCTCCCCTGGGCTCAGCGACACTTGAGCGCACTCCCTCCCTGACCCCCAACATATAGCAAACTCTTAACTCCCCAACATGCCCCCCCCATACTCCTCCCCTCCAACCGGTTTCCCTTTCAACCTGATTCGACCGGGCCAACCCTCCAGGTTTCCACTGCCACCCGGCGCAGTGAATGGGTCTCGGTGTTGGGGTGGTTCACAGCTCTTTCCCGCCCAGCTGCGCTGCTGCGTGCACCAAAACAAATGTAATAGAAAACATCTCAGTCGCCCCCCTCCAGGTTTTATAGGCGGCACTCGGTCCTCTTCATGGTTACAAATTCTTCTCCTCAGTGATTAGTGGCTTCCCTTCTCTTGCCGATGTTGAACAACCGGCTTCTGAGGTGCCGTCTTTGGATCCCTCCTGTGGAGCCAGTCCCATGCATCTTTCAGGGAGAGGAACAGTACTGAGTGGTTCATTTCTCCAGCATGGGGTCTTAGGTAGAGAGCAGTCATTGGCTCGGGGCAGTATGACCCAGAGACCAGTGATTGGTTGTTAAGAGAAAGACAGTTCAGAAGTGAAACTGATTTTTTTTTTTTTTTCTTTACCGAGGATTCTTAGCCTGACGGGGAATATTCACAAGCATGTGAATCCATGCCAGACCCATGCTGGAGAATAACAGTTACAGGTAAGTAACTTGTTCCTTCCATCACCTTTAATTTTGCCAGGAAAATTGTCATGTACCTTAAGCTCAGATCTGAGTCTACGGTGTGCTGAGTCGAAGGACCTTCTTTGTCTCTGAACCTCCTGAGTAAAGTCTGGGAAGATCAAGACACTGGCACCCTCCATCTGGATGTATCCTGCCTTGCGGGCCACCTGTAATATCGTGTCCCTATCCCTAAAGTTGAGCAGTTTGGCAATCATTGCTCTGGGTTGACCCCCCAGGAGTGGAGGTCTGCCCAGTACTCGGTGGGCTCTTTCCACAGTGAATAGCTTTGATAAGCCTTTCGGCCTCAGTCTCCAGTATCAATTTCTCCATGTATAACTCTGTGCTTGGACCCTCTTGGCCCCGCAGAATCCCTACTAGGAGTATATTATTGCGCCGGAAGCGACCCTCCGTCTTCTGCCTTCATTTCCAGCCCCCTCGTCGCTCTAATAAGGCCTCACACTTGGTTCCTGAGCGTTGCTACTTCGTCTTCCACAGTGCTCGCGTGTTGCTCTACCTCAGTCACCCTCTCGCCTACCTTGCGTATGTCTGCCCGTAGTAGGGACACGTCAACCCCCCCCTTCCTGTATCTTCCCTTCCAGAGAGCTCCTCGACTCTCGAATGGCTACAATCAGACCTTCCGTCATCACACTGTCACAGATTTCTGCCCCCGCTGCTTCGCCCTCTACCTCTTGACTCTTGGATGGTTTTTGCCTTGGGGCCGTGTAGTGTTCTATTCTTTGCTGGCCCTTCACCATCCTGCCAGCCAGGTAAAACTTAAAAGTGTAGTATACCATTCAAGTTCCTTTTCAAGGTTCAATGTAATGTCCCCGCAAAAATGTACCCTGACAAAAAAGTTGCCTTTTTTTTTTACAAGGGGAGCAGGGGACATCCCTGCAACCAGTCTCCATACATGTCACCATATATAATGTCGCCAATGTCTTTTCCTGACGGCATTATGTATGGGGACATGATTACCTTATACCCTTTTCAGATCAGTGGAACACAGACGAAGGTAAATAATAACTCTAACTTATTTTAGGATGGCACACAGCTATTCAAGATAAGTAAAACCCCAGACCGACTTATTATGGACAGGCTATACAGCAGGTCAGGGGAAGCAAGACCAGTTGGTAAACCTATTCACTAATATTCTGAAAAATAGTTAAGTGAGGCCAACCGCATCACTTTTGGGAAAGATGCATTACCAATTCACAGGCGAGTAAAATAACGTTGCATCTACTTTTTACAATGGCAGAACACATTCAAGGTATGTAAGAACCTTTATAACTGCTCATTCGGAGTAGCATTTATCAACCAACACTTATACAAGCAAGTAACTTTTAAAAATGTGTTATTCGAAGGGATTGTGTCCTCCGACGTATTCCTTATCTTAGATATCTCTTTCCAGCTTTGCTGGCCTCGGAAATTTTTTCTCTCTAGAGGGCGCTGCGTGTCGAAGTCCGCCGAGTCGATGTCACTCGACAGCCGCCGTATCGACGTCGACGTCATCCTGCCTATAAAGGCCGCGTGCAGCGACCGTTGCTCAGTTCCGTTTTTCCGTGCTTACTCAGTGCCTCGGAATATCGTTGCTCAGTTTCGTAGAGAATTATTCCAATTTCCTCGAGATATTCGATCCATACTCGATGGCTTCCTCGGCTGAACCGACGACCCCTCGGCCGGTTTTAAAAAAATGCCGAGACTGTGGAAAAAAGATGTCGCTAACTGACCCTCACAGGGTCTGTCTGTGGTGTTTGGGAGCTGAACACCATTGTTCGGAGTGCGAGGACTGTATGTCCATGACAGCTAAGGCCCTGAAGGAGCGTAGGGGGAAGCTGGAAAAAGGTAAGACTTCTAAAGCTTCTTCTTCCTCGACGAAGTCAAGACATTGGTCTCCTCGTCACTATTCGCGCTCCAGGTCTCGAAGCGGGTCCCATCACTCCTCAAGATCGAAGCACTCGAAAAGGAGACGCCGAAGATCCCCTTCTTCGTCCTCCTCTTCCTCTGTTTCACCTAAGAGAATCCCTTGCCCCACGAAACATAGTTCCCGGGCTGAATGGGAGGAATTCCGAAAAAATAGGATGAGCGTCTTCGAGAAAGCGGCCTCGATCCCCTCAGACTGCCGAGAGAGATGCTCTGGTCGAAAGACCCGAAGGTCCAAAACGCTGCGAGTCGCAGTACCCGGCGAAGGAAGCTTCTCGAGCGCGTCACGAACACTCGAGTAAAGCAAAGACCTCGAATCCTTCTTCGAAGGTGCCGTCGACGAAGGTTCCGTCGACGCCGAGGTCAGTGTCTTCGCCGTTGTCGAAGGGACCTTCGACACACGGGTCTGTCGGCTCGACGCCATCCTCAACACTGGCGTCGACGCCAAGGAAAGTCACGGTTGCGGCGCACCCAGTGGCTATTCCCAGGTCTTCGATGATGTCGTCGAGATTGTCGACATCCTCGAGCAGAATTCCAATTCTATCGAGGACCTCGAGGCCTCCACCTTTGTTTTCAACGCCACGTTCGAAGCCTTTGGCGTCGACGACATCAACGTTTTCGAGGCCGATTACAACAAGTTTGGCACCCTCTGCCTTGGAGATGGGTTTCACACCCTTTGTGAGCTCAGACCAATTGAGAACAATGTCCTCAATTATGGAAGAGGGAGAACTGTCTGATCAATAAGAGACATTTGAGTTGCAGGGATCTGCAACCCCAGTTCAAGAGGAGTTATCCTCAGAGGAACGCAGATTAAAGGAACTCCATGATTCCTTACATGAGGCAAGTGGTTTAGACACTTCCCCAGAGGTGGAGTTCGCTAGGCCAGACCCGGGGGAGCATGCTGAAACCCCTTATAGAGCCTTAATGGCCAGGATCACAGAATTTATGGGGTCGTCCCACAGGAACCTCTGCGAGAGGAACCTCTGCGAGAGGCAAGTCCTTTCGCTTCTACTCCGCATTCGGAAGAGGTAGAGGACGACCGGCTCAAAGGGGACAAAGAACTACCCGAGGTGGACGGGGTAGATATTCAAAAGCCGCCGCAACAGCAGATGCCTCTTTACCATCGGCATCTGCATCAGCCACCCCAAAACCACTCTGAGGACTTCCCTCACTAGACACCTGTAGGAGGCAGGTTAACTCAACATCTGGCGGAATGGCAGGCTATCACGTCAGATACTTGGGCATTGGAGACAGTTGCACAAGGTTACTGCCTGCCTCTCCTACGCATACCTCCGAGTCATCCACCGGGGATCAGCTCTCAAAAAGCTCCAGATCCGCTCCTCTTGCAAGAAATTTTAGACCTGCTAGAGAAAGGTGCCATAGAACCGGTACCTGTAGCGGAGAAGAACAAGGGCTGGTACTCCCCTTACTTTCTCATTCCAAAGAAAGACGGAGGACTGAGACCCATCTTGGACTTGCGAGAATTGAACAAATTCCTCAGGAAAGACAAATTCAAGATGGTAACTTTCTCAGATCATTCAGGCCCTTCAGTTCCAGCACTGGTTGGTATCTCTGGACCTTCAGGACGCTTATTTCCATGCACCAATCCATCTCAAACACAGGAAATATCTGAGGTTCGCAATTGGCAACTCTCATTATCAATTTTGAGTGCTGCCATTTGGGCCGACCTCCGGCCCGAGGGTCTTCACCAAGTTAATGTCGGTAGTGGCTGCAAGTCTAAGGAGGGAAGGGATTCACGTCTACCCCTACCTGGACGATTGGTTGATCAGAGCTGTATCTTCGGAACAAGCTCAGATCCAGCTAGATCATGTTTGCCACTCCCTTCACAGACTGGGCTTCTCCCTCAATTTAAAGAAGTCACAAATGATACCATCGCAGAGACTCCAGTTCATTGGAGCGATCCTGGACACCTCCCTGGGAAAAGCCTCGCCACCAGAGGTGAGGGCTCAAGATATTCTACAGATGGTCACCAAGTTTCAAGATGCACCAACGTCTCCCAGCCTTCGACTTTTTGAGGTTGCTAGGCCTCATGGCATCCTGCATTTTCCTAGTGCCAGAGGCTCGCCTGAGAATGAGATCCCTCCAGTGGGCACTGAGAACTCAGTGGTCACAATTCTCAGGGAGAATGACAGATCTTCAGTTTCCCGACAGGGTGGCTCGAGACCTTCAGTGGTGGGCCTGTCAGGAGAACATTCTGAAAGGAGAGCAGTTTTGGCAACCCTGGTCGGAGATAACAGTAGTCACGGATGCCTCACTCACGGGGTGGGGAGCCCACGCCAACGACTTGACCATCAGCCGTCGTTGGTCTCCATCGGAGTCCAGACTACATATCAACCTGTTAGAGCTGAGGGCCATCAGACTTGCGCTGAAGGCTTTTCTGCCATTTGTACAAGGAAAGAATGTCCTGATAATGACGGACAACACAGTGGCCATGCATTACCTCAACAAAAGAGGAGGCGTAGGATCACTACCTCTGTGCAGAGAGGCGATGCAGCTCTGGTTTTGGGCAATCCAAGAAGGAATCTCTATCGGCAGTTCACCTAGCCGGAGAGAAGAACTTGACAGCAGACGCTCTGAGCAGGCAGAGCACAGTCTCCCACGAGTGGGAACTAGCACAGGAAGTACTTCAAGAGATCTTCGCCCTTTGGGGAACCCCTCAGGTGGATCTGTTCACCACCAGTGTCAACAGGAAGTGCGATCTGTTCTGTTCAAGGGAATTTCCCCCGAGAGGAGCTCTGGGAGACGCGTTCATAGTGGACTGGGAGTTTCCGCTCCTGTACGTGTTTCCACTGGTCCCTGTCATTCCTCAAATGATCAGGAGGTTGAGAAGATTCCGGAAAACCATGATCCTAATTGCCCCGGATTGGGCCAGGAGAACGTGGTACCCGGACCTTCTAGACTTGTCCATCTGCCCTCCAATTCAACTTCCACTCAGAGAGAATCTGCTCTCACAGAAGGGAGGTAAGGTTCTCCATCCAGACATCAAAACCCTCAACCTTCACGCTTGGCTTCTGAAAGGCTGAGGTACAAGGATTGGGACCTCCCTGATGATGTTATGGAGGTGTTGCTTTCGGCAAGAAGGCCAGCAACAAAATCTTTATACCGCTGCCGTTGGAACAGATTTTGCAGCTGGTGTAGGGAAAAGAATATCGATCCCTTTTCATGTGGTACACCAATGGTTTTATCCTTCCTACTTTATTTAGCGAATTCAGGCCTTCAAGTTGGCACCATCAAGGGCTATCTCGCAGCGCTATCCATCTTTAAGCGCACTGCGGAAGAACCATCCTATTTCAAGTTACCCTTGGTAATACAGTTTCTAAAGGGATTAACTAACGTTTATCCCCCAAGACCATTCCAGGTTCCCCTATGGGATTTAAATTTAGTCCTAACTTTCCTTATGGGCACACCTTTCGAACCACTCCACTCTTGTTCGTTAAGCTTTCTTACCCTTAAGACTGTTTTATTAGTAGCACTTACATCTGCTAGAAGGGTGAGCGAGTTACAAGCTCTTTCTTGTAAACCCCCTCATACAATCTTTCACAAAGACAAAGTTGTTCTGCAAGTGAAGCCTAATTTCCTCCCAAAGGTGGTTTCTGAATTTCATATCACACAGAAGATTACCCTTCCATCTTTCTATCCTCCTCCCCATCCGGGGAAAGAGGAAGAGAGGTTACACAGGCTGGACCCAAGAAGGGCTTTAAGTTTTTACATTAGTAGATTGGCTAGGATAAGACAAGCAGACCAGCTGTTTGTAGGCTACGCAGGTCACAAGCTGGGGTTACCGAAAACTAAGACCATTTCCAGATGGATCATTTTAGCCATTTTGGAATGTTATAAACTGGCAGGAAAAGAGCCCCCTCAAAATCTTAGGGCTCATTCGACCAGAGGTATCGCAGCTTCATCGGCCCTCAAAAGAGGAGTGCCGGTTAGAGACAAGTGCGGCTGCCACATGGTCATCCGTCCATACCTTTACACGGTTTTACAACTTTGATTCCTCCTCCAGTCAGGAAACTAGGTTTGGAAGGGCAGTATTGCACTCTATTCATCAATAAGAGGAAGCATGAAGTCAGTACTCCCACCTCCAGTAACAGAATACTGCTATGGGAGCCTATCTAAGATAAGGAATACGTCGGAGGACACAATCCCTTCGAAGAACAAGTTACTTCTTACCTTGTAACGTTCTTTCGATGGGATGTTCCTCCGACGTATTCCTCATCGACCCTCCCATCCATCCCCGCAGTACTACTTCCCTTGTGGTACAGCTTACGCTCCTTCAGGGTGATTAGTCTAGTCCAGAAAGAATTATTGTGGGCTACAAAACGGAACTGAGCAACGGTCGCTGCGCGCCCTTTATAGGCAGGATGACGTCAACGTCGATACGGCGGCTGTCGAGGGACATCGACTCGGCGGACGTCGACGCGCAGCGCCCTCTAGAGAGAAGAAATTTCCGAGGCCAGCAAAGCTGGAAAGAGATATCGAAGATAAGGAATACGTCGGAGGAACATCCCATCGAAAGAATGTTACAAGGTAAGAATTAACTTGTTCTTCTTTTCAAGGCAGCATCCTTTTCTTATCCAGTCCTTCCCTAGTCTATTGCAGGAGTTCTCACAGAGGCAGAAGAGGGACCCTAGTGGTCTAGGACCCAGTTGTGGGCAGGGTGAGAGATGATTTGTTTGCAGGGAAAGTCAGAGTTTTTGATTTCTCTTCAAACAAGTATTTCACTTTTAGTGGTAGTTGAAATGGTTCAGGGACTTCTCTAAAGACACCCTAGCAGGATTCCAGCAGTGGGCCTTGGTGAACTGGATGAGAGAACTCACAAGAAATGCCCCACAGCTATACAGAAATCACACGGCTTAAGGGTAAGTAAATTCCCCAGACAACACAGTACCTCAACACAGAAGAGTTTGCAGCGAGGGAGACTGCGGCATCTGCTGCCAAAAACCTGGTTGAAGTCCTTGTCATGGAGACTGAAGATAAAACACTAAATTATTTTGTAACCAGGAAGGCTCCAGGCACGACTTTCTTCATGGCTGGATGCGGCTCTTTGGTTTTGGCGCCCTTTTCAGGAGCCAGAAGAAGACAATGTCCCTGGTCGTATTCTCATCACTTGGAAGGTCCAGCACTCTGAGGAGACTTTTCAGATTTGATTCACGTCTCTGGAGGTCCAGCAGGATGTCACCAAAATGTCAGCGTGATTCGGAAATCAGAAGACCGTGCACCCAGTGCTCCAGATGAAATTTGGAAGTGGGTGTATTTTACTCCCTATATTAAAGTTGGGAGCAAAATCATTATTTCTTGGCATCTAATTATTCATACACATTTAAAGTTCATGTTTACTTCTTCTGAACAGGCAGTAATACCGGTTTGTTCCTGTGGTACTATGTGCACTACTGTCAAACAAATCCACGAAGCTGTGTAGGTGAAAACAGGGGCACAATGTTCTACATCTTATTTTTGTGTTGGGGTATTTGTACTCCCCATTATTATTTTTTGCGTATTTGCCTATTTTAGTGATTTAAAGTACCTGCTACACTTCTTATCTGTTCATGTTAAAGGATATTTATACCGCGCACGATCACCACCACAGCGGTCCCCTGGCACTCTGGCGGATATGAAAGAAAAGGGGGTAGTTTAGTGCACATTAGCGATGTTTGGAGAAAGGGAGCTGTGATTTGCTGTTGGCAGCTTCAGTTCAGTTAACACAGTTCGCTGAGCTTTTTGTTATGGTATCCGGTCGGAGTCCTTAGTGTGCTGTTGTGTAAGGATCTGTGTGGTGTTGCAGTGTGGTGAAGTGTGTGCAGGTTGCAGCGGTTTAAGAGGTATGGTTGTGTTAAGTTAGGGTTTGAGAGGTGTGTGAAGAGGGGTGAGGTTTTAGTAGTGTTGGTTATTGGCATTTTTGTCTGGAGAAGCACGCACTCATATTGATCTACTTTCAGTAAGACCAGGCTGTCTCATCTCTCTATCCATATGTTGCATTAGTTAATCTCTAAAATTCTATGTTCTTACTCTGTTCAGCCCTTACATCCCAGTCTGTGCCCAATGCAAGTTGGTCCTTGCAGATCTATCTAGTTGTGACCCATGACCATACAAACAGCTCTTTGCGATGCAGTACAGTTCAGTCCTTACCAGGATGTCTGGATTGACGCAAGTGAATCATCATACCTATGTCTTAGATGATTTTGTTGTGTGTTGGGTTGATGATTAGGAAGTCCGTAAATCTCCAGGAATCCTGCTAGGATATCGTGTATGCCGGTCTAGTGCATTCCGTCTTCTACTTACTAACGTTGGTGTGGTGATAGTGGTCTAATTGGATGGCGGGTTAGCTAAGGCTTACCCCAGCAATCTGGGTGGTCTTGAGGTCGCTTGAAGACAGAGGCCTGCAAGAGCACGGGAAGCATGGCTCAGTCCATGGCAGGAGAATCAAAGTTAAAATCTTACCCAAAACTTCTCATTTACGTCAGTTCTATTCTCTCACTTGTGACTCATGAGTATAAACATTCCAATAATGATTCTCATTTGTTCTTGTTATAGTCTCTCTCATGACTGTGATGCGTATGATTGTGCCGATTATGCAGATTATCATTCACTCCCCTGGGTCTCCCATTTTCCCCATTTAGCAGACAAATGCTAACCTTTCCTATCCAAATGGCGAACACTGGTAGCTAAAAATTCAGGAGCCATGTTTTTCAAGATGGTATCTGAGCCCCCTTTGTTTAAAACGGTCCCTGTCTTCTTTTTTTGCCATTTCTTTTTGGAAAGGTCTTTCTAGCGTTTGTTTGCGCCAAACTAGGTTTGGTCCCTTTGTTTCTACGCCAGATTGTCTGGGGTGGGCAGGAAGTGAGGGAGGTTGTGATGGTTGAGCTAAAACATGGCGCTGGTGCGCAGTGCATTCTGGGAGCACTGAGCCATGATGGATATTTATCCATGCCTCAGTGGAAAGCTACACTTGCTTTGCGAAACAACATGTTTTCAACGTTATTCGCTGATGAGCTTGGAATGCAGGCCTTCCCAGCCAAGGACACGGCGCTGGGAAAGCTAAGATCCGCAGGTGCCGGCTGGTACCTGATAGCGAAGTTTGTTTTGGGTTTGCTCGGCCTGTTCCATGGTTTTGAGATGAGTTATGGAATTGTTTCCCGGGGCGTTTAGGAGAGAGAAGTGCTTTGCTCCTTGAGGTTACTGTCGGTTGACCCAGCTGGCAACCAACGGTCACCCATCAATGCGCAAGCGCATTGCCAGAAGGTTCGAGAAGTTGCCACCCCTTGTTGAGGAGGGCATATATGCGGAAGCCCTCAACGGTCCGACGGGATAAGCACAAAGACTTCAGTCGGAGGGGGGACGCTTCGGTCCGACACTCCTGTGGGTTGTTGTGCTCTTGGCCTGGCTGTTATCGGGGTTTTTCAGCCGCTTCTGGCGAGATGAAGTTCCATTAAGCTACGCCCACGGTGATGTATTTCTTTCTTTGACTTATTTATGTTTTCTGTGATCTATGCCCATGTGAGTTGTATGAGTTATTTCTATGTACCTGTAAGCTTTGAATAAATAGCCGTAAAGAGCTGATTATCTTCTAAAGTGTGCGTGGCTGTGAATTATTGTCTGTTTTTGGGTTGAAGTATTTGCTCTATAATTGCACTGGTGATTTATGGTAGTTCCGTGCACTTTTCAGAGGAGAGCAATACAGAGGTGCCCGAAACTCCTTGTGCTTATTCTCCTAGGAGACCCAAATGCACTCTGGTGTGATTGGCTGGCTTACTGTCCGGCAAGGACAGCCACCCTGCTGGGTGAGTGGCAGCTAGGCTGGAATGAATGGGCGAAAACTGTTTAAAAGACAAGTCTTTTGGACTGGAAAGAAAAGTTGACCACTGGAGCGAAAGAACCGAAGACGAGCTGGAAGAGGACTGCTGCTGCAACTACTGGACTGTTGGTTTGCCCGGTGGAGCCCTGCTGCAGATCCGAATCGCCAAGTTCACCTCGACAGAGAAGCCATTCAAGGATGACTTCTTCCTTTGAGTTGGTAGGACCAATCAACTCGAAAGCCACCGGGACACCATTCTTGGAGCTGGTTAGGATTAACGAGGGAGAAGGACACCAGCTTGTGCGCTTTAAGACAGCTACCGGAATCGAAGATTTGCCAGTTTGCCAGCTTTGTGACGAGTACCCGTGCAGTGCTGGAGTTCCCCCCCGACGTCCTCCCTCTTGTCCCCACGACTGAGGCTCAGGAACAGCGAGATCTGCAGGAACTGCCAGGAACAGAAGTCTTCAGCTGCATCTTTTTCTTTAATATAAGGTACTGTGAAAACCCGACCGAGAGAACTCATCTCTCACTGCGAAAGTGCGTACAACTTTGGCAACCTGCAAGCCTAGTTTTCTTGTGACCAGAAATATGGAACTTTCTTCTGTGAAGGACTACCAAGAACCGTGGCAAAGACTTTTCCATTTAAATACCAGAACCGTTTTTACCCATACAAGACACTAGTACATTGACTTTGGCCTACCTATTGCATTGAAACAACTCCTCTGGTGAACTCAAACTATTTGCACTGTTTCAGAGTAACTCTAATATTAGTTTTTATTAACTTATGCCTTTTTGCTCCTACTTCAATTGCTCTGAATGCCGTTTTGCTCCTACTTCAAAGTAGTGAATATGTTTCAGAACCGCTTAATGTGAAGTATTGGAGTATATTTTTGTGTGATATTAATTGCCTCCTTTTAGTGAATGTTTTCTAACAGATTGTGTAAATAAATTAAGAAGTGTTTTACCAAGAAACCTTGTGTTAAGTGTCTATCTGAATACTTGTAATTGGACATCTGTGTAACATCCTTACAAGCTCACATTCCCTATTGAGATAAGCCTGGCTGCTCAGCTCGCTACCACAAAACTGTGTAGTACAGATTATACCAAAGTTTGGTTTTGCTTACACCTGTAGTCCTAGTTGTGTGTAATGGTCCCAAAGGATACTGCATACACACTTTGCCTAAGACTTCAGCTGCCTTGTTACCGACGGAAACACGTCTGGTCTCTTGTATCTGCAGGACACTCCACGTCTTGCTACAGCTTTGCTTCCCAGCCCAGCTCACTGCCCTTTTTATGTTCTCTTCCTTCTCTTCCCCACGCGCCTCCTACTTCCTGACTGATGTAGCCCTGGGGCTTTCCTTTCACAAGGGTTTGTTCCCATTTCTTTCTCTCTGGTCAGTTCTATCTTCCTAGGATTCGTATGTGTACTTCCCACTTTTCTTTGTCATGGAAGGGTGAGGGGGGAGGGCACCTGTTTCAAAAAGTGAAGAACAAAGAGTTACAGAACCAAAGAAACAGGCAACCCCTCCCTTTTGCACATTCACTCAATCAATATCAGCCCATGAACCAGAATTTCTGTTAAAAGCAATTTATAAATCTTTTTTATTTTTTATAAAATAATGAATAAAAACATCAACATATCACAAAAAAACTGCAGCGGCGGTAACAACTTTTTGAGCTGTGACACAGGTCTCATGTAGAGTGCTTATCTCCCCTGTCCTGCGCGAACTGCTTTGGCTGTCGGTATGATATGGTATTTGTAACGTGCCTATACACAAGTGTTTCAAGGCGCGACGAGGCAAGGGAGGGGAAGAAAGGGAGGACAGACAACGATCCTGCTAGGCCAGGTGTCATTCAGATCGCGCGTGTGGGGAAAGGGACAGGGACAGTGCAGTACATGAGAATAGATAAAACAAAAAGTAACGGCCATCATGTGGCAAGTGCATGGGTAAGTGCAGACATCAGGTGCTAAGGTCTGGTAGGGGGACTGTAGTAATACAGAAACAGTACCCAAGTGCGGGGGTTGCCAGGTGGGCAGTGCAGGTGTGTGGTGCTGGCGGGGTGGGACCTGGGTCAGATATCAGAGGGTGTCCAGGTAGCCGGTGCAATTCTGGTGACACCAAGGAGGTCAGCAGAGGAGAGGAGGAGAAAAAGCAGAAGCAAAGAGAAGGGTTTTGAGGTGCTCTGGAACCGGAGATGGTTCTCAAGTTTAAGGGAGGCAGGGAGGCTATTCCATAGGGAGGCCCCAGTCGAAGAAAGAAATCTACCACCAACTTGTTGCTTAGAAATGCGACTGACTTGAGGGAGTGGGAAGCGGATGAGCGCAGAGCTCGAGAAGGAAGATATTTAGGGAAAGACATTTGAAGGTATTGAGGCCCCAGGCGGCCTTGTGGACAATGCAGAGGGTTTTGAACTTAATCCTCGCAGCCACTGGGAGCCTGTGCAGAGATTTCAGTCCTGGAGAGATAAGATCCCTGGGCTTGAGGCCAAGGACAAGTCTTGCGGTTGGTAAGGAAATCCAGTTTCTCTATGTGCGTTGTGCACCAGGCTTTCTTTAAAACTTGGGCCGAGTACCTTCAGCTCAGGTTCTGCCTCTAGGCACTGTCATGGACCCTACACTTACAAACTTCTCCTCCTATTCAAGTTCCACGCATTCAATGAACACGCTCTGGGTGCCGCGCCTTATCTGTGTAACGCTCTCCCTATAGCACTTCGTGCTATTGATATATTTTATTTGTATCGCGCTCATACACAAGTGTTTCCGTTGTGAACCATCTTAGTTTCTGCCACGCCATGAAGGTCTTTATTTTCTAAATTCTTTTTTTCCTCTTTACCCTTGATCTCCGGATTGGCACCAAGATGCCATTAGTTTGGCTAATGTCGCGCTTGATACATTTTCATAACATAACCAATAGAATACCAAGCTCATTGAGAAAATAGGGGTTAGTACACCAAAACCATGTGGAAACTTTCGACACAGAATATAAACCATTGAAAATCGATACAAAATGAAAAATGTGTCTCACGTTCGACACCTTATTGTACCATACATATATTTCAATGTAATATGCTTTTGTACTGGAGACAGACCGACTTAAGACTGTCTGCCGTATGGAAACCTTTCTGGTATTCCACTGAGGAGTTGTATACTTCACGGTACAAAAGTGTGTTTTTTTTTTTTTTTGGTTCCAGAGTTGGTTCCAGAGTTTAGTCATTTAAAGGAAACTGGCTAGCAATAAATATGTCTACTCAGAGAAAAGGTTGATACTGTGTTTCGGCCCCACATTTACGTTATGTCCATCCTGGGATGGTCTTAACCGATTTGGGGAGGGGTTTCATCAGGACGTATGATTTCTTTACGGATAAGAAAAGATCTGGGAAAACCCGGTTTTCCTTGAAATAAAGACAAAACCACAGTGAAAGACCACACTAATTATCTCTGGCCTGACTGAGGGATCTTCAAGTATTGTTATAATGGTCGTTGTAAAATGAGGCTAACTTTTGTTTTCATGTTGAGCATGTAGGCAAATAATATTTCTTTTTTCATTTAATCAAGAAGGTTGGTATCTTCCACTTAATGAGTTAACAGTCAGTAAGTATATTGTGGATTAAATCACTTTCACATACATTATATGCATATGTACCGTGCTTCCTCCATGCGTCCTTCGTCCCAGTGGACTGGGAGTTAAAAGGGGATCTTCTATTTCATGATGGCAATAACACATTTTTACCCTCTCTTCACAGATCTCATCCTCAGAGAGGTTTACAGGTGCTTTTTCCAGGTCCTCTAGGGAGTTACTCCTGGGAACGTGAATCCTGGTCCCCAAAGAGGGAGTCTCTCCCGGTGGGCTCCCACTTGCCTCTACTCCTAGAGAGGGTATATCGCAACAGGCTCCCACCCCTAGCCTCACAGGGTGGGGGTGGGGGGGAGAAGGGACTAATTTCTGTGATTCATCACAGGTTTTGTTTTTGTGGGGGTTTTCATCAATTTATGGGAGGTGACGGTGGTGCAGCTGTGTTGTGGGATTTAGCTGGTGGTTATTTGCATTTGAGGATTGTTTTGCATGCTGTTCATATGGATGATATGATATACAAGTCATTTAGAATGTGCCAGTACACAAGTGTTTCTAGGCGCGACAAGACAAGGGAGGGAAGACCGGGAGGACAAGACAAACAATCTTACTAGGCCTTGTGTCATTCAGATTGTGCGAGAACGAGAAGTGTAAGGGCAAAGGGAGGGGGAATGCAAGGGGGAGGGGGAACAGGGCAGCAATGCGCTGAGTAAGTGCAGGCAGGGCAGGGCAGCGCAGCTCTGGGTAGTGTATTTTGTATTTTATTATATTTTATATAGCGCTTTTTACCAAAGTGCTTCACAAAGAACAATCGGCAGTACAATAAAATCAGCTTAAACAGTTGTGTTCAAGGGGGTAAGTTCGTGGAAGGGGGAGAAGTGGAAAGTACAAAACGGAGGAGAGAAAAGACCTCTCTCCCACTATAAAGATCTCTCAAATCTAGCAGGGGTTCTGTGCCCAAATGTCATTGTGGTACATTTAGACTGCATTGATGGGCCTCCAAACTGCATTGTGTGATATTTAGACTGCATTGATAGGCCTCTATCCCACTACACAGGTTTCTCAAATCTAGCAGGGGTTCTGTCTCCAACTTCACTGTGTGATATTAGACTACATTGATGGGTGCCTCCCCACTACACAGGTCTCTCAAACTTCTCTGACCAATTCACTCTAAAGTGAGACAGAACCCACCAGAGAATTGCTGTGGAGGGCCACTCGGATTAGGGCCACAAAAGGTGTAAACCCTAGCTACGCCCCTCCAAGCCACTCTTCAGCTAGTAGATACCCTTCTCTAACCCACATAGCTAGCCCACCGCAGTGAACCTCGTACAGGGAAACGGACACTAAAGTGAGCCACCGATAACACCCAACTATACAACCCTTAACCACCTCCCCTATCCCTCTCAATACAGCGACTGAACAAGTCAGCAACATCAGCTGGAATACAACCTACAGACAGAGCCCAACCTAGTAGAGGACAGCCCTCCACACCCACTAGTACACCACAAGACAACCAGACCAAAGCAGAACCGATTGGACATCACCAAACCGACTAAACAACTCTCAATCTCACAATGCCGTTCAAACGACCCATTCCGAGGGAAGGAAAAAGAGAAGAAAGAACAAACACTCCAGAACAGCAACAAAGAAAGACAACTACAGAACACGCCCCCACAGACAAACACAAATCACACCAACACTGAGAAAAGAGATAAATCCTTCTACTTAACTCCATACCTCGCTGACAACTGGTTACCACAGCAAACCAACCCCTGAAGCAGCAACATCAAACAACCTAACACAAGCACATAGAAGGATGAACAACAAAAAAAACACGACCAATGCGATCAACAAAGCAAGAAGAACTTCAAATCGGCAACCACAACTCCTGGAAGACGAACCCGATGAAAACAAAAACCCAAGACAGAATCTAGACGAACTCTTGGAAGACGCTGATACCCCGAAACCTACATCCCAACAAGAGATCGACCAGGAAGGAAACCTCAACACCGATCAGAAGACGACCTCAACAAGAAAGTCCAAACCAAACACCCACAAACTCCACTGCAATCTAATAAATGCAAGATCCATGTCAAAACACTCAACAGAGTTCTTCAACCTACTCGATGAAAACGACATTGACATCCTGTTCATCACAGAAACCTAGCTGGACGACCACTACAAAATCACACTCCAAAGCTGCCTTCCAACCAATTTCAAATGCCTTCAAATAAACAGGAAAAACAAAAAAGGAGGCGGCATCGCAATAGCATTCAAAGGACATCTGAAAATAAAAACTGATGAACCAATCAACATCCTCAACTGCGAAACCATGGTGATGCACCTAACAGCGAGCCCAGAAACCAACATCACATTCATCCTGGTGTACAGACCACCGACATATGATGCAACCTTTGTCGACCACTTCATAGAAGCCATCACCAACTTAGCCATCAACCACGAACACCTAATCATCCTGGGGGACTTCAACATCTGGTTTGAAGACAGTCACGGCAACTCCCAAAACTCACTGATTGAACAACTCGCTACCGTGAAACTACGACAACTAGTCAAAGGAGCAACACACTCAGCAGGACACACCCTCGACGCAATTTTTGCCAAAGAAAAACTCACCACGGCACCACCGATACAAATACTGTGGCGCGACCACCTCATCATCCCATTCATGATCTCCCTACCTACGCAAGTCTGCATCCAACCTCCTAAACTCACAACAATCACAAAAAGAAACTGGAAACACATAAAAGAAAGCAACCTATTCGAGCAATTGGAATTAAACAAACCCTCAACTACAGAACTAGAGCTAGCTGACCTAGACGGGAAAGCGGAGCTACTACACAAATGGATTGCAGACACAATAGAGAAGATCGCCCCAGAAAAACTATTCAACCCATCAAAAAAAGAGCAATGACAAAATGGTTCACCCCACTATTAAACCCCATGAAAAAGGAAAACAAAAAGATGGAATTGGAATGGAGGAAAGAATACAACCTTGACAAACTGTTCCAGAAACAAATCCGCGCATACAAGAAGGACATTCAAAAGGCGAAGAGAAGGCATTATGATGACAGAATCACCAATGGCACCAACACACAAAAAGAAATGTTTAACATCATTCAAGAGATGAGAAACCCACCAGGCTGCGATAACACCCAGACCCCCCCCTCAGAGAAACTATACAACGACCTTCCAGACCAGACATCCGACAAACCATACAAGAGAGACCAACCAACCACAACATACAACCAACCCTAACACAGAACCACAGCGCAAACTCAAAAACTTTCCTGAAATATCAGCAGAGGCATTCGCAATGCTGGTTAAACGCAGCAAGAAAGCTGGATCACCCATTGATCCCTGTCCCCCGGACATCTACAAATCAATCCTCGCCCAAGGAACGCCAGCAGAATATTACAGAAACCTTCTAAATCTATCGCTAGCAACAGGGACTGTACCAAGGATCTTCAAATCAGCATATATCAAGCCACATTTGAAAAACAAAAGTGGCGATGTAGAAAACCTCTCATACTACAGGCCGATCTCAAACATTCCCTACCCGGCAAAAGTCCTGGAAACCTACGTATATAAACTTATCCAAGAACACGTAGAAAAACACCACCTGCTAGACGAAGCTCAAGTCGGTTTCAGACCAGCAAGAGGAACGGAAATAGCACTATCCATCCATCTGGGACGACCTAAAAAACTAACGCAGATTAAAACGCAACCTCAGCCCTTATTCTGCTCGACCTCTCTGCAGCCTTTGACACAGTTAGCCACGACACCCTGACCAAAAGACTAGCAGACAAAGGCGTAACAGACACAACTACTCTGGACTAAATCATTCCTAGCAGACAGAACAGAAACCATTTGGATTAAACCCTTCCCAATACACTCCACGAGTTAACGACTGTGGAGTGCCTCAAGGATCCTCACTGTCGCTACGCTATTTCAACATCTACCAGACTCCGGATATCAGAATCTTAAAAAAATACAACATTACATGCTACAACTACGCAGATGATACTCCAATCATCTACAAAATCGGACACCCCGAAGCCGATCACTTAACCCTAATCGATAGTCTGAAAGAAGCATTCTACTAGATGAATGCCAACAACCTGAAAACCAACCCAGGAAATCATGGTCATAGCCAAAGACCAAGAGAACGAAATCGCCATCCTGTGGCCAACGGAAATGGGAACTGCACCAACACCATCTAAGGTAGTAAAAAATCTGAGTCCTGATGGACAACACCCTAACCTTAGAACCACAAATAAATGCAACAGTGAAGAAATGTTTTTTCCTCCTCCACACGGCAAGAAGAATCCTACCTTTCCTTCACGCACAAAACGCTCACTATCGTCGCCCTCATGTCAAGAATAGACTATGCAAACAGCCTCTACCTCGGAATAGCTCCTGAAGAAACTACAACGGATCCAAAACGCTACAGCCAGACTACTCCTCAAACTATCCAGAAGAGACCACCTCACTCCTGCCCTAAAACCACTCACTGGCTCCCAGTAAAACATTGCATCACCTTCAGAACCATGTGCATAACCCACAGGGCAATCAGTGGACAAGGAGCAGAATTCCTACAAAAGAAAATACCAATCTACAAACCAACAAGACCCCTGCGATCAAGCAACAAAATCCGCCTGGAACTAAAACCTGACCTTAAGAAAACACTTGGAGGCACCTCCTTCTGCCACTTGGCCGCAAAAACCTGAAACATCCCAAAAGAAAGAAGAAACACCGAAGATCACCACAAATTCAGGAAATACTTAAAACCTGGCTCCTCAACACCACAGACTCAAACTGAAAACCGAAACAGAGAAAAGGATGACTAAACAGGAAAGGACACTGACAGCCCAGAACCGACAGGGAACCACCCACGGCACCTGGACAGGTGACACCGGATAGACTGGAACGCAGGCGACACGCATGAAGACAGTCAACTACCCCAGCCATTCCCACCCAATATACTCACCCGACCCTTAGTTGCTACCAGGTACCACAATGTTGTGGAATTGTCGGGATCGTGGCAATTGCCACACTAGCTGAGTTGTGGACCTAGGCAGGTGCACTGCCCACAGAAGTATGAAGGGAGGACAGGTGGGGTTGTGAGGGAGGCTGGTGGAGGTGGGGGCCAGATGTGAAAGGGACCTTGAATGCCAGACGGGCCTAGACCAGGACAGAGATGCCAACTAACCAATTCCACTAACAATTTCCCCACTCTGCATTCACCTCTCAAACTCCGAACCAAACACAAACCTACAGCATAACAAACTGCACACACTTCACTACATTGCAACAACAAAACAACATAGACTTGCACAACAGTACACGACGACTACCGGCCGCAAACACCCCAGGCCCAGCCAACGGACCCACCGGGCTGAGGTCGCCAACAGGAAATCACTGCTCTCTTGCACTTTTCCTGCTTTCTCCCACTAACTCAACCTCCCTTCCTTTTTCAGAGCCGCCAGTGCGCCAGGGGACCACTCCGGTGGTGATAGTGCACGGTACAAATGTCCTTTAACATTGTTTTGTTTGTTTGTTTTTATTACTTATATTGCGCACCAGACAGACCCAGGAGTAACCGGGCGCATTTTATAAGATATCTCAAAGCTTAGTTACAAGATCACATGGCAAGTAGAGCAGCAAAAATAAAATACAACAATTAAAATGCAACAAATATACAAGAATATACAGCAGGTAAAAAGTGTAAAAGCATGTATTTACAGTCCTAAACATTAACATAATAAGTGAAATAAATGAATACAGGCAAGGAAAAGGTGGTAGTGCAGCAAGCAAGTGGCAAGTACATGATTGATCAGATGGGGTATAGCTGATAAGTGCAGAAGAAAGGTTGGGGGGGGGCTGTATGGGTACAGATACAGAGCCCAGTGCAATGGGTGGCTCGCAGGCAGTGCACAAGGGAGTCTGGTTGAGCAGGTACCTGGGCCAGAAGGACCAAGGGTGGCCAGGTGCATGGTGCCAAGAGAAACCGGTCAGCAGGGGAGAAGAGGGGCAAAGGAAGAGGCAAAGAGGAAGGTCTTGAGGTGCTTGGTTCTCCTCAAGTTTCAAGGTGGCAGGGAGGCTGTTCCAAAAGGAGGCCTCAGCTGAAGACGAGATCCACCCTCAGCTAGTTTTGTTGAAACACGACTGACCCTGAGTGAATTTGAAGTAGAAGAGCGAAGGGCTCGGGAGGGGAGTGTTATGACCCGCTCTGGTCATAGTGATGCAAGAAAGGATACTGTGGCAGGTACACTTCTTAGATGCTTTATTCAGTACTTCAGTTACAAATCCGGTCTCAAGTCCATAAGGAGATGGGAGGAAATCATGAGGGAAACTCACTGGCTCCCACCTCCCAGGCTATCATTGCTCAACTGCCTGGATTAGAACTCAATCATACACAAACACTCCAAGCTTACCTCGTACATTCCACAAATGACCTCACCACATACATACAGCATTCACAGGTGAAACCAGAGGAGGAAGGCTAATCTTAACACCACCTTCCCTTACAATTCCAAACACACCGTGACCTACAACCTGCATCACAGACTAATCCTAACAGGGAGGTATTTACTGAGGGATAGTTGAAGGTATTTTGGATCCAGTCCCCAGAAAGCCTTGTGGATAATGCAGAGGGTTTTAAACGTAATCCTTGCATCCACTGAGAGCCAATGAAGGGATTTCAGAGCTGGAGATACAAATCCCATACAGCAGTGAATCTCACTCTCCGCTATTAATCTGGCCGGAGAGGAGAATACAGCGGCGAACGCTCTGAGCAGGCAGAGTGCGGTCTCCCATGAGTGGGAGTTGGCTCGGGAAGTCCTTCAGGAGATCTTCGCTCTTTGGGGAACCCCTCAAGTTGATCTGTTCATGACCAGGGCCAACTGGAAGTACGAGACATATTGCTCAAGGGAATTTCCTCAGAGCTGCTCTAGGGAACGTGTTCATCGTGGATTGGTCGTTCCCACTTCTGTACACGTTTCCTCTGGTCCCCATCATTCCTCAAGTTCTAAGGAGGTTGCAGAGGTTCGGGTCTCACATGATCCTAATTGCTCCGGATTGGGCCAGGAGAGCGTGGTACCCAGACCAGAAATGTCCATCTGTCCTCCACGCCGTCTTCCCCACAGAGACGATCTTCTCTCACGCGAGGTGGGGGGGGGGGTGTTGCCTTCTCCATCCAGGGGTCAAGACTCTCAGCCTTCACGCTTGGTTTCTGAAAGGTTGAGATATGAGGATTGCGACCTCCCGGATGATTTGATGGAGGTGTTGCTTTCGGCGAGGTGTCCGGCAACCAAATCCCTGTACTGTTGTAAGTTTTGCGACTGGTGCAGAGGACACAATGTCTATCTTTTTCAGTGTTGCATTCCGATGGTTCTTTCTTGCTTTCTTTGGCCCACAAGGGTCTTCAAGTGGGTACCATTAAAGGTTACCTGGCAGCGCTGTCTATTTTCAAGCACCCATCTGAAAAATGTTCTTATTTTAAGATCCCTTTGATTACCCAGTTTCTAAAAGGGCTCACACATGTGTTCCCGCTGTCCCCTTTTCAGGTGCCGGGTTGGGATCCGAATCTAGTCGTGAAATTCTTGATGGGTGCACCGTTTGACCTTTTGCACGCTTGTCTTTTGAGACTGTTGACCTTCAAGACAGTTTTCCTGATTGCAGTTACATCTCGCAGAGTGAGCGAGTTGCAGTAACTTTCGTCTAAGCCTCGCCTTACTGTGTTCCACAGGGATGGGGACTGAGGATACGTACTTCCTACCGAAGGTAGTGTCTGAGTTTAATTTGAGCCAGAAGGCGGTAGTTCCTACTTTCTATCCTCCTCCTCATCCTGGTAAGGAAGAGTAGAGAGGCTATAGGTTGGACTTTAGGAGAGCTTTGAGCTTTTTATATGTCTAGGATGTACAGGGTCAGAGTGGACAACCAACTTTTTGTGGGATACACTGGACAACGATTGGGCCAGGCTGTTACCAAACAGATCCTGTCCAGGTGGATTATCCTCACCATTGCCGAATGTCACAGATTGGCTGGCAAGGACCCTCCTGAGGGTTTGCGCGCTCACTCAACCAGGGGCGTGGCTACATCCACAGCCCTAGGGTTCCCGGTAAAAAATATTTGTGATGCTGCAACATGGTCTTCCATCCACACCTTTGTCGAGCATTACTCCCTGGATACTTTCAATGGTCAAGATATGGCCTATGGTAAAGCAGTGCTCTATTCTGCCATCTGATTGTGTATATCCAAATTCTTCTCCCTCCTCTGTTCACGGATACTGCTTTGGGAGTCTGTCAAAGATGTGCAATACGTTGGAGGACACAATCCATTCGAAGAACAAGTTACTTACCAACTGGTAACGTTCTTTCGACTGGATGTTCCTCCAATGTATTCCACATCACCCTCCCAGCCTGCCCCTCTGAAGAATTTCCCATGCTATTGCAGTTTATGTTCCTGCAAGGCTATGTGCAGTCATGGAGGCTTGGTGCGCGGTTATGGCATGCGTTGTGGAGGGAAAAAACATGAACTGAGGCGACTGGTGCCGTGCGTCCTACTTATAACATCCTATGACGTCACCCTCGACGAAGGCCTTTGAGGGACATCGACCCAATGCCATCGACGCAGGATGCACTCTGCCAAAACCTTTTCGAAGCAGCACAGCTATGGACATTACATGTCAAAGATGTCGAAGACGTTAGAGGAACATCCATTCGAAAGAACGTTACCAGTTGGTAAGTAACTTGTTCTTTGCAATGTCATTTTTGGTGCACTGGTGGGTCCCTAGACTGTGCAGTAACTGAGTAATCACCTACCTTTTGTGACCAGTGCATTTTGCTGAAGCCATCTTCCAATGGAGTGCTGTGGGGGATACTTTGTATCCCCATAATTCTGTTTCAAGTAGCAGTTTTGCTACGTTGCAGGCATCCCCTGAAGAGGATGGTGGTAGTTATTTTTTTACCTATTATTTTTTAAATAAATCAACCAGGGCTGCTGCTGCGATAATGCACTAAAAGGAGAGCGTTGGGGCTTCATATACTCGAAATAGCCCACATTACCATTTTTAAATTCCTGTTCAAGATGTCCTATCTTTAGTTAGCGGTACCTCTTCCTTTCAAGGTGGGGAGGACTTTCTCATTATTATTGTATTTGAGCGCAGACCTACCTTTCGAGAAGCAGTAGACTGTTGTAATATGTTTTTTGGCATTTATATAGCGCTCTATATATCATTCTGGCCTGAAAGCGCTGGTAGGTTAAACGCCCTCAGGGACCGTATGGTACCTGCATCCTAGCATTAGGTGGGGTGGTATTGATATCAGTTGAATGTGTGCAGTCTGGCGGGTGGACACCAAAACTGGGTTCTGGCTGCGTTGGGCCTGTAGGATGCTTATGTGAGCAGCTTGGCCGGTTTGTCATGGGATATAGCTGTGTTTTATTAGAATGATGAGATGTTAATGTTTGTATGTGAGCAGCCAGGCCGAATTTGATCGAGGGCGATAGCTGCACTCTAATAGAGTGATGGTGTAGAGAAGAGAATACGAGTAGTGATATGGGAGGTGAGAGTTTGGGCCGAGTTCTGATCTAAAACATAAGTAACTAATAGAACTATCTCAGGCAGCGTTTTCTACTTGCGAGTCCAGCGGGTGAGAGCGATTCTAGTCATAGTGCGATCTATCAGAGGAGGTACTTTCAAGAGATGAGATCAATTAACTTACTAGATGTGAATCATTCTTGCAAGAACAATTCTTAAGCGTGAAATATATCCCAGTATCATCATAGCATGCACACTCTAGGTTCAAGTCAATTGTAATAAGACTGGTTGTAGGAGAAAGGCACAGGCAGGCAACGCAGACTAGTAGATTCACAGTACTGTCACAGTGGGCACTTTCTAAGTTTGGTTCAGTGCAATACTAATCATTTCTAGCAATTTTCTGACTGATGAAGACCAGTAAATACACTTTACTATCATAGATTTTGAGAATCCTCCATGGTGGGAGAGAGGCCCAGGTCCCACAATACACCATACTCCACCATACAATAGACAAAGATGTAGGCCACACCCAGACTCTAGTGTCCTGCAAAGCCGTGAAGAGGCCTAAGTTTCATAATATACTGCGTTTCACCATATAGCAGGCGAAGATGGGAGGCTATACCTAGATATGAGACTTGTATAGAGGGAGAAAGGGCTAGGTTCCACAATATGTGGGTCTCAACATATAACGGCCAGAGACGGAGGTCGCACCTAGATTCGAGAATCCTGCAGAGTGGGAGAGAGGCCTAGGCATCCCATACATTACGTTTCACCATACAGTAGACAAAGGGGAGGCTGTACCTGTATTTGAGTCTGTTTGCTTGCTTAACATTCTTAATTCCATCTAAGTGTGGCATTTACTTGGCATTCATAATCCTATCTGGATGTGGCGTTGGAAAACTTTCACAGTTCTAGCTAGTTGTGATACTTTCTAACAACCACAATTCTATGTAGATTGAACTCAGGCTAATGTTCACAACTCGTTATGAGGTAAGGTAATGTTGAGTTTTAGGGCTTTCTGAAGTAGTGATTGCTCTACTCCCCACCCATGCCACACCTACTTTGGGGTTGCTGCTGGTTGACGGCTGGCCACTGGCTCCCCTTGCTGACACCTGCTGGGGAATGCAGGTGTCAGCAGGAACACGTAATGAATTATCCAACAGTACAGATGTATACCAGAGCGCTTTTCAGAGGTAACGGAACAGATAGAAGAGGGGTACAGGTGGCAGGGAGGAGAGGGGTGGGCGGCTTCTAGCAAGTCTGGTGTGGTGGGGGGGTGACGTGATGGCCTAGGTGTTGAGGAGGAGAGACTCCTTGAAGAGGTGGGCATGGACATCTTTTTATAATTGTAGGAGTGTGGGGGATAGTTTGATGCTGAGGGGGAGGAGGCTCCATATTCTTGTGGCGTAGGCAGAGAAGGCTTGTTTTCTGTTTATTTCCTTTTTCCAGCAGCAAATTTCATGTCTGCACGTGTCGTGGCTTATGGTGGAGCGATGTCTGCCGGAGATGCTGAGTTTCTCTGTGAGATAGATGGTTGATTTGAGGGCAACTGCCTTATAGATAAGGGGATGAAGATTACATGTCTTAATATATCCTCTGAAGACTGGGGAGGGGTTAGATGGGGTACTGTCAGAGAAAGGGGATGTCGTCTCAGTTCTAGGGGGTGTCCTTATAATAGGAAAGTGGTATTGTTAACTTTCTCATCCCCTTCTCAATGCTAGAGTAGGATCGGTCAGATCTTATCGCATCAGTGATAACAAGAGGTTGGTGGTTTTGGTTCTTTCACTCTGATACTCTCCGTGAATGAGGTTAACAGGAAAGGAAGATATTGGGTCTCACCGTAGTTTATAATATCAGAGGGACGGTAGGGTAAGTCACTGTGGTTAGAAAAAGGGGTTTGCTGCCTTGGAGTTGTAAATTCCCGTACTTTCCTTCGAGAATGAATATTTGTCGGAAGGTCTTGGGGTGGGGCAGGACATGCATGGCAATACCCTACGACAGTAGAGGCAGGGTATCATAGGTCAGGACTAGGAAAGGGGATACAATTTCTTGCCCTTGGGCTGTCCTTTCCCAATCCCAGTGGACCCTCTACCCGAGCGATCCTTCCTCATTGGTCATCCCCAAAGTCAGGATCCAAAAGTGAAGGCCCAACCCTGGCCATCTGCATTGAGGATCCCTGGGAGTAGGCAGGGAAAGACGCATGTTTTTCACATCCGTCAAAGGGGCAAAACAAAATTCCTTCGTGGTGCACGAGGGAGGGGTGCCAAGTCTCTGCCCAAGCAACGGCTGCTTTAGCCTCTGCAGCTGCTTCATCTGCCTCCAAACCTCTGAGGCCTTAGCCCACAAAACCCTGGTATGAAGAAGACTTTCTCAGCATCTGCAAGAAGGGTGGGGTATTACTTCAGATGCATGGAGGTTGGAAACAGTAGCCAGGGTTACTGCCTTCCCTTTTTAAGAAGGCCTCTGGATCATCCACCGGGGAGCCACTCATTCGAAGTTTCGGATCCGTTCCTCGTGCAGGCGGTTTTGAGCCTGCTAGAGAGGGGTGCTATAGAACCAGTACATGCGACTTTGAGGAACAAAGGGTGGTACTCTCTTTATTTCCAAACCCCCAAGAAGGACGGAGCATTTAGGCCCATCTTGGACTTGCTTCAACAAGTTCCCCAGGAAGGACGAGTTCATTATGATCACCCTTTCTCAAATCCTTCAGGCCCTCCAGCTCCAGGATTGGATGTGTCATTGGACCTTCAGGATGCAACTACCAGCCAAAGCACCCAAACAGCCCCAAAAACTCCGTGATCTGGAAAGGAAACTGGAATACAATCGAAAGTAGTAACTTAAAAGACCTGGAATCCTCGATGGCATCAACCGAAAGCATAGACTGAAACGACTTAGACGAAAAAGCAGACCTAATCCAGAAATGCATCGCCGATACAATAGATAGCGTCTCTGCCGAAAAACCCTTCATCCCTTCACAAAAAAAAGCAGTGGCAAGCTGGTTCACACCCCACCTCCATACAATAAAAAAAAAGCCAGAAACTTAAACTAGAATGGAGGAAAAACTAAGACCATGTAAAAAGAATAAATTATCACAAATAAATCGGTGCATACAAAAAGGAAATTCTCAAAGCCAAAAAGAAATGCTACGACAACCGAATCAAAATAGCTACCAACACCCAAAAAGAACTATTGAACATCATAAATGAGATGAGAAACCCACCTGGATGCAACAACACACCAGTACCCTGTAAGGAAGGCATGGTTACAAACAGTGAAGACAGACGCAAGTTATCACGATTCAAGGTTGTTTATTGAACTTCAATGGGTTGGTTTAACCCTAAATCTAAGGATGGGAGCAAGCTACGACCATCAAATAATATCGCAGTCCTAGTAGAGTCTCTTGTCAAAATAAAAGGGCAATACTAATACAACTATTGCCAATCCTTACTTCTAAATACAAATGGTGTGGGGAAAACCATGTATGCAAGAAGAACAGTGTTCAAGGAATGATGTCAGAATAGTTGAGCAGTTTGCTTCCCTTCCCCACGTTTTCAGCATGTTTTCAGCACGGGACAATGCAGCACGCTAGAGCTTCTCACACTGCCTTCTCTGCCACGAAGATCCAGTTCAAAGCATAGGTATCCGGGTCTTCTGCCAAAGACTCTCTCCCAATAAGTCTCTTATTGCAGATGGCCTCTGATGTAACAAACAAGCACCAAAGTTCCTTTCTCTTCAGTATTTTCACATTAACAAGTTCGCAATTAGTCTCCTTCGTTCTGGCTCGGACCCCTTAAGTACAATGTTCACAATTGGTCTCCCTCGTTGGGGCTTGGACCATGTAATCTCACTTGCAGGCTTTCCTCTTTGTATCAAAAATTGAAGACTTTCGATTGTGTGATGGATTTTGCTTAAACCGTCACAGGACCACTTCGATTTACTTCATTGCTCATTCTCTTTTACTTTTGTTTCTGCCACTTCTTGGCTGAATACTTCATAGAGACCTTCGATTGAGCACACTCACGGTGCTGGACCACTGTCACTGGTATTGTATCTTTCTCTGTTAAAGTTCAAACATCCATCAGCAATTAAACTTTCCTCGCGTCTTTAATCGCACGCGTTACCAATCTTCGTTCTTGCGCTCTTTATGCGGGGGGTTGATTAAGGGAGAGGCTAGTGAATCTTCAAAATCTGAGGTGAAGAGATTATAAAGCGCAGCCGCTAGGAGGGGACCTTGCTTCAATCCATGCCATCCTTTGATGGGTTTAGATACAAGGCCGGCTTTAGATAATCTGATCCGAATTTCAGTGTTCGAGTACAGAAGCTTTATTGGTTCTATGATGTTATGTGGACATCCCCATTTCCTTAACTTAGTCCATAGGATGTTTCTATTGATTTTGTTGAAGGCCAAGTGGAGGTTAATGAAAGCAGCGTACGTCTGGGTTTTAGTTCTGTACGATTCATGTTTTATTAGATTCAAGATAAACGGGTTTGCCGACGTGCCCACGAATTTCATGACTCCTGTCTTGTCGCCAGTCTTTTCTCTCCCACTGCCCATTTATTAAGCTGCTGTCATAATAGGTTTGCGAAGAGTTTGCCCAGTGGGTCTAAAAGGGCAATAGGTCTGTAATTTGAGGGCTCAGACAGGCCTCGTTTGTAAATTGGTATCAGAACGGCTCTTTGCCATGAGCACGGTATGATGTTTGTTTTATTCATTAAATCGAGAATTTGGATAAATAATGTGGCCCATATTTTGGGGTCTTTTTTGATGGCATTAGTGAGGCCATCCGGCCCTGGGGCTCTTGACACATTGAACTTACTGATTGCTTCAGTGATGTAGACAAGGGACCAGGTGAGGGTCCATTTAGTATCATAGGGGGGACAGGTCTTCTCCATGTCTGGTCGGACATTGTCGGTATAGGTGTGGAAATGTAGTTTCCAGTTCTCTTCGGAAACTTCAGAAATCTGATTATCACCTTTCGATCATTGGTGGTTTTAAGAGCTTCCATAACTCGCGGGTATTACCTGGTCCCAGTGCTCACAACATGGTCTCTGCATCATGTTGTCCCACTATCATTTTACTATTTTTCATCCAATTTTTGCTCGGCTTTTTTGATTTGAGCGTTCTGAGTAATAGAAGGGCCTTTTTTTAAACTAACGCTGAATTGTTCAAATGACATTAGAGCGACAAACAATCTTCCTTATCTCAACCTATTTCCAGATCGGTTAATCAGAGACCTATTCCTTCGTCTAAGTTTGAATATTTTACCTACACATCAAATTAATGGGATCCGAAACCACTCCACGAATCACAATCTGTCGTGCTTCTGTATGCAAGAGGCCTCGATTGAAACAATATACCATCTCTTGATGGAATGTACTGCACTTGCAGGAAAACGCATGGCAGTTGCGCAGCTATACTTAACTTCGACAAGACCTTTGGATCCAGATGAACGATCTTCACTTATATTATCTGGCAACAATCGAAGAATGATTACTGCTGTGATTCGCTTTTGGATTGACATTATATCCCAAATCTAGTTTATTATTGTCCTCTGTTTTGGAAACTTCAATGTCTTAAACTGACCTTTTCTTTCTTTTCGGCTTTCCTGTTTTACCGATGTATCTAGCTCTTTCTTTGATAAATACAAATTTAAAGGTTTAATTATATAAAGCAAAAAACATTTAAATAAAAAAACAGGAGAGATTCATCAAGTTGGTGAAACTTTGTAATAAAGCAGGATCACCAATGGACCCCTGCGAACCAGACATCTATAAATCAATACTCCCACAAGGCACGCCACTGGAATTTCACAGAAACCTCTTCAACCAATCACTCAACAGTAAGAGTACTGCAGTCCTTCAAATATGCATACATTAAACCCCTCCTCAAGGATACTACAGACGATGTTGAAGACCTCTAACTACAGACCGATATCAAACGGCGCCTATCCGGCAAAAGTGCTAGAAACCTATGTCTACGAACAAATACTGGAATGCATTAAAACACACCAAATGTTAGACCAGGCACAAGTTGGCTTCAGACCCATGTGAGGGACGGAGACGGCACGTCTCTCTATCTGGTAAGACCTAAAGACCAACAGTCTCAAACCCAAACTCTGCATTGATACTAATTGACCTCTCCCCAGTGGTCGACACAATAAAACACAACATCCTTATCGGAAGACTGGAAGAAACGGGGGGAGGGGGGTCAATAAGACAGCACTGACTAGGATTAAATCATTGTATCCAAAAGAACAGAGTTTGGATAAAACCATTTTAGATCAGCCCCGCGCAACACCACCTGTGGAGTACTGCAACGATACTCCCAGCCCCATTCTTCAACATCTACTTGGCCCCACTAATCAACCTCTTTGTTAGGAAAGATTCCTCTTTTCAGCACCTTGCCTTCCATTTCTGTGGACTAACCTTTTGCTTTTATTTTTGTACCTGACATGTTCTTTTTACAGTGCAGTGAAGCATTAAGCTTCACTGCACTGGCTTTTACTCGTCTGTTATGGGGAATCTGACCTGTCCTTCAGGCTGTCAATACTGGGAAACATTGTTTCTTAGTCTAGTTACTTTGTTACTACTTTTAGTAACTTTTTAGCACTTGTACTTTTCATCAATGTACAATGCATTTTACAGTGCTGTACAATGGGGTACTCTAGGTGTACTAAGACTGGAACGAGCGAGAGAGAGAGTGACTGACTTAAGGTCTGATCGCGCTTCATCATGACCTGGCTGGCCATCAGTAATGTTTCTGAGGGCCGTATGTTGTACACCACTAGTTGAAGTGCCTGAGGGAGAGTAAACCGATAAGGTGATTGCGTTTTTAAGGCCCCTACATATAGAAATTAGGACTTGGGCAGTAGGGGTCAATAAGCTCTGCATACTAACCTGTGAAGTAAGGATGCCTTAGGGAGGAAACTGAACATCTAGATGAGAGAGGGTGGATGGCCCCTACCGCCCTACTGAAAATTGTAATAAAAACCCTTGAAACATTCCTGAGAGTTGCCATGTTCTTTAGGTCTCCTGTAACATCTGCGAAGCTCCCTTGGGAGAGTCAGTCATATACAGAGAAGCTCTGCAACCTAGGTGCACATTTATCTTTCTGAAACCTTAACTAAGAAAATCCTTCAAACGGAGACCCAGTTCCACTTAGTGACCCATTGGTCTCGGGACACTCAACCACAATTGTCCTTGATAACGTTTTTGGGGGAGGGCATGGGGGCGATTCCAAGGAGATTTTGCCCTCTCACCAAAGGAAATCATACAATTTGAATATGGGTCACCAATCACCAATGGGGTGATAATTACAATGAAAATGGAAGCAATGCACTTGGTTAACCGTTTCCTAGAACATATACAAAGCACATGTGAATAGGAGCACTTTTTGAATTAGGATAGATAGCACCCAAGGTAAGGTTTCCCTCTGCAACGTTCCCTCAACCCCCAATTAAACAGATTCTGAGTGGCTAGAAAGAGGCAGCAGGTAGTCGGGGAATAAGGGATTTTAAACCCTTTGCAAAGGCATGAAATGACACTCGGAAATGGACACATGAATAATTAATGTGCGGTTAAATGTGTGAGGCAAATATGATTTCTCCCAACAGGAATGCAGAAACACTAGCAATCATAATGCAATGGATCAACAAGAACGATACAATTCGAAAATGAGTGGAAAGTGAAAACCTGCTGCAGCCGAATGGCACGTTGGAAAGTTGCAATTTTCTCAATTCCCATTTTAGAAATGACAAATGTTTTTTTTAAATATAAAAATGGGTAAAATACTGAAAATCGCAATGTGGTTTTTGGTCTGGGGGACAGATGTATATCACAGGGACAATACCAAAGTGAAAGAATGGTGGTAGGTGAAGATTTGGATGAGATTTTCGGGGCGGAATGGGGTTCAGTTTTAGGAAAAATAGCAGTTAAAATGAAACTTCGGTTTTGAAAGAAAGACCAATGTTACTTAAACTAAATTATCTAGACTTTATTGTTAAAGAGAAACGCAGTAAGCTCCAAGGTTGATTCGCGAGGTCAACCTTATCATCCCGGCGCAGAACTTTAACTGGAAATTAGTTGTATTACTCAAAATAGAACTAAAGCTTATGTATTACACCAAACAGAAATGAAAAGAGAGATGGTGCTAGCACTTAGATCCATCTGCGTACCCTGTCCTTGATTTCTATCAGTTTTAACAAGTTACTAGGGTATACATATGATTGCTTAGAGAGTGTAATACAGAAAAAAGGGTCAAGATGGGGGTAACTGTTTGTCTGTGATGGGGCGATACTCACATGCCACACTTAGGTTTGGAGTTTTGGAACAGCCAACTGGGTCTGGTCACCACACGGCGGGCGCGCCTTACAGCAAACAGCTGGGCAATTCTGGTCACTGGATGGCACAGGTACCGCTGGATGCAGTTAGTGGGCAGCGAGCCGGCTGGTTTCAGGATGCTTCCCAAAACAATACCACTGCTTCTCCCTTTGGGTATTGGGATTCTTAGTGGGGTTTCAGGATTGAGGCCTTGCTGAGATGGTTCAGCTATGCTTTGGCCTAGCAGGAGTAGGGTCAGCTCTGCTTTTGGCCTTTCAGTGGGATCTCAAGTCTGGCAGGATGAATGTGGAAGATCCGGAACACTGGCGCAGGAAATTCAGGAGAGTGTCTAGAGTCCTGTCAGGGGCTCTCATTTATAATACATAGTGACATCATAGAAGTATATGGTAGGACTGGCTTAGCTAAACGTGCCTCCAAACCACTGGATTGGTCAGGGGTGATGGTGCCCGCCTCGCTCTCAGCTGGTTGGATTTCAAGACAAGATGTCAGATTTACGATGCGAGTTTTACAATGTTCAAAACCTCCCACAGTTACTTAAGCTAAAATCCAGTTTTGCCATATATGATACATTTATACAGTTGAAGCATCTTAACCAATTACATAAGCAGGTTACATATTTTGTATAGAGCATAGACATCCAATCCTCCAGTTTGAGAGACATTGTTTCGCCTTTTTAATACTTTTAGTCATTTTGAGTATGAAAGATTCGGCCTAGAATTCTATAACTTTATTCATGGGTGTGGATTATCATAAGTGATGCATTAAAATTTGCAATGGCATCATGGATACTTTCCTTATAGTACCCAATTCTCTGCCATTTTAATTCCCATGGGTCAGTGAAGTCTGACATCTTAACTTAAAGCCCATAAGATCACATTTAAACGGTTAACTTTTCACATTTTTGCAAAGTCCTGCTGCAGAGAGGTCTAACATTTTTATTAATATAGTCCTTGGAGGCAAATGTAAGTATTGTTCCCCATATATGGGCATGCCTTTCCAAGGCTACCCCCTAAACACAGGACTGTTATGGAGAATTATTTTGAAGCCTCTGGTAAAAGTCATGAGGAAGTGTGATTTTTCACTTCGCACATCCATGTCCTAGCAGTTTCATTGTTGGATGGCTCAGCCCAGACCAAAGTCTGATTAGTATGTGAACTTTCTTTGCTGTGGTAATTCAAAGTTTTCCAACCTAGCAATTATCACTTTCGTGTCCTGGAAGTTTATGGTGGCTCCATTTTGGGGGAAGCCTTAGCTCTGACCAACTGGAATAACCTGTTTTGGGTGCTTGCAAAATCCAGTCCATGCAGTTTATTTTTATTTTATTTTGAGGACAAAATAAGCCTGTTGAATGAAACCACCCATATGTTTCCCCAGCAACAAACCCCTTTCAATTGCTAGGCATGGACAAGCTTTCATTCAACATCGTTTTTTCTTAAAACAGCCATTTTTTTCCCCAGTGGTTTGTAAAAGTCCATTTTGACACATGTGGTGAAAGCTGGCATATTCCTTTCAAATTCGGTTTTGCTCTTCCATCTGGATTCCCACATGGTTTTGTAGCTGTAATAAGCTTGTTTTACACAAGTCTGTACAAGGCAAAAGTCTTCATGAAATTTCACATGTGCACAGAAAGCTATGATTTTCTTTTAAAGCAGTGATTTTTTTTTTGTGGACATTTTGTAGCAACATTTAAACGTTTCCCGTGTAGCTGAAGGAAAGCTTTTGATTTTCTCAAGTTTGGCTTTCACGACCTGTCAGTCAGGAATAAGGCTCTTTTCTGATGGAGCACAATGTGAATATGGCTGGGCATGACAGGGTCTTTTTGATAAAAGCGGTTTGATGAAAACATGGAAAAATAGCATCACAACGGCATCATTTTAAAGGTGAAATATTCCCCTTTTCAATGGGAATTTTGGGCTTGCAGCAAAGCAACGCTGCTTTTTCACTCCATTTCTTTTAGACAAACAAGCACACACCCTAGTGGCCTTTCTCGGGTTGCTTCCTGTTCCATCTTGCCCAATGGCGCTTGGCAAAACAGTGCAGACTTCCTTTTGTCGCTGCAAAACAGTTTTGGTGTGAGGCAATGGTGCTTGCAGGAGCCAGCGCAACAATTTTGCTGTTTCTGCTGAAATGCAGCTTGGTGATGTGGAGGGGTGGGGAAGTACTGCTGAGTGGGTAAATATATCCTGCAGTATCTAGGTGTGCAATGTCCAGGTGGTGCAAACGGTGTCCAAAGGTTGCAGGCCAGCTATGCCCAAGGCACCTCCCAGTCCTATGGTTCTTGGGTGACGGTTTCTTTGTTAAAAGTAATCTTTTGTAACTATTGTCCGCAGCCGCCACAGATAATTTGTGTTCCCTTCCGGAGGTCCTTCCGCTCTGTGACTATCCATATAGGTTAAGCAGCAAGGCTTCTTCTGGCAACTGAGGGTTCTTGGAGTCTCCCAGTCCAGGTATTCCCGCCTCATCAAGGGGAAGGGGGGCCACTCACTGTTCTGTTTAGTGGAAAGGCTGAACTCTGCATATTCCAGTAGTACATTGTGGGATTTTAGACAAATTGGTAGAGGACAGTTTCTGTAATCTTGCATCTGGTTGTTCATCTGTGCCTTGACACTATTCCTTCGATTGACACCGTTCAGGTGTACTTTCTTTGTTTAATTGAAATGTTGGAAGCTTAGTACAAACTCATCCCCCAGTCTCAAACATGCATCATTTCAAACTTTTGGCAGCCTCCCAATCTTTGGGGGGGTTCACCACATTAATCTTTGCTGGGCAAACACCCAGATTGGAAATTCAACCTTGATTGCTAGACATTTAAAAATAGTCATCATATCTCGTATTGGCTGTTGTGTTCTCACCCTTCATGTGCTCAGGGTAGCCAACAAGATGTATTGGCACATTGTTTACTTTTAAAGCGGGAAAGCAACTCCACGTGTGCAACTCGTTCAGCAACCCTAATGCAAGAGCACCACCTATAGGCAGCAATTCAAACATTTCTGGCAAATGCTATGTGCGACATGCCATATTATGACTTTGCTGCTACTCTTGTTCTGATTGTATACAATTTATTGGCCTCGGAAAGCAGAAGGTACCTTTTGGTCATCCCATCCTGAGAGATTCGCCAGAATCGAACAACTCCACCTAAATTACTATTATTCAGGGTTCCGCCAAAGGTGTAGCATCGACACAGCCATTATCCAGGTGCTGGATGATGCTCTCCAAATCATGGATAAGGGCGATTCATGCCCCCTTGTCATCCATGATGTCTCGGCTGCATTTGACACCGTCGACCACCACATCCTTCTCTCCATGATGACAGGATGGGATTCTCTGGCACTGTCCTAAATTGGTTTGCCTACTACCTCTCATGCAGACACCAGGCTGTCCAGATGAACTTGTTGCGTTCTAACCGACTCCAGGTCTTCTGCGGAGTACCCGAAGGCTCTATCCTCTCACCAATCCTATTTAACCTTTACATGGAGCCTCTGGACACTCTCCCCCAAGATCCCAATATTGCCATCCACCAATACGCAGACTATATTCATTTGTAAATAGCGTTCAGGACATCATTCTTCTTCACGATTACCTAGCCATCATCCAGTCCTGGATGTCGACTACCTACCTCAAACTAAACCCATTCAAGACTGAATTCGTCCTCATCGGTCTGCCCGCAAAAAAACAACTTGTCCAACAATGGCTCAATGCTATGCGCCTAGAAGTATCTCAAGACTCAGCAAAATCTTTAGGCTTCACCATTGACCGCAATCTGTTCTTCCAGATACACGTAGCCAAGACGGCCCAAATAGCCTGACTTGGAATCTCTGCTTCGTAAAATCAAACTCTTCATCCTGTCGCAGAACATCTGGACCGTAATTGAAGGCCCTTGTGGTCTCGCACATCGATTGGGGGGGGGTATTCTCTCCTGAAAGGGCTCTCAGCAGCTCACTTGGCTCCGCTAAAGCAGTCCACTATGCTGCAGCACGTCTTATAACGGCACGGGTGCATGGAAATCTGACCGAATTACCCACATCCTATGCAACCTACATTGGCTTCCACTCCAAGCCAGAATACTGTTCAAGACTGCACATATCATCTACAAAGCAGCCACGAGTAGCACACCAGCGTACCTGGCGGCTAAGATTCACATATCTGGTGGCACATGCTCTTTGCGCACCAAATCGACCAACCCGCTTGAATCACAACTTGCCCACAAAGAGAGGACCCAGGGAGTTGCATGCTTGGTGTCCTTAAATGAGGGCTCAATTTCCGCTGAATGGTCAGTGAACCATTCAAGAAAAGTAAAAAGTTCAGGGAACACATGTCAGAGACACAGTTCAGGAACTTTGCCCTTCCGCTTCACTGCCCTGGCCTTTTGCTCAGTTTGTTTTGGGGAAACAGACCAGCTTTTGGCCTATTACTGGGAAACTGTTTCCCTTTGGTCTTTCTATCATTTACCTTTTTGGTAACTTTTTTTTTTCAATACGTTTTTATTAACCGCTTTTTATTGAATCACTTATACAAAAGAAACCAGTAACAGTAAGAAAATAAACAAACAACCCCTTACCTCCCTCTCCCCCGTCCCTCCCCTCTCCCCCCCAACCCCCCACCAAGATTCTACAGGTTCGCTGACCGATCAAGTTCAACAAGTAGGACAAAGAAAAAGCAAACCAATCCTTAATTTGACAGGTCCGATTCGTCCTGAGGGCGAACTATGCCCAATAGTTCCATCGCCTTGGGGCACCAGGCCCGGCGGGCTCCCACCTTTAAGAACGACAACAAGGTGTCCCATTCCGAGTAGAACCACATGTGCGCCCCCTGGATCACGTAGGTGAGCCACTCCATTGCCACCAGTGCCCACAATTTCGCAACCTATTCATGTTCCTGAGGGGAGGGTCCTTGGATTTCCACTTTCTGGCCAGGACCAATGCAGCCGACATCATCATTGTCGCATAGTTTGCGGTCCGCTTTGGTGGACAGGGTGGCAAGCATCCCATTGAGGCCCAATAAGTCCCGCCCCCTACCTCCAACCTGCAAGGGACCCACCACCTGATTTATCGCCCGCCAGACTAAAGGCCAAAATACGCCAAGTTTCGGGCATTCCCACCAAATGTGAGCCCGGGACCCAACTTGGCCACACTCCCAACAATACACTGAAAGCATGGGGTACATCTTGTTTAGCTTAAGCGGGGTATGGTGCCATCTCAGCTTAAGCTTCAGCCAAATCTCCCGGATTTGAATAGACCTGTTAAATTTCCGGATTTGGGACCAAAGTCTAAGCCATTCCTGTTCCTCTGTCAGACCCTAGATCTTTCGCCCACTTACTTATGCAAGCCCTGGAATGTAATGCCTCTTCCCGTTTTATGAGTTTGTAGATGGACAAGACCACCCCCCTGTCCGCTGAGTCTGTGTCCAGATACTTTTCAAATTGGACTTCATTGGCCATGAGTCCGTGAGCCCGCCTGCCTCACGGACGGATGTGAGACCCTGTGCCTGAACTAGAGATATGAAAATCTCTGCTTCTCCCCCACACCAAAGACTTTCTTGCATTGCTCAAAGCTTTTCAACTCCCCCTCCACCAACAAATCCTGCAACATCCTGCATCCCCCAGAAAACCACAGATCAAAACTAGGTGCGGAAGTGTCCGCAGGAGTGAATTGCGGGTTACCATGCAGGGGCAAATAAGGGGAGGGGGAAGGTGGCGATCCGGGCTCTACGGACAGCCTGATCCCATGCATCGCCAGTCGCCAATGTTATTGCACTACAGTACATTCTATATGGCCTATCTTGCCTCGTCAACCACATAACGCCCTCCAGGTCTGTACCCACTACCACTCTGTCCATTGGTCTCCACACCTTGCCCCTGTCATTCCTCTGCCAGTCCCTAATGACCCTGAGATGCGCTGCTAAATAGTAGACTCGAAAATCTGGCATGATCTCGGCTTCCAGCGCGTCTCTATCAACTTGCGATAACCGTCGGACGCCAATATCCCGAAGGTATGCTCCTGCTCTGCGGTCTCGGGGCAATTTGAACTATAAAAGGCGGCGTAAAATTTAGTAAATGCACCCTCTATATCTGAATGCGCCGTAAGCAAGTCCCCTCCCTCGCCCTTTATTTTTAGAATGGTGTTATCCCCGGCCTCCTTTCGCAGCTTTCTGGCCAGTAAGCGGTCCACTTTGTTGCCTTTGACATAGAACCTCTGTCGCTGGCGGCAAAGATTCCGTTCGACTGCTCTGGTTTGTAAGAGGTTCAACTGACCGCGCAGCGCCCTGTACTTTTTTTTTTTTGGTGGCAGCCGACATTCTAAGGCTCATACGAGACATAACCTCCTTAAGCCGTGCTTCCAGTTGCAGTTCCTCCAGCCTTAGCTCCCTTTCCCTTCTAGCCTTGATAGAAATTATCCTGCCCCTGATTGTGGCCTTAAAGGCGTCCCACCATATCTGAGGAGTTCAATCCTCCCATTTATTGTGGATAGAGAACTCCCCCACCTCCTCCTCTATCTCCCTAACCAGGAGAGGGTCCCTAAACAGGGGGGCCGGGTATCTCCATTTCCAAATGCCCAGAGGGCCCATGGGCACCTCCAACAGGGTGAGTGGGGGGTGGTCCCCAAAGGTGATCGCGCCCACCTCCAGTGCAAACGTCCATCCCAGCAGTGTTTTCGACATCCACACATAATCTATCGTGCAAATGCGATCTATGCAAATAGAAAGTGTACCCCTCAGCCTCGCCATAGAGTTCGCGCCACGTATCTACTAGTGCCAGATTGCGCATTTTTCTCAGCAAGTCCCCTGACGGCCCCACCCCTGTTTATCCCACGTCGAGGAGCTCCTATCTTTGGAAGGGTCCCAGGCTAATTTAAAGTCACCCATTAGGAGGATGTTCCCCTCAGCAAATTTCCCCAGATGAGTGAGGGATTTCTGTATGAAGGGATCTTGTGCCTGATTGGGTGCATATAGAGTTGCCACCGTGAAGGTCTCCCCCTTCCCCTCTAGTAACACTGCGAGATACCGACCCTGATTATCCTTCTGCATGTCTTTAATAGTCAGACCTGACCCGGCCCATATAGCTATTAACACCCCCACCTTCCTACTTGACTGTGTAGCCTGAACCAGCCGGGAGTAACCCCAGAATCTAATCCTATACGAATCTGTTGTCTGCACATGGATCTCTTGCAACGCCACTACGTGGGGCTGTTCCCGCTTGAGAAAGCGCTCAACTTTTGGGAATTAAGCCCATTCAAATTTAGGGAAAGAAACTTTAGAGTGTTAGCCTTGGCCATCTGCCCGTTTCATGTGAGTCTCAATGGGCCTTCTAGCCCTTGTCCCACTTGTTGCATGCTCCAAACACTCCCGCCATGAGCCCCCATTCGGGCCACCCAACTCTGAACCCTGAATCTTGAACCTCTCCCGCCCGCGTCTTCCCTTCTAGGTGGGATCGGCTGGCACTCAGCCCCTCTCGTACAATGATCACGAGAGCCGACCCCAATAACAAACCCAGAAACAACCAACGTGGGAAATCCCAATCCCATTCCAAGATCCCCAATCTCTCCCTTCCCCAAACCTGCAGCCCAATACAACATAAACAAACAGCCCATCCAGAGCCCTTGAACAGCTTCCATTAGTGCCCTCCCCGGCCTCTAATCTAAACTTGAGACAACCTTAGGACCTTTAAGTTGCAGCTGAGGGGCTACTCTGCCCTGACAAGTCTCCATGAGCGGCATTGTTAGCGGGGTGCCTGGGAACCGGGCCCGAAGCTTTCTTGCGTCCTCTCCGGCGCTTAGTCTTAGACCACTCCTATGGTTTGCGGGAAGACTGTTGCTCCTTATCTCCCCTGCAATGGGGGCGAAACCTGCTCTTCCAGGCACAGCAAGGCCAAGCCCTGGTCGCAAGTCGTGATCTTGTGTTGGGAGCCCTGCCAGGCGAAAGACAAGCCAAATGGGTAACAAATCTGTTGTGACCTAAGGAAGGACAGGACAGGGCCCATTCGTCTCCTCTTCATGAGCGTAATCCTCGCCAGGTCTTGATAAAGTGAGATTTTCTGGCCATTGTACGTGATTCGAGCGGCCTTTCTCGCTTTCTCCATAACTCTTTCGCTGCATAGCTGTGGAAGGCTACCAGCACATCTCGTGATCTGGATCCCTGTTCCAACCTTCGCGGACCCACCCTGTGGACCCTGTCAAACTGCATGTCGAAGTCCGAGGTGGCGTCCAGCAGGTCTACGAATATTCCTTTCAACACTGACGGCAGATCCTGGTCTTGGATATCCTCCGACAGCGATTTAACTCTGATGTTCGCCCTTCTTGACATGTTCTCCAGATCTTCTGCTTGCAACTCCAGGTTTTGTGTGGCCACCGCCAAGGTCTCCAAGAGGGTATCCACTTTTCTTGCGTCTTCTGCCAGTTCTTGAATGGCCCGCTCATTAGTGTCAACTCTCGGTCCCTTAGGCTTTCAGCCAGATCTTCTCGTAGCTTGTCCATTTGTTGTTGCCCTGCCGCCGTAATCTTCTCCAGCAATTCACCCATAAAGTGCGAGAGTGTCTCTTGGGTTATCGGCTTATCCTGGGCAGGGCCGGACTGCGACCCTGCCAACCCCTGGACCGAATCCAGAGCCTCCGCGATGTCCATGTCTTTGGGCCTGAATTTCGTGAGGGGGGCCCTCTGTGATCCTTCTGGATGATATTCCCTGGGAGGGGCAGTCTTTTCCCTTGCTCCTGGACATAGCTGACTGGAACGACTGGAAACGGGGAGTCGGCCCGACGTCAAAGAGGATCCCCCCAGGCAGGAGCGGTGCGGGGTCAGAGAGGGGGCCGCCTCGGGCTCGCTCCTTCCCCTAGGGTGACTGAGTTAGGGACCTCCTGCCCCGCCAGGCCCCGCTGATAGTTGGGCAAAGTCCCCCTCAGCTGGTGCCCTCAATGGCGGCGAGACCATCCTAGGCCTGGATATATCCCTGCGCCGCTGAGTCCTCCCTGACCTGCTGGTGCAGCTCGCCTGGCCCAGTACCCCTCAAAGGTCTCTGACGTCTGTTTCCTTGGTGGGAGGGGGGCGGCTGTAGCACTGCACGACCACGGGGGGGGGGGGGGGGGGGAGTTCTCACATTGTGGACCGAAGGCCTGGTCCACCTGCTAACTCCACACATGAGGACCCGCCCCGATCCTCCAGCGGGCTCCGGCAAGCAGCCCGCCCAGCCAGGTCCAAGGGCCTCTGCGGGGGGAAGGACCGCCGCACCTCCATTAGGCTGCCGGCGACGAGCCCCCAGGCCCGCCCCGCACCACACGTGTTCCCTCTCCTCTCAGCCCCGATGGGCGGGCGCAGGTCGGCGATCTTCTGGGGGCCGAGGGGCCAGCAACAATCCTCCGGCAGATCGCCTGCCGGGAGCGCCCCGGACCGCCCCGCAGGCCTCAGGCTCTCCCTCGCACTTGCTCACCAAGCACATGACAGGCGCTGCTGCAGCTCTGGGCCCACGGGCTGCCACGGCCCCGGCGCCGCCGGTCGCATCTTCTCCGGGGGCTCAGCTCCTGCCTCCGCCCACACACCTCCAGAGCTTCTCGGGCCAGCGAGATCCGAGGGGCCAGCAACGACTCTCCTGCTGGGCGCCGCCCGGGGGGCACCCCGGACCCCCCGCGGGCCTCAGGTTCTCCCTCCTCCTTGCTCGATAGGCTCACAAAGTGCCGCTCCAGGGCCGGATCCCGTGGCCCCGGCGCCACTGGCTGCGTCCTCTTGAGGGGCTCGCTCCGCCACAACCCACACCACTCGTGGCTCGGAGCCCACACCAGCCCGTTCGAGCGCTAGGGCGGGCAGCTAGTTCGGCGGGCTGGCTGTGTTGGTGTGTGCAGGTCGGGAGCGCAGGGCACTGTCCTCCCCACTAGGCGGCCATCTTGGAACTCCACCTTTTTGGTAACTTTTTAACAGTGCACACAGCATCTTACAATGCAGTGGGGATACGTTTGTATCACCCTAATCTTTTGCACTTGGGATTGCACTTGGGATCTCTGATTGGACCAATGCTGGCTGTTTGAATGGTGCAGATCCCTTGGCATTGGAGGGCTTGGACTTGCTTCAAGGCAGAATCTTGGATAAGAAGAGGACTCATGCAGCCATTTCTTCAGATCAGTGTTGGAGCTAATTATCCTGTGTCGAAGAGCAGCGGACTGAAGATTTGTGGACGACTTCTAAAGAAGCTTAGCAGCCCTTTTGTGGCTACGCCAGTGTCCCTGGACTGACCAGCTCTCCAATGGTCTACCTCGCTATAAATTTTACATTTGCGTTTTTCGCCTGAACTCCCAGCTTCAAGCGATACTTCTCTGGAAGGTCTTCAACCACGACTGGAAGGACACCTGCCATTGATATGATATGTTATTTATAACGCACTTATTACCCAGAGATTTCTAAGCGCGGACCCGGGGTTCTAACCTGTATCACTCTCCTTGCTTCCAAGGCAAGCACGTTGCCGCTGAGCTATCCTCCCAGGACTATCCTCCCAGGACACATTGCATGGGTTCTGTGGCCGTCGCTGGTTCTCGCCATCCCCCGGCTGGTGAAGTCCTCAAGAGGTCTGCATCAGTAGCTTCTGCTTTTTTTCATCATGAAAGGGTTGCACGCTATCTTCTCGAACCGACTGCAAGAATACTTGCACCCTTAGCTCCTGGGCACCCCCGACAAGAACCAACAGCAGGAAAACCTACCTCTGGCGACCCCCAGATTTAGTCTACTGGGAAAATCAAAGTCAGTGGTTAAGTAAACGCAAAGCATTGGTCTACCCTGTTCTTCTTAGAATAAACCTTTGAATAAACTTTAATTATTCTATTCCATCACTTTTTGATAGTGTCTAAAAGCAGCTGTACCTGAACATTAATTGTACTTAGCAGTAACTTTGTTGAATATCTTCTGTGGAACATCTCACCAACACAATAACTCTACCAACATCAGACCCTTTTTCTGAGAAGAAGCTTTGTGACTTTTGGACACAAGGCCCCACTGATCATAGGGATTGGCCTTATAAAGTTCGGGTATATTTCTTGTTACAGGGTTCCAATTTACTGCATCACTACATACCTTCCTTTTCGTTGAAAAAATAATTCTATTCATTCCTAAGAACTTAGGGTGACTATATATATATGTTTCTGATGTTTGTTAATCTGCTTAGAATCACATGCTGTGCATAGGTCCGACATCCAGTGGTCACTGCGGAGTATTGCATTTTGTTTTTCGTAGTCGAAAAGGGGACGTCGACAAGGCGTGTCTGAAACACTATCCCTATAGTGACGTGCGTTGTACCCACAATCCCTCACGCGTCGAGGTCCCTCAGATTGTTTTTTTCCGCCCAGCTTCTGGTCGCCTTCACGCGGAGCTCCTCGAGAGACATTGCAACTCCTCGACCTTTGGTCGTTTTTTCTCTAATATTAATAATCCCTCCCTCGACGCAGTTGTAAGCTGTTCTCCGCCGAAAAGAATCTTCGACGGAGGGTCGAGCGGAAGAAATCCTTCGGCGCTGCCGAACACGTGGCCTGGCCTCGCAGGCCATATACAGTAGGGAGAGTGGGGTCGTGGGACATCTCTGGGTCTTTTCTGAGAATGCCTTTCCCTTTCCCCTTCCTTTCCCTTGGGGTGTTTATCGCGATTTATTGCCTCGGCTATGGAGAGGACACCGTTTAGGTTTTGCCCACTTTGTAAAGGCAAATTCACTTGGAAGGACAAGCACTCACGGTGTAACCGCTGCTTGCCCCTCGATCACAGGAAGGAAGGGTGCGCGGCTTGTCGGCTTCTTAAGCCTAAAACTCTAAAAGACCGAAGGGTTAAAAGGTGGGCGGCCTACGCGATGTCGAAGGCCGAAGGTTCACCCGCCGCTGCTACCACCGACAGTGACGAGGAACGCGATAACACGACCTCCGCTACGGAAGTCGAAACCCCCTCTAAGGAGCGCTTACGCGCTTCGTCGTCTGTCCCCGGCCCCGACGGGCTCGGCTCACGCCCTGCTTATGGGGATGAACACCCCGGCGACACAGACGCACACAAAGATCCACATAAACACACAACCCACGGCTCTTCTTCGACGAAGTCGAAAAGACCTTCGGCGCCCAAGGAGACGCAGGTTCCACCGGCGGCCTCCTCGGACCGTTCGGGTTCGAAGCCCCTCTCGCAACCGCAGCCGCGACCTGCGACTGGGCTTTCGGCAAACAAGGGCGCTGCCACCAAACCATCGGCCGGTGCGCATCAACAGAAAGCGCAGACCGCCGAAGAGCGTTCGATACCCATAGCGTCGAAAACTCAAGCTTCCGCCGACAAACGAGTCGCCGACAAGCGAGTCGCCGATAGCTTAGCAAGGATCGCTGTAGCCGACGCCCAAAAGCGTACGCCGAAGACTACGTCGAGCGTTACGCATAAGTTAAAGGATACGCCGAAAAAGCCCGAAGGGAAGCAGGGACTACCCCCTTCAGTCAGGGAGTCTCCCGACACACCTGAAGGTTTTTCGGAGGGCGACGGGACACTTTCCTCGACGCTTTGGGAGAGGTCGAGCCATTTCGAGTTAGATAACCCTATGTTTCCCCCGCCAGACCGCTCTGGGGTACCCCATGAAACAATGGAAAGACCCCACCTCTGTATGGAGAGGATGGAAAGGTTCATGAGCACCCAGGCCTCTCAAACTCACAAGAGGACCAGAGAAGGGCCTCAGGAGGACCCCAGGGCCAAAAATCCGAGGCTAGTCGATCCCCAGCAGGACACAGCCTCAGACTTCCAAGATGTATATGACCTCACTGGGGAGGAACAATACTTCGGGGAAGAAGATGACTTCATGGACAATGAAGAACAGAACCAGGAGGAATGTCTGGAAGACAGAACAGACATTATAGAAGAAGAAGAAGGCTTCGGGGTTAACCCAGAAGAGGGACCTTCACACCCCTGGCAATCACCATCAGTGTATTCCGACACTGATGTCCTAAACCTAACTCCTCCGGACAATTCTCCAGTTAGGAACACGTCTCCAATTGACGATCAGCCCACGTTCAATGCACTGTTGCGCAGAGCAGCAACGCATTTCGAACTCGACACCGGGGAACTCTCTCCAGAATTGGACTTTGTAGAAAGAGTGATTAAAGAAAAACCCCCGGTCAGCCAGACCATTCCACTCCTCGCTTCAGTGAAGAGAAGGATCATACCTTCGCTGTCCACTCCCGCTATGATCAGAGGGGTCAATCCACGGATTGAAAAACTTTTCACTCCTTCACCCTCAGACCCCCTCTACATTAGGGGACATTCCATTCCGGATTCCCTAGTGGTTTCTAATACTAGAAAGAGGGCAGGGGTACCACTTTCCACCAGTGAGGCACCCCCTGACAAGGAGGGCAAGAGGCTATATGCCCTTGCAAAAAGAGTTACTTCCTCGGCTGCCTTCTCAGCAAGAATTGCCAACAACAATTCCTTGCTTGCAAGCTACGCAGACGCGCAGTGGGCCAAACTGCGAAAAGACGCCGAGGAAGCACCGGAGCCTTTACGTACGCGCCTACTGTCAACTATTGGCGAAGGAACCCAAGTGAACCAGAGCATTGTTAAAAACTCTCTGGACGCGGCAGAAACAGCAGGACGTTCCTTGGTACAAGGAATACTCCTAAAGCGCCATGTATGGCTGCGCAACTCAGGCTTTAAACCAGAGACACAGGCGTCTTTGATAAATAAACCTGTCGAGGACGCTAACCTCTTCGGAAAAGCGGTAGATGAAGCCCTAGAGATGGCTAAAAAAGAGTTCGACACTATCAAGACTCTCGACCAGATCTCTAAGCCCACTACCAGGCGCGGCTATGGCAACAAACGCTTTTTTCGTGGCCAACGCCAACACCAACAACAAAATCAACATCAGCAATACCCTGCCACCAATTACCAAACCAATAGTGGGCAGTACAGCCAAAGAGGCCAACGCCGGGGCAAAGGGAGGGGTCGGGGATCCACCCCCAGAGGCTCCCAAGCCCCCAACAACTCCAAGTGACGCGAAGATTCGCGTCCCCTCCCATGCAACACCGGTCGGGGGCCGGATAACATCCTTTCTTCCTGCATGGGAGGAGATAACGTCAGACCGCTGGGTACTGTCCACCGTAGCCCACGGATACTGTATCGAATTCAACAGTTCCCCATCCTACAGACCCCCGAGGGGACGTCGCATGACACCGGAACATCTTGCCATCCTTCTCCAAGAAGTACAACAACTACTGGAAAAAGGAGCCATAGAGGTCGTGCCTCTATCTCAGGTAACGGAAGGTATTTATTCAGTGTACTTCCTTGTACCCAAAAAGGATCTAACCATGCGCCCTGTATTAGATCTGCGCCCAGCGAACAAGTTTATCAAACCCCAAAAGTTTCGTATGGTAACCTTACAGGAAGTAATCCCACTGCTTTCTCAGGGAGATTACATGACAACATTGGACATGAAAGATGCATACTTTCATATTTCAATGTTGCCAGCGCACAGAAAATACCTCAGGTTCATGATAGAGGGCAAACACTACCAGTTCAAAGTGCTACCCTTCGGCATAGCATCAGCACCAAGGGTATTCACGAAGGTGCTGGCAGTGGCAGCGGCCCACCTGCGCAGGTTGTCCATCCCAGTTTACCCTTACCTCGACGACTGGCTCATAACAGGGGATTCCTACGAAACATGCTTCTCCAATACCCAAAAGACAGTAGACCTTTTGTTTCAGTTGGGCTTCTCCATCAACGAAAAGAAGTCCAGTTTAGACCCCAGTCAAATCAAGCAATTCCTAGGGGCTCTAATTCAAACAAAGGACGGCCTCGTCTTCCCCTCCAGAGAGAGGGTCCAAAACATGCTGTTTCAGATCCCTCAATATGTAACCGGTCGAGAGGTGACGGTACGCAAAGCAATGCGCTTGCTAGGAATGATGGCGTCGTGTATTTATTTGGTACCTCACGCGCGCCTGCGCATGCGCCCAATGCAAGAGTGGCTCAACAGCCAGTGGTGTCAGGCCAGCGGACTATGGGAGGATCTAGTTGTGGTCTCGCAGGCCTTAGTTCTCTCGCTACGGTGGTGGACAAAGGAAAACATGGAAAAAGGGAAACCCTTTGCCACACCCGCGGCGGAAGCCACCCTAACCACAGACGCATCCCTCACAGGATGGGGGGCACACCTATCCCATCAGACTGCTCACGGAGTGTGGACTCCGAACGTAGCATCCAAACACATAAATCTACTGGAGCTACTAGCTGTGTTCAAGGCGCTAAGAGCCTTCCAGGAACACCTACAAGGCAAAACAGTAATGGTCCTTACAGACAGCACCACAGCCATGTACTACATCAACAAGCAAGGGGGCACCCACTCTCCAGGCCTGTCCAAGCTGGCCCAGAATATATGGAAGTGGGCTCTCAAACAGGACATGTTCCTACTATCACTACATGTACCCGGGGAACTCAATCTGCTAGCAGACAGTCTCAGCAGAGATTTCCCCCTGCCCAAAGAGTACGAATGGCGCCTGCACGAAGACATCGTCTTCGACGTCTTCACACAATGGGGATTCCCAGAAATAGACCTGTTCGCAACCCTGGAAAACTCACAATGCCTAAGTTACGCCTCCAGGTACCCCCAGAACCAATCCAAGGGGAACGGTCTGTCGATGCAATGGTCAGGGAAATTTGTTTACGCTTTTCCCCCGACTCCCCTTCTCAACAAAGTGGTGCACAAGATGCACCAGGAACAAGTGACCATGATACTAGTGGCCCCAATGTGGGCACGACAACCATGGTTCGCTCACTTGATGGAGATGTCTCTATCCCCCCCAGTAAAACTCCCCTGCCCGTACAACATGCTGTCTCAGGACAAAGGCAGGACTCTGCATCCATGCCCCCAGAACATGAACTTAGCAGCTTGGCTCCTGAGATCATAGAGTTCGGACATCTACAACTCCCACAAAGATGCATGGACATCCTCAGGGAAGCCCGGAAACCGAACACTCGCCACTGCTATTCTAGCAAGTGGAAAAGATTTGTCATCTGGTGCAGGAGCAAAAGCATCAACCCTATTGACTGCTCTCCCACACATGTGGTCCTATACCTGACCCACCTATTAGATTCAGGTCTAGTGTTTAACTCCATTAAAGTCCACCTAGCTGCACTTTCTGCATACACCACTTCCCAACTCAAAGTGTCGTGGTGGAGGATCCCTGTTATAAAGGCCTTCATGGAGGGAGTCAAGAGAATACACCCCCCGATAGCTGACCCAGCTCCCGGATGGGACCTTAATGTGGTACTTACCAGACTCATGGGCTCTCCATTCGAACCCATGCACAAAGCATCTCTTAAACACCTCACGCTTAAGACTGCTTTTTTAATAGCTATCACCTCCATCAGGAGAGTAAGTGAACTTCAGGCTCTTTCTATTCTAGACCCCTTCGTTACAGTTCACAAAGATAAAGTGGTTCTACGCACTCACCCTAGGTTTGCTACGAAATTTATTTCTAAATTCCACGTAAACCAATCTATAGAACTACCAACGTTCTTTCAAAATCCTTCCAATTTGGGAGAAAGGACTCTGCACACACTAGATGTACGCAGAGCGGTCATGTTCTACATGGAAAGAACCAGACCACTGAGGAAGACTAATCAGTTCTTCGTCTCGGTGGCAGCAGGAAGAGAAGGAGATGCAGTTTCAAAATCCACTATTTCTAGATGGATTGTTCAATGCATCACTCTCTGCTATACTCTTGCTAAGAGAGAACTGCCCTTTAGGCCAAGAGCACACTCTACTCGAGGCACGGGGGCATCCATAGCATTCATTGCAAATGTTCCCCTTGAGTCCATCTGCAAAGCGGCTACCTGGAGTTCTGTGCACACGTTTACAAAACACTACTGTCTAGATACACACTCTAGATCTGACTCCCAGGTGGGACAGGCAGTATTACGACACCTTTTCTCTACTGTTCCTTCTCATAACCCACCGCCAACTCCGGGTACTGCTCGCTAGTCTATGCACAGCATGTGATTCTAAGCAGATTAACAAACATCAGAAGAGAATGCATTACTTACCGTAAAAGCATTTCTGATGGTTGTATCTGCTTAGATTCACATGCGCCCGCCCTTCCTCCCCGCTCGGATGGAAGGAACATAGACTTCCTTTATATATCTCTCTCTTTTCTGTACTCACTCACGTCTAGAAGGCTCCCTCAGGGCAGAAAAAATACAAACAGAGGGACCTCGACGCGTGAGGGATTGTGGGTACAACGCACGTCACTATAGGGATAGTGTTTCAGACACGCCTTGTCGACGTCCCCTTTTCGACTACGAAAAACAAAATGCAATACTCCGCAGTGACCACTGGATGTCGGACCTATGCACAGCATGTGAATCTAAGCAGATACAACCATCAGAAATGCTTTTACGGTAAGTAATGCATTCTCTTATCGCCTGCTAGTTTAATTTCCCAGTGTGTATTTTGGGACTAGAATACATTTATTTTTGTACTTGCCTGTCTAAATTGAATTATTGTATGCTTCATTGTGTGGTCATTATGTGGACCCCTGACCCCACTCGCACTCTCCTGAGAATAGCAATGACTGCTTTCGCCTGCTACCTTGATTGGATGTTGGCTAACCTCTGAGAGTTACCATTTTACCTATAACTAGGGTGGCCTAAAATCTGTCCACCAGGCCACGTTCTAGAAATCCATCTCAACAGGGGCCACGCCTGCAGCCCTTACTCTAGGCTCCTTCCATTCAGTTCCGTTCTCCTCGATGGACTCGTTGAACGCCTGACACAGCATTTCATTTTTTTTGTCTTTTTATCACCACCTCCCCATGGCCACCCAATTATTTTTGTTGCTTCTTCCCCCGCTTCCTTCCCATTTTATGCAGTGTAAAGCTGGTTTCACTGTGTGAACCTGGGTTAGCCGATTGTTCTCGGTGGCGGACCTGCACACTTGTTCAGACTTTTTACACCTGCTTCACCGCTCGGACTGAACTGTTGCGGTTTTGCCCCTGTATTTTGGCTAACAACCAGAATCCATACAAGTGCCCGTCAATGTTGTCCTTTCTTTCCTATCTAATATAATTCAAACAAGGACACAGAGGTTCTCTTACTGGACATACCTTGCGGCTATTGGGGCCTACTTGTCGAACAAGGACAGGGTAGTGCCATTCGACAACCCATTAATCAAATGCCATTTTCCTCCAATCAGATGCCATATCGCGTTGTGGCATCTCAGTGTTGTGGCATCTCAGTGTAGTTCTAAATAGGCTGGTGCACAGGCCCTTCGACCCAATGGCTTTTGCAGAGCTTAGCTTGTTTTTCTGGAAGACCACATTCACTGTGGCAGTTAAATCAGCAGACACATTATTATCATTATTATTAGTGAATGGCAGGTGCTGTCAGCTAAGGAGGCGTATCTTTCTCTTTTCGTCAGGATAAAGTGGTCCTCCGGATGCACCGATCCTTTCTACCAAAATGTGTCTGATGTTCACATCCCTCTCCACAGTCGGAAATGGAATGTTACACAACACAACCTAGTCCTTCGTAGGGCCTTGAGTACTAGACCTCATAGGTTTTCGAACAAACTTTGTCAGACGGGCAGCCAAGTCCTGGTAGCTAGGTGGATTTGTGTCTTGCATCACACATGCATATGAGGTGCAGGGCAGACCTCCATCTCAAGGTATACATGCACACCTGACCGGTCAAAAAGCAAGACCGTAACTGTACATCACCATGTGGCCTGGGAAACTATTTACATGGCATCCCCCTGGGCTTCTCCATCAGCCTGTCTGCAGGCATTATGCACTGGATTCCAGCTCTACCGCGTATGTGCAGTTTTGGCAGGCAGTTTTAAGGAACCTATTCCCTTCAGCTTAGAGCTGTCCTCTCTTGGATAAGAGGAACTGCTTGGTACTTTCCCATATGTATGGAGGTATGACTCTTGTATTCCTATGTCCCCTTTCCTCCATATCCGCACACTCCATCCCCACAAACGTATGTAGCTAGGGCCTACCGGTTCTCTCGGCAGAACAAGGGACAGAGAGGCAGGGCTGTGGGTGTCGACACGCTACGCTCCCATGTCGTCCACCCCTGTGCTATCTAAAATTTGGGGAATCGCGATGTGCTTGCTGAAGGCTCAGATCCCGTCCCCGTGCTGCGGGAAGTCCCATAAGTGTGGATGAAAGTGGGCATAAGACTAGGAGTACAGTAGTCACTACTGGGCATAACGTTTTCTTTCTTGTCCCACTTGTCAATTAGCTGGCAAGATATGTGATAAGTTAGTCTCAGTTCAATTGCCAGTGGTGGCAGTAAATAGTTGGTTCTCTACACCTGCCTACATCATCTGTAAACCTGTTATTTTTAGTAGTTGGAATCTATTAATTGAGGTACATGGATGACAAGACATTGATCACTATCACAGCAATAGCTTTTGCATGAGCTCTACTATGTAGACCGTGTGATAAAATGTAGAAGTTCTCCACCTCTTTCAACCGTTAGATTGGTGCAGCATGTTAGCAAAATGTTGAAGGTAATCATACTTGCGTTTTCCCCATACAGGCAAATGCTGCAGAAAGGATTAGGTGAGTTTGAATTCATTTTTGGTCACTCTCTGAGAAGCTCCTCTTGCCTCGGTGAAGGAAGGATGTAAAATACCAACCTCATACCTCTCAGATATAACTCTGGATGTGGTAGACTATGTGCTGGTCCTCAGAACGAAAGTTGTATAGTTCAGACATTAAGAAGATAAACTGAGTATGGCTTTGTGCAGTTGGTATTTTGAGTTTTATGACCAGAACTGGTTGAACTCTGCATGGGTGCTGGTATTAAAGGAGGATGAGTGTAGCTGTTCCCTGGGGCAGGTAAGAAGGGCATTTGCCTTCATTTACTCTTGGCCGCGCGCAATGCCTTGACAATGAGTAGAAAAGGTGGGTTTTCTGCAATCTGATCTTCATGTATCGGGTGCAGATCCCAAGGAGAATACTTATTAGTATTCAAGTGGGGACTACGGATTCAGTCATGTTATTTATGGCACATTCTCCTCTAGTTAAACACACTTGAATATGTTTAATTTTACTGCCCCTCTTGTCACACTAACTTTTATCACCTAATCCTTTTGTGTTTCATATTAATTCATTGTCATTTTTTATAGCGCCCATCACCATAATTGTTTTATACCGTGCACCGCTACCACCCAAGGGCAAGTCTCCAAGCGCTCACATGGCTCTGCAAGAGAAGTGGGATGGGTGTGATGGTGGGGATAGGATGATGGGAAAGTGCAACCCATCAGTGCACCCATAGTGCAACCTCATCGGTTCTTCCTCGCGTTCTGGGTCATGGGCCTGCATTTTCAATACATGCTACTACCCTTTAATCTGAATTCAGCTTCAAGGTTGTTCACAAGACTCATGAACGCTGTGGCGGCACTCCACAGGATGGAGGTTCTGCATGTTTATCCCTACATCGACTGACTAGACGGAGGCACTTATGCGGAGCCGGTCAGGGCCTCAGTGGACAGACTGATGGCTACACTCTTCAGAATGGACTTTTCGATCAACTACCAGAAGTTGCAGCTCTACCCCACGCAAAGTCTGGTGTTCTTGGGACTGCTATGGGATGCGCAGAAGGTATTCCCTACAGAGGACAAGGTGGCGGTTATCAAGGCATCGGTCTCTAATTTTATCAGCAGAACGGTAACGACAGCGTGGTGGTACCAACACCTGCTCAGAGTGCTAGTGGCATGCCTCTTTGCCATCCCTTTCACCAGGCGCCAAATGAGAAGGCGGCAGCTGCATTTTGTGGTTTCTTGGGACCAGGAAACTGGTCATCAGGGGGCACTTGTCACCATTCCCACCCACTTGCAGCCAGACCTTAGATGGAGGGACCGGGAGGCGAACCTCAGTCAGGGCAGGCTGGTTTGACGGCCCCCCATTACAACCTATTTATTTACATTTATAAAGTGCACAAAACAGCCCTTGAGCATTGTGGTGCTGTTACAGAATGCTTACTTAGTTCCGAGAGGAGCACAGAGTAGTGACAAAAGCAGATGAGATAAAAAATGGTTAATAAGTTGCAGAGAGAGTCACAGGTTAAATGTTGGGGATGTTCCATGGTTACAGTGGAACTAGTTCTTGGTGGTTTAGGCAGTGGGGCAGACTTCAATACAAGGGGGGAAAACGGAGACAATACATTACTTATGACAGTAGAATTGTGTATGGCATGATGGGTCTCTGGTTACAGTGGCCTCAGAAAAGCCTCAACAAGCTGTTCTAACAATGTGCTAGCTACAGTTACCAAGGAATGAGTTTTTTTTGAGTTTATAACATGAACATAGAAAAAAAAGAAAACAAATCCCCTAATCCTCCAGCCCCCCTGGGGGATTTTTCCCTTCTCTCCAGGGCCGCTCTCGCTTGGGCGATTTCATTGAGCTTACTGCAGGTCTAGGATCTTGAGGCGTTGGGGGCACCAGATTACCCTATAATCGTCTCTCAGGAAGGCCAGCCTCTCTCCTCAATCCCCAGCAAATTTCGACAACTCCCTGTTCATTGCATAGGTCGCCCACTCCAGAGCGACTGTGTCCCACAGCCTCCGCAGCCAGTTATGAAAGGTCGGGACACTAACACTCCTCCATCTCTGAGCAATTGGTGTCATAGCTACAAGTGTCAATATCACTCTTGCTCTTTCTCCGCTACGCAGTTCTCCTGCTGTCCCGCCAACCTGCAGGCCCAGTAGCACCTGTTCCGAGGATCTGCTCCCTTCTTTCCCAAATGCCTGATCTTTCCCCCTCTGCACTTCCTCCCAAAATTGAACGATTTTCGGACACCTCCACCAGATATGCTCGGCTGTTCCCTCATGCCCACACCCTCCAACACTCCCCTGATATCTCTGGGTACATCCTGTGTAGAATTGCCGGCGTGTAATGCCACCCATATATTATTTTATACCAGGCTTCCTGTGTTTGTGATGCCCTAGCCAGCTTGTGGATTTTCCTCCACAGACTGGACCATTCCTCCGTTTACAAACCCCTCCCTATTACCCGCTCCCACCTTGTCATGAAGGGCCAGCGTTTACAGGGGGCAGACTCCTCCAGAATCCTATAGAGGTTACCATTAAGACCCTTGGCCCCGTCATTTCTGAGTAAAAATTCTCAAAGGAGGTAACCTCCTTTGTGGCCGCTCATTTATTTGGCGGATGTAACAGCCAGTGGCGTATCTGGGCATACCTGAGCCTTTCCCCTTCTCCGATTCCAAAGGCATCTTTGCATTCTCTAAATGACATGATCTCCCCCTTTTGGAACATGTCCTGAAATCTTCTGAATGCTCCTTTTTATCGGTTCCGGGGGTAAAGTCGGCATTATTAAAGATCGGTGTAAAGGGGGACGGGAAGGATGTAATTCCCTTCATTTGTATTTGCATTTGTATTTATTTGGTTTTATATAGCGTTTTACGCCAAAGCGCCTCACATTATAACAGGGTACATTTAACGATAACAAATTAACAGTAGAAGCAAATAACAATTGACATTTTTGAATCAGACCAACAAAACAGTATTTAGAGCAAAAGAGAGAGGTATCATCTTTAAGGCATGTCGGGACAGTGTTGGAGTTGAAGGAGGCATTAATGAAAGATGTCAAGAACGTGGCTAAGGTATCCACACACTCTTTAACAAGGTTAGCTGGGCCGACCTCCCCTTTGCATTTCCTTTGCATTTAGACGGTTTGATTTTATGAATGATGTCCAGTACTTCTGTCTCACTTACCTGAAAGAGAAGAGCGTTTTCTCTTTGGTACATGTGTTGGTTGTATGGGACGCAGACACATAGTCTTTGCTGAGGGCCTTGTGGTGTTGATCTTTTTCTGTAGGAGTTCATTTTGATTGATCATGGCTGTTTGTACAGTGGTGCACCAAGATTAGTCTTTAATAACATCCTTTGTGTTTGAGACCGGGGCGGCCTAATCTTTAAAAATGGCAAACCTTTAGATTCCGATGAGGCTTTAGAGATCCTGTCGTTTTTTGCTGAGGAATTAGCTAGAACAATATTTCTTTATGTATTGTGCTGCCAGTGATTTCTAGGCAGTTAGATTGGAGTCCTATGGGGTCGCTTACCATTTGCTCAGTGCTTTCCGCTTAAGGACCTGTAGTTGTTTGAGCTTGGTGGTAAACCAGGAATTGGTATGTTTCTATTTTTTGGCTTGCTTGTTCTCTAAAGGAGCAATGGCGTCAACTGCAGTTTTAGTGGTGTTGTAGAGCTCAGCCAGAACAGAGGGGTCTGAAGAGAAAGAGGGCTTAAGAGCTGGAATCTCTAGGTAAGGACGGATCCTGTCTTTGGTTAGGTTTTGTACGCATCTTGTTATAGCCGATGGGACAGACATAAATGATTTCGGCATGTTCCATCTGGTAGGGATGGAGAAATGGATAAGGGGGTGGTCAGTCCATGGGGACGGAGTATTGGAGCTGATGTCCACATTGCAGTTGTGTCTAGTATGCAACCTTTGCAGTGGGTAGAATGGAGGACATACAGTTACAACAGACTCCTCTCTTGAGGGATGGGGTGCCACCCTGGGAGCACAGGTTGTACATTGGCTATTGTCTCCGACCAAACAGCAGAATTGCATAAAGTGGCTAGAATTGATGGCCATCTGGCTCGCACTCCAGTCCTTCCTTCCAGTGATGAAGGGCAGCGCGGTGTGTATCCAAACGGACAACTCTTACATGTATTACCTGAACAAGCAGGGGGACACCAGATCCCCTCGGCTGTGTCGGTTTATCCTAGACATCTGGGAGTGGGCAATTGCTGAAGGGGTGTGGCTCTCAGCAATCCATCTGCCAGGAGTGTCCAATCTGGAGGCAGAAAGGCTCAGTCGGTAGAGCTGCGTTTAGACGTCCCATCAGATGTATTGCCGGTACTAGTGCGTAGCCGCTCGGCCATATTGCCGGAACAACGGCGGAGCCCCTTGGATGACGATCCGGTACAAGAAACTTGCGGTTCCTCAACACTGCCACCGGGAGGATCCCTCGGTCCGAGGGGCCGGTAGCTGAAGCAACCATGGGTGCTCGTGCTGGTACAAGGACATGAACGGTCCCTCCCACGTAGGCGAGTCCTTGGGAAGGAGTCTCCTTTGCGGGTGCGATGGAAAATAGCGGCCCTTCCTTGGGCCTGGCTCGCTGTTTCACAAAGTCCTCTGGAGGCAACTTCTGGAAGAGCTCCCTCCACCTGGCTAGTCTGTTCTTCAGCGCTTTCGACGACAGCGAGCAACATGCTGTACAAGCTTGCCATCCATGCTCTGGGCCAAGGCAACGCAGGCTGAAGTCATGGGGGTGGGGGGATCCTGAAGTTGGGAAGAGCCTGTTGCAGGAAGGACACCTGCTGAACCGTGTAGAAGTCGACATGCGCCGTGGAGGAGCGTAGCGTCTGCGGACCGAGTACCTGAATGATAAAAAGACCGGAGAGAAGAAGTATCCGCATGTGGAATTACATGGCCGAAGCCAAACCCAGGAGCACTGGTCCCGTCAGTGCGGAAAAGGGGACTGGGGTGTGGCGCCGGAGGGTGGCGTCAAGGCAGCGCATGCTCCCTGGGCCGTACCCTGCGCGCCTCTAAATTTTAAAGGGGAAGAATTTTTTTTTTTCTGGTGAAAAAGGTTCCGTCTCCTGTCCCTTGGATAGGACCCCCATGCAGTATGGAGGAAAGGGGACAGGACGTAAGAGTAAAATAATTACGGGTAAGTAACTTGTTCCTTCATTCCAAAGGAGGTTTCCTCTTTCCATATTAACGAGGAGATCGTCCTCCCCACTTTCTTCCCAAAACCGAAGGAAGAGGCAGAAAAGACCCATCACTGCCTATATGTCAAAAGAGCACTAAAATTCAATCTGGACAGAACTAAAGGATTCCGTAGGGCAGACACCTTGTTTGTCACATTTGGCAGCTCAAAGCCAAGTCAGCAGTCATCCAAACTTCCATATCCAGATGGATGACTACAGTGATCCAGGAAGCATTCAAGGTGCAGCACAAGGATCCGCCAAGGTGCATGCATGCGCTTGCCATCAAGGTCCAAGGCAGCGGTGGTCGCTTTTCATCACCATGTGCCATGGCAAGTGATGAGCAGGACAGCGACATGGGCCACTTCATCAGCCTTTTGCTAACATTACAGCCTGGATACCAGTGCCAGGGCTGACTCAGCATTCGGCCAAGCAGTCTTGCATAATCTATTATCTTAAGAGGGGCAGCTCTCCTCCCAGGGCGGGTGTCGGTGGTAATCGCCCATAAAGGATAGAGTAAAGGGGACGGGACGTACGAGTAATTAAGTGTTAGTCACTTGAGTGACTAATGTACTCCTAGTCCCCTTTCCTCCATACATCCCACGATTGTTTCCCCTAAAATAAGAGCAGTGAGGTTGTTCAACATAATACAGCGACACATCAAAGTGAACTGAGGTGTGGCGTCGGTGGGCAGGGTTAAGGGACCCTGTGCTCCTGGGGACGCACCCCCACACGTCTACACATTTAAAGGGAAAGGGTTTTTTCTGGCTAAAAAGGATTCCGTTCCTCCTGTCCCTTGCAAGGGACTCCCATACAGTATGGAGGAAAGGGGACTATGGACTAGGAGTACGTTAGTCACTCCGGTGAGTAACACTTAATTTAGCAATTGGGTGTTAAAATTCTGTTCCTCTGAAGTTCCTCTTTTGGTACTGTTTTGTCTCCATTTGTAGGTTGTTGCTTGATCTTCGTTTCCTTATTGGCTGGTAGCGGTTGATTTTGGCTTGCAGGAGTTCTGCTCCTTGTTAGGCTTTGTGGGCAATGCCGAGGCCTTTGAATTTGATGCACTTTTTACTGATGGCCAATGAAGGCTTTTCTGAGCTTGTGAGAAACCTGAAGTTGTCTTCCTAACTAGTCCCCAGGGATCTGTCATCCAGGTGGCCAGGATACGGCCATCACTATTGGATCCAGAACTGGGGGTGGACCAGTAAGGGAGGATCACCTGGATGGGGCTTCCTTGTGGAGAGGGACACCGACGGTCTTTCAACACCCTTTCACCAGCATGGGGTCTGGCATGGATTCACATGCTCATGAATATTCCCCGTCGTCAGGCTGGGAATCCTCGGTAAAGAAAAAACCAGTATCAGTTTCGTTTCTGATCTGACTTTCGTAGTAATAACCAATCACTGGTCTCTGCGTCATACTGACCACAGCCAATGACTGCCCTCTACCTAAGCCCCACCTCTGGCAGCCATCTTCAGATTTTTACCGCACGTTCATGTGTTGGGATCCTCGTGCTATTGCTCTCGAGCGTTAGTGCTATTTTTTTCACGTTTTTTCTCAAAAACTTCGTTTTTTCGGTCAAAAGAGCCTCAAGCTCCACCGACTCTCTATCCGATCAACGGGGACCCGTGTCGGATTCGTCTGCGCCCCTCAAGGGTGAAGATTTCGTCGAGCTACGCTTTTGGAGGACTCCAGAAGTTTCTCCGGCCCGGTCATGGCCCAGGAGAAGGGAAGCTCGACGCCCGGAAAGCTGTTCAGGGTCTGCCCTGGATGCCAGCTGCAGAACGTCTTCAAGGAGGACGAACACTCTTTTTGTCTCTACTGCCTACATGAGGACAAGAGGCACGTGGAGAAGGACTGTGCGTTTTGCGGCAACATGTCGGAGCGGACCGTGAAGGACCGCCATCAACGTCTCGCCAACTGGCTAGAAGGGAAGAGCCCGTCCGGCGAGAAGAAGAAATCTGAGCGGTCTTCTAAGACCTTTGAGGACGCCCCGGTGACGGGGGTCCAACATAAGGCCAAGCACCGCGAGTCCGCTGGCACCGAGAGCGCCGAACGGTCTGGCTCTACGGGCGCCAGGCAGGGCGCACCCTCCCCGGCACCATCAACCACGAGCCAACGCTCTGGGTCGGGTAAGAGGAAGGCCGAGCCCCTGGCGAAGCTCCTGGAGAGGCCCCGGTTGAGCTCGAAGGCGGAGGGGGAGAGAGGCGGTGTCCCCCCCCCCCCCCTCAAGGATAAGGCGGTGAGCGCACCTAAGGTGGTGAAGGCCTTAATCCATCCGGCCAAGCCCTCTATCGAAACTGTCGCGGCGGCCCTGGCTCAGCCTGTGCAGGCTACACCAGTGGTGGCGACCTCGGGGCTCAGAGTCTCCCTGCCGCCTCGGAGGGAGTCCTCTTTTGTGCCCATCGATAGGACCCCCGTGAAATCCCCCGAGGGGAAGAGAAAGGGTGGGCAGGGCGTCGTCGTAGATTCGGCTTCAACCTCGGAGGAGGAACTGGTCGAGGTCTTAAGCCACGGCCTCGGCGTGGAAGAAGACCGGCCCGTCGGGATGGGTCCCGACGCAGGTGACGACATCGTTGAGGGTACCGACGGGGCCCCTGATCGCCCGTCGGATTCCCCTCTGCCAGCACCGCAAGACAACTCGGCGGCCATTTTGTTGGCTCTACAGTCCTTATGCTCAGAGATAAGGACGAGACTACCGTTGCCGACGGAGGAACCTCTCCCGTCGGGGGACCCAGAACCGGGACCTTCTGGTGTTCCCCCTACTAAGAAAAGAAGGATCCACCCTCCACCTCCTTTTCAGCCGTCGCGCCCCGTCCAGCCCTCCTCCCCGTCCACCCGAGGGGATGATACGGGGACTGACACGGCAGCGACGGGTACGGACCACGAGGTATACGACGAGGATGTACCGTCGTCGCCTCCCACCAGGGCTTCTCCGCCCGACGAGATCGTTCCACTCCATGATCACCAAGGCATCCGAGCTTTTTCAACTCTGCCCTGAGGAGAAGAAGAACGAAGGCTTCCTTTATCAGCGGCGCGAGGCCAAGAGGAAGACGGTCCTCTCAGTGCCTCTATTGGACGACATTTGGGATGAGGGCCTCACCCTCCTCAAGAACCCTTCCACGACGCCAGCTAGAAGAGACCGGTACGAGAAGAAGTACCGGGTCCCGGCCCCCCTGTGCCTCCGGGCGCAGCCTACTCCGGACTCCGTCGTCTTCGCGGCGGCCAGGAAGAAAGCGGGGGGGGGTGTGCGGCCTCCACATCGACTTCCCCACCGGACGGTGAGGGAAAGAAATTGGACGCTATGGGACGCAGAGTCATCTCGTCGGCAGCGACGACGATTAAAGCGGCCAACGCCTTGGCTATCGTGGCCCGCTACGACAGGGAGCTCTGGTACAAACTGGCTCCCCTGCTGGACTTCCTGCCGGACGACAAGAGGACAGAGGCCCTGGAGATCCTGCAGGAAGGTGAGGTGGCGTCGGACCACGCCATTACCGTTGCGACGGACATCGCCGACACTGGGTTCCGCCAGTTGGGCAACGGCGTTTGCCTTAGGCGGCGTGGATGGCTCAAGGCTACGGACTTCCGTCAAGACGTTCAGACCAGAGTCCTGGACATGCCCTTCGATGGGAACAACCTGTTTCGGAAAACAGTTGACGATTCCCTTCAGGCCATTAAAGCGGACACTGAGACGGCCCGGGCCCTGGGAGTTCTGCAACAACGACGGACGCCCTTTCGGAGCAGCGGAGGAAAGAGCGCCTCCAAAGGTTCCGGCGGCGGTTTCTCCACCTACCGTCAAGCGGCCCGCTCGTCGTCTCAGGAGGCCTACAGAGGACGAGGCAAGTCTGGCGGACCCCGCCGTCGTCGCCAAGGAGGTCAAGGCGGCAAAGCCTCGTCGAAGCAGGATTGAACCGGCCGTGGGGTCGGGCCCCCACCGAAGCACCCCGGTGGGAGGCCGGCTGGCGAGCTTCGTCAGCGTGTGGGAGTCCATCTCCACCGACCGTTGGGTGCTGGACGCCTTGGCCCGGGGCCACGCGCTCGAGTTCCAGAGAAGGTGCCCGCGCGTCCCCCCCCCCGTGGCCAGGAAAGAACTTCACGTCCCTCAACTTCTTCTGGAGGTAAAAGCGATGCTCAGGAAGGGCGCCATCGAACTCGTCCCAAAGAGGCTTCGGGGCTCCGGAGTCTATTCGAGATACTTCCTCGTGAAGAAGAAGACGGGGGGGATGGCGCCCCATCCTGGACCTGCGACGTCTGAACAAGTTCATCAAGGCGCAGAAGTTCTGGATGGTCACCCTCCAGCACGTCCTGGGTCAGCTGGAGGAAGGAGACTTCCTGTCGTCGTTGGATTTGGAAGATGCCTACTTCCATATTCCCATCCTAAAGGGGCACCGAAAATTCTCAGGTTTGTGGTCCAAGGGCGTCATTACCAGTTCAAAGCCCTCCCCTTCGGACTACGGTCGGCACCCAGGGTATTCACCAAGTGCCTCGCACCGGTGGCGGCGTAGCTGCGCCGCGAGGGGGTCCACGTCTACCCCTACCTGGACGACTGGCTCATCCGAGCCAAGACGAGGGAGCTCGCCGTGGTTCACACGGCAAGGACCGTCCAACTTCTCACGGACCTGGGATTCTCCGTGAACTACGCCAAATCCCACCTGGTACCCGCGCAAGACGCTCTGTTTCTGGGAGCGAGGCTCAACACAGTGTCCCTTCTGGCCTCCCCGTCGGAGGAGAGGACCAGGACCATCCTGGGCAAGGTGCAACGGATGTTGGTGGCCGACGCGGCCAAGGTGAGGTCCATCAAGTCCCTCCTCGGAATGATGTCTTCCTGCATCTACCTCATTCCCATGTGCAGGCTCCGGATGCGCCCGTTACAGGAGTTCCTGGACGCGCGCTGGATCCAAACGACGGGCAGCTTCGAGGAAAGGATCACTCTCGACGAGAGTTTCCGACGAGCGATCCGGTGGTGGGGCACCCGCGCGCATCTGACGGCGGGCTTGGACTTCCAGGCCCCAGCCCACCAGTAGACAGTGACCACGGATGCCTCCCTCGAAGGGGTGGGGAGCGCACACCGAAAATCTGCACGCAAGAGGCCTTTGGCTCCCGACGGAGAAATCCCTACATATCAACGTCCTGGAGCTCCGTGCAGTGTTTTGGGCCCTCAGGTCCTTCCTTCCGTCCCTCAAGGGCAAGGTGGTGAGGATCTTCACCGACAACACCACCACCATGTTTTACATCAGGAAATAGGGCGGAACCAGGTCCCCAGCACTGTCCAAGGAGGCGCAGGACCTGTGGCATTGGGCCATCGCCCAAAGGATATTTCTGGTGCCGTTTCATCTGGCAGGGATAAAAAACACCATCGCCGACTCACTCAGCAGGGAGCTGCGCTCGTGCCACGAGTGGGAGCTACGGCAGGATCTAGTGGATCGCCTCTTCCGACGGTGGGGCACACCCCAGATCGACCTGTTCGCGACGGCGACGAACTCCAAGTGCCGGAGGTTCGCCAGCAGGTTTCCCCAGGCGAGGAGCATGGGCGATGCTTTCTCGTTCCCCTGGGAGGGCCTGTTCCTCTACGCGTTCCCTCCTTTGCCACTGCTAATCCGGCTCGTCAACCAGCTCGAGAGGTCACGGTGCAGGATGATCCTCGTCGCACCTGCGTGGCCGAGGCAGATATGGTTCCCTGACCTTCTGGACTTGTCGGCGTCCCCGCCAATCAAGCTGCCGGTGGACGCGGATCTACTCTCCAGAGAAGGAGGTGCCATCCTCCACCACGACCCGAAATCGCTGAACCTGCAGGCCTGGCTCATGCAGCGCTAGCGTTTGGAGGATACGACATACCGGCCGACTGCAGAGAGGTTCTTGCAAAGGCCAGGGCGTCCTCGACTCTTAAATGCTACGGACACAAATGGAAGAGGTTCTCTGTCTGGTGCCACGCACAGAAGATTAACCCTCTACGGATTACGGCCCCCCAAGTACTGCCGTACCTGCTGACGCTGGCCAAAGCTGGACTGGCACACGCGTCCATCAAGATTCATCTTGCTGCGATCTCCCGATACACCAGAACCACGGGGCGGACGTCCTTGTGGTCTCATCGTCTGGTGAAAGAGTTCATGAAGGGACTGTTCAGATCGTTCCCGCCGGTGAAGGCTCCGGCCCCGGCGTGGGAGCTCAACGTGGTGCTGACCAAGCTCATGGGACCTCCGTTCGAGCCTCTGCACTCAGCTCCGTTGAAATTTCTGTCGTGGAAAACAGCGTTTCTTGTGGCCATCACCTCCGCACGACGAGTGGGAGAGATCCAGGCCCTTTCCTGCAAGGCCCCGTACTTGACTTTTCACGACACGAGGGTAGTGCTCAGGACGCACCCCTCCTTCATGCGCAAGGTACCGTCTGACTTCCATCTCAACGAACCCTTGGTGTTGCCTGTGTTCTTCCCGTCGCCTTCGTCGCCGGCTGAGAGGACTTTGCACTCGCTGGATGTGGCTAGAGCGCTGAAGTTCTACGTGGACCGCACGAAGTGTTTTCGGAAGACGTCACAACTCTTTGTGAACTTTGGACCTGTCAATCAGGGGAAGGCTCTCTCGAAGGCTTCCATTTCCAGATGGCTCTCCGGCTGTATCATGTACTGTCACCGGTTGGCAAACCGACCGCTGCCTGGCCGTCCGAGAGCCCATTCCACCAGAGCGATCGCAGCTACCACGGCGTTCCTATCTGGTGTGCCCCTGCTGGACATATGCAGGGCTGCTACGTGGAGGTCGACGCACACCTTCACGAAATTCTACTGCGTCGACCGGGATTCCAGGGAGGAGTCCAGGGTCGGCCAAGCAGTGCTGCGCAACCTTGTTCGCCTGAGGTGAGCCTGGTGAGGAGGTAAGATGCTTAATGTTGAGTTTGATGTGATGCTTAATATTGAGCCTTTGCCACCTCCCGTGGTTGTGCATGTGTGTACTGCTATGTATTCTTTATTCATGAGCATGTGAATCCATGCCAGACCCCATGCTGGAGAAGGAACAAGTTACTTACCTGTAACTGTTGTTCTCCAGCATGGGTCTGGCATGGATTCACATGCGAACCCTCCCGCCTACCCCTCTGCGGCTCTTAACTTGGTCATACTGCCACTTCACGTGCTTCCAAATCTGAAGATGGCTGCCAGAGGTGGGGCTTAGGTAGAGGGCAGTCATTGGCTGTGGTCAGTATGACGCAGAGACCAGTGATTGGTTATTACTACGAAAGTCAGATCAGAAACGAAACTGATACTGGTTTTTTCTTTACCGAGGATTCCCAGCCTGACGACGGGGAATATTCATGAGCATGTGATTCCATGCCAAACCCATGCTGGAGAACAGTTACAGGTAAGTAACTTGTTCCTTCACCATCCTTCCACATGGGATATTCCAAAACACTATTCCCTCCCACCCCCCTTTTCTGACGCACACACTTTCACAAAACAAGAAAGAAAAGGGACTAATACCAGACCAGTTTACCTAACATATCCCAATACAAGAGTCGGGCAAAGTCACGCAATTGACCAGAATCACTCAGACCTGACTGCCCTTCTCCTTCCCTGCAGGGATAAAAGGTGGAGCACGAGTGCACAGGACGAGCAAGGCAGACCGCAACGACGTGAGAGCTAACTCAGCACAGCAGTTTTACAGTATGCAAAGGCGGTGAATACAGAGAGGGTGGCAAGGGGAGAAGTAACCGTGCCCTTTCCTACCAAGGCCCGTGAAACCTCAGCAGACGGAAGCATAAGACCGCGACCAAACGCCAGTGTGTATTGCAGCTGATGTCTATGGTACACGAGAACCTCCTCTGCTGATAACCAAGCCGGGAAGAGACGCTGGTCTTTATGGTACCAACCTTGTCTCGGAGGAGAAGAAAGCCAAGCGGTTCATCACAGCCAGTGATTCGATAAGAAACTGGGCTGTGTTGAACGAAAAGTAAAAAAACGTTAATTTGAACTTTAGAATTTTTGAGAAAGTGAGGGGAAAGCCTGCAACTGAGGCATCCGGCACCACGTGGGTGCTCACACAGAAAACTGGGCGATTATCCAAAGGTAGAGACTACCATAACCAGAAGACCTTGGGAAGAGGCGAAGAGAGGTCAAAGTGGTAATACAGGGTTCCTGTAAAATCCTCTGTACTGTCGAATGTCTTGACTGACAGATGATTGTGAAGAACGGAAGGAAATTAATGCTGCATGGTGAAATCAGTAATGAACAGTGTTTTATAAAGTTGGCAAGAGTGAACCCGGTGGAGGGATGCTAACTAGAAGGTGCGAAGTCTAATGTCCCATAGTCAACAGTTTGATAAAAGTTGGCGAGAGTGAACCCAGCAGAGGGAACCCCCAATGAGGGGCAAAAGCCAGATGAGCTGTTTAAAAAGACATTGAAGATTCGGGAATGCAAGACCAGGGCAAGTGAATTGTCCCCCTTGTCAGTTGGTTCCGAGCCCAGCCGAGGGAGATCCGGGGGTTAAAAGCCATCTCCTAAAGTCCGCTGAAAAAGGAACTGTTTAGTTGTTTTGTGGAATAAGCATGGCGAGGGGTTTGCGCCCGAAAGAGGGGAACCCAGGGGTGAAACAGTCACCCAAAATATATGTGAAACAGAACTTTGTGTATTTTTGAATACATTAGGCACATATGTCCAATAGTACGAGGGCAGATTGTGGGCCATTGTCTGCATTTATTTTCATGTCATCCCATATCGCTAGGTGCCCTTATTCTGTCACTCATTAGTATGAAGCATACCTGTGGTGAGCCGAGTATTCAGTTTGTTTCAACGTATTTAAGTAGTATCTTATATACATGGTTCTCTAGGATTTTCGCTGGGTAAGGCAAGTTGGATATTGGTCTTTAGTTGCTTTGGTTTCCTGTGCTTTCTAGCTTTTTTACCGATGGTTTGATGTATGCTGATTTGAAGGTGGTCGGTACGATTCCGGTTTTCAGTGACCAGTTCATTACGTTCCAGTAGTGTGTCTCTGTGGTTCAGAATCTTTTTGAAGATGTCTGGGCGGGCAAGGGCCCCTTGATGATTATGCAAGGTTGGCGTCCTTGATCAGTGTGGAGAAGATTTCTTCTGCGATTGGTTCTAGGCAGGTTGAGTCTTGCTGTAGTCAGTGTTTCGCCCGTTGTCTGTGGTCCAGTGGTTGTGGTTGTATTGGCGGGGGTTGTGGTGTTGGTCTGTTGGCTTGTGTCTATTTTTGATCTTGGGTGCTTGGTAATTATGGTCCCAACATGCTTTTGGTTTAACGCCCTCTGGCGGACCGGGGTCCAGAAATTTGGGAAAGGTTTGGGAGGCGATACTATGTGTGTGCATTTCACCTATTATAGTTATGCGAGGGTAGCTAAGACCCTGGTAGTCGCCCATGTCTAAATGTAGTGTGTATGGGCGCTGCAGAGGAATACTACAGACCAGGGGGGGATTGTGTTTAAGGCGATAGTTATGTGGAAAGCTACAGTTTAGTTTTTGTCATTAAAAGTAGCTTCAATCTTATGGTAGAGGTGATGAGCAAGAGTTTGTGTTGGACCTGTGTGCATGGAGTGAAGCTGTGCCTTCCACTAAGCTGCGGTGTGTGAGGGGAGAAATGGGTTAATTGTGCAAACAACAATGAGTAATTCCTGGGTTCCATCTACGTACATGGAGCGTTACTTCGTCTCACCCCTGGTTTAAGTGCTTGGTGAGTGCCTAATACTCAACCTCTGGCAGGTTCTTAGAGAGATTGCCATTCCTAGTTCCTTCTAATACGCAAGTGTTAGGACAATGTTCCTCAAGTCCAACTAAGGACTTAGTAAAACCATTCAACTGAGACAGTACAAGACTCCACTCTTAGTATAAGGCTGTACCAGCTGAGTATATGTTGGCGTAGACAGAGCAGCCAGGCTTACCTTAGGAGGGAGAGAGGGCTTTGGAATCGGTAGAAAGAAATTGTTGCACACATATGGTCCAAAGAAACACTACATTTTGTAAAAATGTGTTTATTTAAATACAGGTAGGCTCTGATAAATCTTGGGGGAAATGAGTACTATCAGAGATTGTATAAACACATTATAAAAACACAACACTATGCTTTAAAGTACATGGACCAAAACATAGATCTTATTTAGAGAACTTAACAGTATTCCTAGGTAGGTCAGACCTTATCGAACACATTTAGTATAGGGCACACCTATTCATGGGGAGCAAACTTTATTTAAGGGTAGTAGACCACTCTGTCAGTTTTGCAGTGACACTCAGTTAAGGAATCGCATAATCAACCAACCTTGTTAGGATACTTTACTGAATAATGGAACACATATTCAGAGAACAGTATTTCTGATGTTTGTTAATCTGCTTAGAATCACATGCTGTGCATAGGTCCGACATCCAGTGGTCACTGCGGAGTATTGCATTTTGTTTTTCGTAGTCGAAAAGGGGACGTCGACAAGGCGTGTCTGAAACACTATCCCTATAGTGACGTGCGTTGTACCCACAATCCCTCACGCGTCGAGGTCCCTCAGATTGTTTTTTTCCGCCCAGCTACTGGTCGCCTTTACTCCTCGAGAGACATTGCAGATTTCATCTCCTCGACCTTTGGTCGTTTTCCTATTAATATATAACACATAGATCCCTCCCTCGACGCAGTTCTGAAGCTGTTTCTCCGCCGAGCAAGATCTTCGACGGAGGGGACGAGCGGAGGAGATCCTTCGGCGTTGCCGAACACGTGGCCTGGCCTCGCAGGCCAAATACAGTAGGGAGAGTGGGGTCGTGGGACATCTGTTTCCTTTCTGAGAATGCCTTTCCTTTTCCCCTTCCTTTCCCTTGGGGTCGTTATCACGATTTACTGCCTCGGCTATGGAGAGGACACCCTTTAGGTTTTGCCCGCGTTGCAAGGGCAAGTTCACTTGGAAGGACAAGCATTCACGGTGTAACCGCTGCTTGCCCCTCGATCACAGAGGAGGGTTGCACGGCTTGTCGGCTTCTTAAGCCAAAGACTCTAAAAGACCGCAGGGTCAAGAGGTGGGCGGCCTACGCTATGTCGAAGGCCGATTCCTCACCCGCCGCTGCTACCACCGACCGTGACGAGGAACGTGATAACACGACCTCCGCTACGGAAGTCGTAGACCCCTCTAAAGAGCGCTCGCGCTCTTCATCGTCTGTCCCCGGCCCCGATGGGCTCGGCTCATGCCCTGCTTATGGGGATGAACACCCCGGCGACACTGACGCACACGCTACCACACATAAGCACACAACCCACGGCTCTTCTTCGTCGAAGACGAAGAAAGCATCAGCGCCCAAGGAGACGCAGGTTCCTCCGGCGGCCTCCTCGGACCCTTCAGGTTTGAAGCCCCTCTCGCAGCCGCGACCAGCGACTGGGCTTTCGGCAAATAAGGGCGCCACCCCCAAACCATCGGCCGGCGCGCACCAGCAGAGAGCGCACGCCGCCGTAGAACGATCGACACCCGTAACGTCGAAACCACAGCCCTCCTCTGACAAACGAGTCGCAGAGAGCTTGGAGAGGATCGTTGTAGCCGACGCCCAGAAGCGTACGCCGAAAGACACGTCGAGCGCTACGCAAAGGTCGAAAGACGCCCAAAGAAAGACAGGGACTACCCCCTTCAGTCGGGGGGACCCCAGCACACCGGAAGGCTTTTCGGAAGGCGACGGGACACTTTCCTCGACGTTATGGGAGAGGTCAAGCCGTTTTCAGCTAGAAGACACAAATTTTCCCCCGCTAGACCGCTCAGGGGTACCCCATGAGACCATGGAAAGGCTCCATCTCTGCATGGAGAGAATGGAGAGGTTTATGAAGACCCAGAACCCTCCCACTCCCAAGAGAACAAGAGAAGGGCCTCAGGAGGACCCCAGGGCTAAATATCCGAGACTATTCAATCCCCAGCAGGACACAGCCTCAGATTTCCATAATGTGTATGACCTCACTGGTGAGGAACAATACTTGGAGGAGGAGAATGAATTTGTGGACGATGAAGAGGGACAGAACCAGGAGGAAGGTCTGGAAGACAGCCCAGACATGGTAGGAGAAGGCTTCGGAGAAAATCCAGAAGAAGGGCCTTCACATCCCTGGCAATCCCCATCAGTATATTCGGACACCGATGTCCTGAACCTAAATCCTCCTGACAATTCACCTGTTAGGAACACGTCTCCCATAGACTATCAGCCCACATTCAATGCCCTGTTGCGCAGAGCAGCAGCACATTTCGAACTGGACACTGGGGTGATCTCTCCTGAAATAGACTTTGTGGAAAGAGTAATTAAGGAGAAACCCCCGGTCAGCCAGACTATTCCCCTCCTCGCTTCAGTGAAGAGAAGAATCATCCCTTCGCTATCCACGCCCGCACTAATCAGAGGAGTTAATCCAAGAATTGAAAAACTTTTCACTCCTTCACCCTCAGACCCGCTGTACATCAGGGGACATTCTATTCCTGACTCCCTTGTAGTAACTAATACAAGGAAGAGGGCAGGGGTGCCGCTGTCCACCAGCGAGGCACCACCTGACAAGGAGGGCAAGAGATTATATGCCCTTGGAAAGAGTCTCACATCCTCGGCTGCCTTTTCTGCAAGAATTGCGAACAACAATTCTTTGCTAGCTAGCTACGCGGACGCGCAGTGGGCCAAACTGCGCAAAGACGCCGAAGAAGTGCCGGAACCACTACGGACACGCCTGCTATCAACTATTGGCGAAGGAACCCAGGTCAACCAGAGCATTGTGAAGAACTCTCTGGATGCTGCAGAGACAGCGGGACGTTCCCTGGTTCAGGGAATACTCCTAAAACGCCATGTATGGCTGCGTAACTCTGGGATCAAACCGGAGACACAACTCTTGACCAGATCTAAGCCCACTACCAGACGCGGCTATGCCAACAAACGCTTTTTTCGTGGCCAACGCCAACAGCAGAATCAGCAGCAACAGTACCCTGCCACCAATTACCAGACCAATAGTGGGCAGTACAGCCAAAGAGGCCAGCGCCGTGGCAAAGGGAGAGGTCGGGGGGTCCACCCCCAGAGGCTCCCAAGCCCCCAACAACACCAAGTGACGCGAAGATTTGCGTCCCCTCCCATGCAACACTGGTCGGGGGCCGGCTAACATCCTTTCTTCCAGCATGGGAGGGAATAACGTCAGACCGCTGGGTACTTTCCACCGTAGCCCACGGATACTGCATCGAATTCAACGGTTCCCCAACATACAGACCCCCGAGGGGACGACGCATGACACCAGAACACCTTGCCATCCTTCTCCAAGAAGTAGAACAACTGCTGGAAAAAGGAGCCATAGAGGTCGTGCCTCTATCTCAGGTAACGGAAGGTATTTATTCAGTGTACTTCCTTGTACCCAAAAAGGATCTAACCATGCGCCCTGTAATAGATCTGCGCCCAGCGAACAAGTTTGTCAAACCCCAGAAGTTTCGTATGGTGACCTTACAGGAAGTGATCAACCTGCTATCACAAGGAGATTACATGACAACACTAGACATGAAAGATGCATACTTTCATATTTTAATGTTGCCAGCGCACAGAAAATACCTCAGGTTCATGATAGAGGGCAAACACTACCAGTTCAGAGTGCTACTCTTCGGCGTAGCATCTGCACCAAGGGTATTCACAAAGCTACTGGCAGTTGCAGCGGCCCACCTGCGCAGGTTGTCCATCCCAGTTTACCCTTACCTCGACGACTGGCTCATAACAGGGGATTCTTACGAAACATGCTTCTCCAATACCCAAAAGACTGTAGACCTTTTGTTCCAGCTGGGCTTCTCCATCAACGAAAAGAAGTCCAGCCTAGACCCCAGCCAGATCAAACAATTCCTTGGGGCTCTAATTCAAACAAAGGACAGCCTCGTCTTCCCCTCCAACGAGAGGGTCCAAAACATGCTGTTTCAGATCCCTCAATATGTGGCCGGTCGAGAGGTGACTGTACGCAAAGCAGTGCGCTTGCTAGGCATGATGGCATCGTGTATTTATTTGGTACCTCACGCGCGCCTGCGCCCAATGAAAGAGTGGCTCAACAGCCAGTGGTGTCAGGCCAGCGGACTATGGGACGATCTAGTGGTGGTCTCGCAGGCCTTGGTTCTCTCGCTACGGTGGTGGACAAAGGAAAACCTGGAAAGAGGGAAACCCTTTGCCACACCCGCGGCGGAAGCCACTCTAACCACAGACGCATCCCTCACAGGATGGGGGGCTCACCTAACCCATCAGACTGCTCACGGAGTGTGGACTCCGAACGTAGCATCCAAACACATAAATCTACTGGAGATACTAGCTGTGTTCAAGGCGCTAAAAGCCTTCTAGGAACACCTACAAGGCAAAACAGTGATGGTCCTTACAGACAGCACCACAGCCATGTACTACATTAACAAGCAGGGGGCACCCACTCTCCAGGACTGTCCAAACTGGTCCAAAATATATGGAAGTGGGCTCTCAAACAAAACATGTTCCTACTGTCACAACATGTACCAGGGGAACTCAATCTGCTGGCAGACAAACTCAGCAGAGATTTCCCCCTGCCCGAAGAGTACGGATGGCGACTGCACGAAGACATCGTCTTCAAAGTCTTCACACAATGGGGATTCCCAGAAATAGACCTGTTCGCAACCCTGGAGAAATCACAATGCCAAAGTTACGCCTCCAGGTACCCCCAGAACCAATCCAAGGGGAACGGTCTGTCGATGCAATGGTCAGGGAAATTTGTTTACGCTTTCCCCCCCCCCCCCGACTCCCCTTCTCAACAAGGTGGTGCACAAGATGCACCAGGAACAAGTGACCATGATACTGGTGGCCCCAATGTGGGCCCGACAGCCATGGTTCGCTCACTTGATGGGGATGTCTCTATCCCCCCCAGTGAAACTCCCCTTCCCGTACAACAAGCTGTCACAAGACAAGGGCAGGACTCTGCATCCATGCCCCCAGAACATGAATTTAGCAGCCTGGCTCCTGAGATCATAGAATTTGGACATCTACAGCTCCCGCAGAGATGCATGGACATCCTCAGGGAAGCCAGAAAACCTAACACTCGACACTGCTATTCTAGCAAGTGGAAGAGATTTGTCATCTGGTGCAGAGGAAAGAGCATCAACCCGATTGACTGCTCTCCCACACATATTGTTCTATACCTGACCCATTTATTGGATTCAGGTCTAGTGTTCAATTCCATTAAAGTCCACCTAGCGGCACTTTCTGCATACACCACTTCCCAACTCAAAGTGTCGTGATGGAAGATCCCTGTTATAAAGGCCTTCATGGAGGGAGTAAAGAGAATACACCCCCCGATAGCTGACCCAGCTCCCGGATGGGACCTTAACGTGGTACTTACCAGACTCATGGGCTCACCATTTGAACCCATGCACAAAGCATCTCTTAAAGACCTCACTCTTAAGACTGCTTTTCTAATAGCTATCACCTCCGTCAGGAGAGTAAGTGAACTACAGGCTCTTTCTGTTCTAGACCCCTTTGTTACAGTTCACAGAGATAAGGTGGTTCTACGCACGCACCCAAGGTTTGCTCCGAAATTCATCTCGAAATTCCACGTAAACCAGTCTATAGAACTACCAACGTTCTTTCAAAATCCTTCCAACTTGGGAGAAAAAAGTCTGCACACACTAGATGTGCACAGAGCGGTCATGTTCTACATGGAAAGCACCAGACCACTGAGGAAGACCAATCAGTTCTTCGTCTCGGTGGCAGCAGAAAGAGAAGGGGATGCAGTTTCAAAGTCCACTATTTCTAGATGGATTGTTCAATGCATCACTCTCTGCTATACTCTTGCTAAGAGAGAACTGCCCTTTAAGCCAAGAGCACACTCTACTCGAGGCACGGGGGCGTCCATAGCATTCATTGCAAATGTTCCCCTTGAGTCCATCTGCAAAGCGGCTACCTGGAGTTCTGTGCACACCTTTACAAAACACTACTGTCTAGATGCACACTTGAGATCTGACTCCCAGGTGGGACAGGCAGTATAAAGACATCTTTTCTCTACTGTTCCTTCTCATAACCCACCGCCAACTCCGGGTACTGCTCGCTAGTCTATGCACAGCATGTGATTCTAAGCAGATTAACAAACATCAGAAGACAATGCATTACTTACCGTAAAAACATTTCTGATGGTTGTATCTGCTTAGATTCACATGCGCCCACCCTTCCTCCCCGCTCGGATGGAAGGAACATAGACTTCCTTTTATATCTCTTTTCTGTACTCACTCATGTCTAGAAGGCTCCCTCAGTGCAGAAAAATACAAACAGAGGGACCTCGACGCGTGAGGGATTGTGGGTACAACGCATGTGTTTCAGACACGCCTTGTCGACGTCCCCTTTTCGACTACGAAAAACAAAATGCAATACTCCGCAGTGACCACTGGATGTCGGACCTATGCACAGCATGTGAATCTAAGCAGATACAACCATCAGAAATGCTTTTACGGTAAGTAATGCATTGTCATACCTCCAACTATGTTTTTGATAACACAAATAAACAAGGCGAGTAAGACCTTTGGGTGTAATATACAATTAGTTAGTTTTCAGCTCAATGGAACAGAGTCCAAGATTAGCAAGAACTATTTACACTAATTTTAGGATGCAATAGGCAGACCAAGGCCAGCTATACCTAGAAACACTTCATGAATGACACACAACTATTTACTTATTGTTTTTTTATTTTTTTTGTTTGTGGTTTTAAAGAAAACTTTACAAAACATCATACAGTATTGCATGTACATCATTAAATATCCTTAATTTACCATTACTACATTACAACATATGATTCAACATCTTACAATTGAATTCTTAATACCTTAATTTAAACTAGATAAAAACCATGTGTATAGAAGAATAATTGAAATAAAAAAGACAATACCTTTGTTCTTTACAAATTAGTACAATATAATGAACAGCAGCATAGCAGTTCTTCATTGTAGTCCTTTTAAAAATCATTCAACGAATAGTACAGCAATTCCATAGTGCCAGACCCATGCTGGAAAACAATTATTACAGGTAAGTAACTTGTTCGTTCTCCAGCATTGATTCATATACGGACCCTCCCTCTGACCCCTCTGTGCCCTTTCATGGTCATACTGCCACTTTACATGCTTACTAATCTGAAGGTGGCTGACAGAGGTGGCGGGGCTTAGGGAGAGGGCTGTCGATGGATGGGGGCAGTATGAGTTCCGGGAGGATAGCTCAGTGGCAACCTGTTCGCCTTGGAAGCAAGACGACATGAAGCAACACAGGTTCGATCCCCGGGTCTGCACTTGGAAGAAAACTCTGGGTGTTTAAGCGCGTTATAAATATGCGACCAAGACAAAACAATTGCGCAACTGAAAAACAAACATTTCCTGTAACAGCGCCTCGAAGCCCGCGTGCTGTGTGAGCGCTTTAAAAATGCAAATAATAAAATATGACCCAGAGGACAGTGATTGGTTTAGAGGAGAAACTATAGTTTTAAAGTGAAACAAAGTAATCCTTTGCGTAAGTTCAAACACTCACATACCGGCTTTCCTCTTTCATAGAAACTCACTGGTTGCGTCCATGGCTTTTCCATTAGTGCAAATCGCTCGTTCTTCTGTTTTCTGCCTCAGAACTCCACCTCCTATACCCTCAGGCTCTCCTGTGTCAGCTTCTGTCCACAGGAAAACGAGCACTGTGAATGCCAGAAAAAGGAACAGCCTCTCTGCATAGCTCCCTTACCAGCGTTCAATCGGTTCCACAGAGCCCCAGCTCCCGAGCCACACTTCTATGAACCATCAATGTGCTTCACACACACAACTCCCTGCTGCTTCTCTTGGCCTCTTTGCTGCTGCGTCAACACCACCACCTCTACTAACACCATTTGATTTGGGTTCCTTTTTTTATACACCTGTAGCCCTTCTTTAACAGGCTGCAGGTGTGAATGTGCAATTGGCCCTGCCTGACCATCATTAAGGGGACATGCCTGACCTCTAAAACTCTCAGCAGACCTACTCTTCATTACTCCCATTGCCTCTTCTTCGACCCAGTACTGTAAGTGGTTATTGCGAGTTGACTCACAACCCATGAAGGCGGAGGGGAGAGGGGGCGGTTTGTTAGTAGGAAAATGGGAATACCATGTCTCTCCCAAGGGAATCTCGCTCCCAGTCCCCAAAGACCCTCCAGCCAGGTGATCGTCCCTTGCTTGGCCACCCCCAGTTTCGGGGATCCAAAAGCGATGGCCTTTCCCTGGCCCCCTGCGCAGAGTACCCATGGGGAATTGGAGTGAGAATACCCTCAGGTTTCTTCCAGCTATTAAAATGTTTACCATTTAAATTCTGTCCTACGTGTAGTTCGAAATGTACCTGGAGGGATACAATGGGTGTGTAACAACTGTCTGTCAAGGGACCACGGAGAAGATCTCTGCTGGGGGTGCCAACTGGCCAAACTGAAGTGTCTTCAGGAGTGCTGTTCAAAGCGCTGTTTTTTTTTCTTTTTAACATGCAAGTGGGCTTGGAGACGGCCTAGTTCGGTGCACACACAACAGAACTTGAGGTTGGGGCTTCAGACGCAGGGGTCGAGACAAGCCGCAAACAAAGGCTCTTTCTAAGAAAACACCACAGCAGATCCCTGTTAGAATGGATTTCTAAGCTCTGGCCTGCCGGACAGTTTGGCCGCCCATGTTATATGAACAGGGGACACTTCTGGGAAGCTAGCCAGACCAATTCACGGTAGCTGGAAGAGCACTAAAGTCTAGGTCTCAGGAGGCATGAGTGTGATCAGACGCCTACAATAAGCACACAGTGAAACGCCAAGATTTACCATTAGACTGAATTTTACCAACATATACTATTTATTAGGAGCCCAAGAATCAACACAAATGAATAACGAAAAGCCTTGGCAAAATACCACAGAAGCTACACACTATGTAAAATAAATACAATCACTGGCGTCAATGCAATAAAGTTAGTAACTCCACTAATGCCTGTAACCTTTAAAGCATAGATAAACTTCAGAAATTATAATCCTAACTTTAGAAGTCAAGCCCTACGATGAATGGAGCAATGCATTCAATGGGTGCGTAAACACCCTTGGTCGTGTGTAAAAGTCACAAAGTAACTTTTTAGTAAGCTGGAGTTAGGGACAGAATTCTGAAGGGGTGACAAGAGGTTCCAAGAGTCAGAAGGGGGGTCTGCTGTGATGGAAAAAAAGCAATTCCCAGCTTTCAGAGCACTTTAGGAAGTGGAGGATAACCAAGCCAATGAGAAGACAACAAAGAATTGTCTGTAAAAGTGTATGGATGTAGAAAGGGCCACTGGTAAGTGACTTCAATACTCACCGCCCTTAGCTCGGTTTTGGTCCAAACTTGGCAGGTCTGGAGGGGGATGTTAGAGGTTTTTACTTCCCGCCCTCGTTTCAGCTTCCATGTGCACAGGCACTGTGGGTGCGAATGCAGGTCCCGTGTGGAACAAGAGCTGTAAATCTTGATTTGGATGATGAAGAAAGACAACACTGATGCAGCTGGTTTCGGGGCACAAGAAGGAACACAGGAAACTCTCCTTCAGCGACCATCACTGTAACACAGTGATGCACGAGTTTCCAAATCTTGCGATCTGACGCAGCCTTCTATCTCGCGACTAAACGACGAAACACGACACAGCAACACTCGTGCACGGTAACCCAGGTTAGAGCCGGACAGTCCACTGGATGGCCCGAACAGGCTCCCATTCAGTGCAAACAGGAGGCATCGAGAGTGATTAGTACCGCCAGTCCAAAGGTTCGAAGCACCTTCACAGGTTTTCTGAAATTGATCGCAAAGCAGGGCTCCACTGGCACAACAACGGGATTAGAGTGTTAATCGTCTTCTACGTGTCTCAGGATTGTCATTTGTTCTGCTCGCCTCTACTGGATACTTGGCTCCGTCTATAGGTAGGATGGCATTCAGGACCCCACATATCCAAAGCTTGGGGAGTACTCGCATCTGCTCAACCAATGAGAAGATCTTCCCCATGCATGCACACCAGCAGTGGTCTTATCAGGGACCACTGGGGTTCTCATGTTCCCGTGCACACCAAAGGTCCTGGCACCAGTAGTGTGGTTTGGCACCAGACAGTCCCATCCCACTTCCTGGGTACCCACATACATGAAGAAGCGGCTTTCGTGCGACACTGCATTCAAAATAAGGACTTCCTGAGTCTGGAAGACAAGAGGGAAGGACCTAGGACAAACGGCCACAGGAACAGACAAAGCACCTCATGGCACGGCCATGACACTCTAGTCGGACATGAACCAAACGCTGTATGGCTTGTTAAATAGTTGTAAAAATATAATATAAGAAAAGCTACTGTTGCCATCAGTCTGTTCCTAGGCACACTGTGCAATCACTGTACAATCACCAAAAATCCTTGAGAGCAAGTAAGGCCAGAAAACACAAGGAACCCATGGTGCGGTAAAGTAATGTACTTTGCACAATGATAAACCGTACCAAAAGTGGCAACAAGGTCGAAAGACTAAGAGAAACAAAGTTTCTCAGTACTGACAGTCTGAAGGATGTGTGTTTCCCCATAATAATGAGCGAAAGCCCAGTGGAGTGCAGCTGAAGGCTGTGCTCCACTGTAAGTCAAGTCCGATTACTGTAACAAAAGAAAACGGTTTGGGGTGTGGGGGCGGGGGTGGGCGGGGGTGGGCGGGTCTTTCAATGGAGGGAAAGACCAAGGACGGGGGTTAACTAATGCACCCTTGGATGTGTCATGTTCAGGTTGATTAAGCGTTCTGGACAACTCATCAGCATTTCAATGTTGGGTACCTGGCCTGTGCTCAATAGTGAAGTCAAAGCCTTGCAGTCTAATGGACCACCTGATCAATTTAGCATTTTCACCCTTCATGTTCATCAGCCACTTTAAGGGCCTATGATCAGTCTGCACAGTGAAGTGGCTCCTATAAAGGTAGGGCCTCGGCTTTTGAAGTGCCCACGCTATTGAAAAGCATTCCTTTTCCACAGTGGACCACTTGAGCTCTCTGGCCTTAAACTGGCGACTGATGAAACCAATAGGGTGTCCCCTACCTTTCTCATCTAGTTTTGATAGAAATGCACCTATCCCAGTGTCGGAGGCATCTGTCTGCACAATAAAAGGAATCTGATAGTCTGGAACCGTGACAACAGGGGCCTGGCACAGGGAGTCTTTTAAGCCTTGGAAGGCCTTCTCACACTCCTCAGTCCAAGTGATGATCTTGGGTCTCTTTGGAGTAGTGAGGGCTGTTAGCGGGGCAGCTATAGTGCCATAGTCTGCAATGAAGTTCCTGTAATACTCAGAGACCCAGGAAACCTCACTTGGGTTTGGGTTGTGGGGATAGACCCGTCTTGTACTGCTTGTACCTTACTGGGAAGAGGCTGAATTCTTCCTCAACCAACCTCATGCCCAAAGTAAACCACTGATCAGACATTTTATTTTACTTGTTTTTTTGGCATTTGTGGTTAAAACAGTACTGCCCCCACAGCAGGAAGCAGAGTGAATCTTGCAGGCTTCCACACGCGAGGTGTCAGTTGATGCCCAGTGTTCGCAGTATCTCCAGGCAATATCATTCCCTATCATTGTGCAGCAACGATAGGACCTGCCTCTAGTGCAATGAGAACTTTGGGCCATCTCCTTGCAGTGAGCAAGTCATCCATTCCAGCGCTGTGAAGTTCCAGACTTTTATGAACCAATTCTGCTCGCTTGTGGGATCCTTCACTCTCCAGTGGTTGGGATTGCATATGCCTTCCACTGGGCTTAGGCCACAGTCTATCTTTGAGGGACTCCAGTCCCAATGCACATTGTCTGACCTCTCTTTATCTTACTCCCAAACATGTGCGTCCTTTAGCCGTTAATGGCTTTCCAAAGCTGTACCAGCTTCAGACAGATCCACCATATATGAGCCCAATCCACCATCCCCCAGCATTCACGCCAGCACTCCTGCGATGTTCCCTTGCCCACTGAGTGGAGCTGTACTGGCGTGTAGTGCCTCTGAGCCATGATCTTGTACCACATTTCTCTTGTAGACGCGTCCCTTGCAAGCTTTTGGCTATCCCACCACAATTGTTCCCAGTCTCCTGGTTCTATGGGCTCACACTCTACCCGGTCCCATCGAGCCATGTATGTATCTGGTGGGGTGCGCATGCTATCGGTCAGCATCTTATAGATTGCGGAGACCATCTTCTTGCCTGGGCAAGAGATGAGAGATTTCTCAAAGTGAGTGAGGGGTCTGGTTGCGGCTGCCTTGTTCCCGGGGGTAGCAGCCAGTGTCTGCATTGCAGGTATTGTAGCCTATCCCTTTCGCCCACCCCCAATTTATATTTCGCAAACGTTTTCTTTTTTCGGTCCAAGAACTTGTCCCCCATCTTAGTGGGAGAATGCCAGAGAATGCCCTCCTTCCGTTCCCGTGGAAAATTGGGGATTCTGGATGAGTGGGGTTAACTGAGAAGGGAAAGATGTTATATCATACAAGTTAACAGCCTTGTTCAATGTGTCTCCTAGCAATCCTGTTATAGCACTTTTATACATATTCAGAGGTCTGTCCCCTTTGTTCAACCATAGGACCTCTCTCAGGGATATCACCTGTTACCACTCTGTCCATTCTGACCCGTAGTTTGTCAGGGTTCCCTACATACCAATCCCTGATTATTCTCATCTCTGCTGCCGTGTAGTAGAGATGGAAATTTGGCAGCCCCAATCCCCCCCGCCTTGTGTAGAAGCACCATGAGTTTCTTGATTGAAACTGGTGGGGCCTTGTTGTTCCACACGAAAGCTGTGACCATCTGCTTGAGTGAGCGAGAAAACTGGGGGGGAGGGCAATAGGAATCGGGAGCTCCTGGAGGAGATGCAGGATCCTTGGTTGGATATCCATCTTAATGGTGGTAATTCTCCCGAGGCATGAGACTGACAAAGGGCCGAAGGTGTGCTTTGATGGATTACAGCCGGGGGTGATAGTTCGCCCTGTACAGCCCTGCCAGCGTTTTGGTAAGTGTCACGCCTAATAGTTTTAAGTTTGCGGTGCACTCCGAAAGGAGATGCATTGCTGAGCCCTTATCAGGGCGTCCCCAGTAAGCGACAGTTCAACATTTCTGATTTTGTGAGGTTCACACTCAGCCTGCCACCTCCCCACACGCCTATTTCCCGTATTGTTGCTTACCTGGCGAATAGTGCTTATATTTCTGAGGCTTGTGGAATATGCTTAGATCACATGCTATGCATAGGCCGACATCTAGTGCAAGCTGCAGAGTATTACATTTGTTGTTTTCGAAACTTGAAAAGGGACGTCGACAGAGCATGCAAGTAATGTTAAAGGATATTTGTACCGCGCACTATCACCACTTGAGTGGTCCCCTGGCGCTCTGGCGGATCTGAAAAGGAAAAGTGGGTGGGGAGTGAAGTTAGTGGGAACAAGCAGGATAAGTGCAAGAGAGCAGTGATGTGCTGTTGGCGGCTTCAAATCGGTTAACACTGTTCGCTGAGCTTGGGGGTGCTTTACCGGTCAGTAGTTGTTGTGTGCTGTTGTGGGAAGCTATGTGTGGTTTGTTTTGTTGCGGTATAGTGAAGTTTGTGCCGTTTGTTGTGCTTTAGGTTTGTGGTTGTTTGGTTAAAGTTTGAGGGGTGTATGCAGAGGGGTGAGATTGTTAGTGGGTTGGTTATTGGTTTCGCTATCAACAGGTGGTATGTGCAAAGTTTCCACGTTCTTTCTAGGTGTGGCTCGTGAATATCTCTGCATTTCTATCTAGATCTGGCACTGGCTAATATTCACAATCGTGTCTACATATGACGCATGCCAATATTCACTATTCTATCCAGATGTGACACTGAGCTACCTTAAAAAAAACCTGTCTGAATGCGAATCAAGCTAGCATTCTTTATGCCAAGTGGCATTGATAATATTCCCAATGCAGTCTAGATGTGGCAATTGTTAATATTAGCTATTCTATCTAGAGGTGGCACTGGCCGACTTTGATAATCCTGTCTAGATGTGACGCATCTATATGTTAACAATTCTGAGCGTGGCACTTACTAACTTTCACGATTCCATCCAAGTGTGGCACTTGCTAACCTTCACAATCCTATCTAGATGTGACGCTTGCTAATGTTCATAATTGTAATTAAATGTGGAACTTGCCATCATTCACAATTCTGTCTGGGTCAGGCGCAGGCCAACATTTACTATTCAATTTAAGTATGGCCCTTGCTAATGTTCATGGAGTGGCTAGGTTGTTGGATAGTGTTGGGCATGTATATTAATTTCTGTCCTCATGGGGTTGACGTTTGTGTTCTGTTCCACCTAGTGTCGTCTCTCTTGTTGTAGGAGTTTCCCTTAGTCGGTTCTGAGTGTTGTCTGTGCCATCATATATTCTGTCTGTTCTTTGTTTCCTGCTCGATTGTTTAGTTTCAATTTGGTTCCAATGTGTTGAAGAGCCAGGTTTTTAGGAGTTTTCTAAAATTTTAGGTGGTCTTTGGTGTTTCTTATTTTTTTCGGGATGTTCCAGGTTTTTGCGGCCAGGTGGGACAAAATGGAGGCACCTAGTTTTTTTTCTTGACATATGGTTTTGGTTCCAGGTGGATTTCATTGCTTGATCTGAGGAGTGTCGTTGGCTTGTAGATCATTTTCTTTTGTAGGAATTCAGCTCCCTGTCCGCTGATTGCCCTGTGTGTTATGCACATTGTTTTGAACGTGATACAATGTTTGATTGGGAGCCAATGTAGTATATTTAGTGCTGGAGTGATGTGGTCGCTTCTGGAAAGTTTGAGGAGGAGTCTGACTGCTGCATTTTGAATGCGTTGTAGTTTCTTCAGGAGGTATTCTGGCATCCCGAGGTAGACTGTGTAGTCTATTCTTGACATGATTAGGGCGACGATTGTCAGTGTTTTCTGGGTGAAGAAGAGGAAAGATAGGATTCTACTTGTTGTGTGAAGGAGGAAGAAGCATTTCTTGATTGTTGCGTTTACTTGTGGTTCTAAGGTTAGGGCGTTGTCCATTAGGACTCCCAGATTTTTTACTACCTTAGATGGTGTGGGCGCGGTTCCTGTTTCTGTCGGCCCGGGAATGTAGGTGTTCTCTTGGTTTTTGGATATAATCTTGATTTCTGTCTTTCCTGGGTTGATTTTCAAGTTGTTGGCGTTCATCCAGTCAGACTTCTTTTAAGCATTCTATGAGGGTTGAGTGATCGGCTTGAGTATTTTCGATTTTGCAGATGATTTGAGTGTCATCTTTGTAGTTGTAGCATGTAATTTTGTATTTTTTGAAAATCTTGATTACTGGAGTCTGGTAGATGTTGAAGTATAGTGGTGATAGTAAGCGTCTTTGAGAACAGTCGTTAACTTGTGGAGTAGATTTGAAGGGTCTTATCTATATGGTTTCTGTTCTGTCTGCTAGGACGGATTTAGTCCAGAGTAGTGCCATGTCTGTTATATCTATATCTTCCAATCTTTTGGTTAGGATGTCGAAGGCTGCGGAGAGGTCTAGCAATATCAGAGCCGAGGGTGTGTTGGAGTCCGCGTTTGTTTTTAGGTCGTCCCAGATGGATAGTAGTGCCGATTCTGTTCCTCTTGTGGGTCTGAAGCCGACTTGTCCTTGCTCTAGCAGGTGGTGTTTTTCTATATGTTCTTGGTTTCATTTTTATATGCAAGTTTGAAAGAGTTTTGCCGGGTAGGGGATGTTTGAAATTGGTCTGTAGTTGAAGAGGTCTTCCACGTCGCCAGTGTTTTTTAAAAGCGGCTTAATATATGCTGACTTGAAGGATAGTGGTACAGTCCCTTTTGTGAGTGACAGATTTAATAGGTTTCTGCAGTTTTCTGATGGCGTTCCTTGTGAGAGGGTTGATTTGTAGATGTCAGGGGGGCAAGTTATCCATGGGTGATCCCACTTTCATTCTGTGTTTTACCAGCTTGATGAGTGCCTCTGCTGATATTTCAGGGACATTTTGGAGTTTGTGCTGTGGGTCCTCGTCGGGTCCGGTTAGTAGAGTGTTAGGGTTGGTTGGTCTGTTTTGTATGATTTGTCAGATGCCGTTTTTGTTCTTGAAATGGTCTGCCAAGTCATTGCATAGTTTCTCTGAGGGGATTGGAGTGTTGTCGCAACCAGGTGGGTTTCTCATTTCTTTTATGATTAACATTTCTTTTTGTGTGTTGGTGGCATTGATGATTCTGTCATCATACTGCTTTCTCTTAGACTTTTGAATTTCCTTCATGTATGATCAGATTTGTTTCTGGAACTGGGTTTTCTTTTTGGTTGTATTCTTTCCTCCATTCCAATTCCAGCTTCTTGTTATTTTTCATGGTGCTTAGTAGTGGGGTGATCCATTTTGCCATTGCTCTTTTTCTTGAGGGGGTAAATAGTTTTTTGGGGGGCGATGTTTTCGATTGTACAGCAATCTATTTGTCGAGTAGCTCCACTTTCCCATCTAGGTCTGCCTTCTCCAGTTCTGCAGCTGAAGGTTTGGTCATCTCCAGTTTTTCCATTAGGTTTCTTGCTTTGACGTTTTTCCAGTTTCTTTTTGTGGTGGTTGTAAGCTTGAGGGGGTTGGATGCTGACTTGAATTCATGGTGTAATACTATCCCTAGTGTGACATCCACTGTACCATGGTGCTTCACGTGTTGAGGTCCCTCAGATTGTTTTTTTCCGCCATCATTGCCGGACCCTGAAAGCAGAGTTTCTTCTGGCTATCACCATTTTATTAATTAGCTTGTTACTCTTACTGTCCTTTCTTAGCCATTCCCCTACAATACCTTCATCAACGTCTTTGAGGACTACCTTCGTCGACTGCAGAACTCGCAACGACAAACCTTCCCAGCCAACTTTGGAAGGCCGTTCTGGGCCTCAGCCCTCGCACTAGGGAGAGTGGGGGGTTTTTGCATTTCTTAGTTTCCTAATAGAAAGCGTATTTCCCCTTCCCACTTTATTCGCCAACCTGCCTTTCCCACAAAAAATGGAAAATACACCACGTAAATGTTGTCCTTCTTGCAATCGAAAATTTCCCTGGAAGGACTCGCACCGGGTATGCAACATTTGTCTTCAAAGGGGCGATAACGAGGGCCACTGCAAATCTTGCAAGCTCTTTAAGCCCAAGACCTTAAATGACCGAAAAACAAAGCGCTGGATCCACCACGCAATGCAGGCAGAGGCCGCCATGGATGTTGACGGTGCCTCCAGTGACTGCAGCATCGTCGTCTTTAGTGAGGACTGCGAACAGGATCCGAACCCATCAGGCCGACCGGCGACTCTGTTACTGGGACGACACCCGGCGGCACTGTCACAGACAAACATACCCATACTAAACACACAACCCATGGCCACAAGTCGACTTTAACACAGACTGGAAGGCCACAAGGCCACACATGTCGTCAAGGGGGAGGTCCAGTTCCTTGTCCTCTGGGCAATCGTGCTCGCGTTGGCCTCAGGACAGGCCCCAAAAATTCGAATGACAAATCTGGTTCCAACTGCTGTCAAAAGCTACCAAATCCATGCATGCTGACGACCGAACATCAAAAGACGCATTGACAGCATGTACGGTTGCCGATAACCTGACGGACACGTCGAAGGCCCCTACGAATTCCCCTCAGAGTTCGAAAATGTATGAACTCATTAAAAAACATGTCCCGGAAACGTTACTTAAGGGTCGGACTTCTAAACACCACAAGTCATGCAGGCAAAAGGGGACTATAACCCAGGGGGAGGGAACCATTTCAGGGGCTATGAGGCACAAGACACCCTGCACCTGAGCCAGCTCCCACTCCTCCAGCTGTTGTTCCGCCACCTGTTTTCCCAAGTTCCTCCCAGTGTTCTGCAGAGGAAATAAGGTCATGAGACGCATGTCCTCATTGGCCAATTTCTTTTGACAGCCACCCAGAGTTTAAGAGAATCTCCAAAGCACCCCAGCAGCTAATGGGGACGAACTTAGCTAACCCCCAGCCAAGAGAGCTTGTATAGACCTCTTACAAGCAGCCACCCCTCAGCAGAACCCGTGGCTTTATGACTCCACTCAAAGCTTCCAGGGCACATACACGGACACTGGGGACATGGGAGAGGGTGACCAGTTTTATGACTAAGACGTTGAAGATGTCTACGTCCTACAGTCACCGGATCATACAAAAAAAATCTGCTACCCAATTTATCCGTAGCCTCCAGTCTGTACAGATGTGAATACAACCCTCTTTAGTAACCCCAAACTTAACACGGGCTGTAAACCCACATTGAAAAGGTCTTCAGACCAGCTCCCTCAGGCACCCTTTACATCAGGGGTCGGATAAAGCCAGACTCATTGGTTGTCACCACCACACAGTGGTCGAAGTGGGCGGGAGTGGTGCTCTTCTACTTCTTTTAATTACGTTTTACAGTTCCTATACTTATATTTTAAAAAACCATTCCAGAATGGTTTCGTTTTAAAATAAGTGTAGAAAGAAGTTGAAATGTTCACTTTCAGTGCATTGCACTGAGCGTTCCCCTAAACAGCAGGAACATGTGTTTTGGTGTCTGCACTTTGCGTGGGAGTGTGTGGGGAGATGCAGTTTCTGGGGAGCTGTGCAGTCCAGTAGGGAACATAGTTCCACTATTTCCTTTCGTACACTTCGACCACTGCCAACACAAGAAAGAGCGGGAACACCTCTGTCCTACTCAGAGGCACCACCCGACAAAGAAAGGAAAAAGATCTATACGTTCAGCAGGAAAATTGCGACCTTCGCAGGCTACCAGGCGAGGATTGCCAATAATACCACCTTGCTGGCCAGTTGCAACTGCCACAAATGGGACGAGGTAGCCGTATTAATTGCCTCGGCTCCAGATCCCCTTAAATCCCAACTCTCTCTCGCCGTGTCAGAAGGGAAATCTGTTGCTAACTGCATTCTAAAAAATAATCTGAATGCAGCTGATAATGCGGGTAGGATAGTTGCTAAAGGCACGATTATTAAACGCCAGGCATGGCTACGTCAGTCTGACTTTAAACTAAAGACGCAAGCTACTCTTCTGAACATGGCGATAGAACCAAATGTCTTGTTCGGCAAGGCAGTAGAAGACACCATCAAAAGTGCCAAGGCAGAATACGACACCTTAAAGTCACTGGGCCAGCTTAAACCCTCCGATCAGAGATGGGAATATAATTTTCGTCGCTTTAAGGGACAACATTCGCAAAGAGGGTTTGGGTTACAACCAAGGTCAGAGCTCGTGCTGGGGCTCATCACAGGGCCAGTCCTTACAAGGCTTCCAGAGAGGCCAGAGAAGATCTTGCGGCAGGGGAAGATCCTCCTCCAGAGGCGGCTCCACACCCCAAAAACAATGACCACCCGATACCGAATCCCTCCCATGCCGTCTAGTAGGACTCTGCAACACACTTTAGCCACGTATGGGAGGGAATCAACTGACAAGTGGGTGCTTTCAACCGTGGCGGGCGGTTATTTTATAGAGATGCTACAGCGACCTGCCTACCATCTCCCGAGACAGAGAACCACCTCCAAGGAAGAACACATCCTACTGGAAGAGGTGGCAGCGCTGCTATTAAAGGACGCTGTTGAATTTGTTCCGGCGAACCAGATAAACAAGGGTATCTATTCAATGTACTTCCTTGTGCCCTGTATTGGATCTGTATCCTGCGAACACTTAAGTCAAGCCACAAGTCTGCATGACAGCGTTACAAGAAGTAACCCCACTGCTAAAACAGGGGTACTACATGGCAACCTTGGATATGAAAGATGCTTATTTTCATATTTCAATGTTCCCAGCGCACAGACAATTCTTGCTTTTCAAGATGGCAAATTAGCACTACCATTTCAAGTACAAGGTCTATGCTGGTGAACAAAGGGCAATCTTTTGAAGGGAAACCCTTCCATGACCCGGCGGTCCAAGCGATCGGTACAACAGACGTCTCTTACCTGGTTGGGGGTGGATGGGTTAGCCCATTACCTTCATCTCACAATGCATGGTATGTGGACTTAAATCACAGTACAGAACCACATAAACCTGCTGGAACTTCTGGCAGTACTCCAAGCGCTTCAAGGCTTCGAAGCACATCTGAAGAAACATTGAGTGCAAATTCTCAGACTGTACCATTGCAATGTTCCATATAAACAAGCAGGGGGGCACACTTTGTACTCCATCTCACATTCTTCACTACATTCTTCATTTATTAGACTCTGGGTTATTATTTAACTCAATAAAGGTTTACCTAGAGGCTCTATCCACATATACCACCTATCAAAAGGTTTACCTAGCGGCTCTATCCACATATACCACCTATCCGAGTAAGGTGTCATGGTGGAAAATCCCTGTCATTAAGGCACTCATGGAGGGAGTAAAGAGACTCCTATTTCTAACCCGCCGCCAGGTTGGGACGTCAATGTAGCACTTGCAAAACTCATGGGACCCCCTATGAGCCTATGCATAAGTCGAGCCTTAAACACCTCGCACATAAAGCTGCTTTCTTGGTGGCTTTGAACTCCATAAGGAGAGTCTGTGAACTGCAAGCTTTGTCATTGCAAAACCCTTTCTTTTTGATCCACAGACACAAACTGGTATCAAGAACACATCCTAGGTTTTCACCCAAGTTAATTTCCAAGTTCCATGTCAATCAGGCCATCAAACTACCGTTTTTTCTTTTGTTGAAAACCCAACAAGCTCAGCTGAGAAAAAACTCCATACATTGCATATAATGTGGTCAGTTCTCTACTATGTAAGACCAGACTGCCAAGGAAAACAGACCACTGTTCGTCTCCGTAGCTCCAGGCAGAGGAGACTACTTTTCCAAAAATGCCATCTCCAGATGGATAGTCGGATGCATACAGCTCTGCTACTCTATCAAGCAAAACACTGCCTTTTACACCAAAAGCTCTCCCCACCAGAGGTACTGGAGATACTTTGGCTTTTATAGCAAACGTCCCGCGAGACGCCTTTTGCAAAGCGGCTACATCGAGCTCAGTACATACCTTCACTCAGCACTACCTCATTGGCAGTCACTCTAAAGCAGATTCTCGGGTGGGACAAGCAGTACTAAAACATCAATTTGCCGCTGTACCTTCTCTTTACCCTCCACCTTGTCCAAACACTGATCGCTAATCATTGCATAGCATGTGATTTAAGTAGATTCCACAAGCCTCGGAAGGGATACATTACTCACTTAAATCGTATTTCTGATGCTTGTATATGGTTAGGTTTACATGCGCCCACCCTTCCTCCCCTTGGAGTACAAGGTGCATAGATGCTTTATCTGATATCTGCTTTACTACACCTGTACTCACGTTACACTTCATGCAGCCTCATGTCGGAAGCAAAACAATCTGAGGGACCTTGACATGTGAAGCACCATGGGTACAGTGGACGTCACACTAGGGATAGAATTAATGACACGCCCTTCAACGTCCCTTTTTGAGATTTGAAAACTGTAATACTGTGCAGATTCCACTATATGTTGGCCTATGCATAGCATGTGAATCGAAGCAGATACAAGCATCAGAAATACGATTAAGGTGAGTAATGTATCCCAGATACACTAGAATTGTAACGTGTTTGCTTGCTAAGGTGATATTGAAATTCCTATTTATGATTGTCATTTGTAAGACTAAAATTGTGTTATATGCAATTATTTGTATTTGTTGAATGATATATATTAAGGTAAGTATCCACGAACACATGTCGAGCCTGAATAATCAGAACCTACAAGTACCTTTGGCCAATCATTGGCAGGAAAACAACCAGATGGAGGATAAAGCGAATGGGGGGTTCATTGGCTTCCAAAAAACGATTCTTGGCAAAAGAGTCGGAGACCAGAGATTGTTATTACGAGAATTAGAATCGAGACTCGTTTGTAAATTACGGAGTAAAGTCTCTGGATTGAATAAGGACCACGAAATGAATGTATTTTTGTGATGACCAAATTGAGACAAAGTGTCTGTTCACTTAGTCAGTACAGCGTTCATTCAATGCCAGTTTACTTTTTCGTCCCATTTTTTGCCAGACATTTTCTGGAGAGAGAAATCTTCAAAAAAATATGGAGGCGGGGGGAAACCTAGGTGGGTTGGGGTGGTACATAGAAACTAGAGCGCCTATACAGTTCCCTCAATTTACATCAAGGTGGAGTGTGTGCTGCTTTAGGGGCGCTGGGGAAGGAGGTGTGCTTTCCATTTCAAAGTGTCCGCTCAACATTATCTGCATATTCCCTTCGTCGGTCTATGGCCTTTTCTCCACCCTCTTTCATTACTGCTAGCATCCCCTCTCCTGGTGGGTTTCTGTCCACTTACCTATGTGCCACACATCAACACAACCTATATCTAGTCTTTTTCGTGGTTATTTGCTCCTCATCTTTTTTTTCTCCTATCACTACAACCCGTATCCTCTTTATTTGAGGGTCGCTTGCCTCATAACTGGCTTTCACCCTTCATTGCTATCTCCATTTCACTGTGTATAGCTTTCTTTCACCCCCTTCATGTTCCCCTCTGCTGTTCTTTCTGGCTGGGGTTTTCTTTCCCTTTGTTTTCCGTAATCTCTCTAAATCTCACATGCCTCCCCATCTCTTCCTCTCTTTATTCTAAACCCTCTTTGTGGCTCAACATAGTATTCTGCTCTTCATATTTCTCTCCTTCACCCACACCCTTTTTTCTGTTTGCCTTTTTCTTCTCTCCCTCATACCACCCTGTTCCGTAGAATTTTCTCCCCTCCTCATCTCATCATTTCACCTTCTCTATTCTTCTCTCTCCTTCCCTCACACTGTTTCTGGTTCCAATTTCCCAGGTTTGTAAGATGCAAGCCAGTTTGCTTAACAGATTCACAAATGTGCTTTCACGCCTTTGGTTTTATTTTACTCAACAGCCACTGTTGGCTGCACTTTACTACCAATGAGCTCTTCATCTGGGATCCTCTGGCCCCTTGGACATGTCTTCAGGGCCTCACAGGGAGACATGACCCACATTGCTCCTGATATGCACATGGTGATGTTAACGTGATGTTGTACAGTGTTGTTGGCATGCTTGTTACTCCAATCTCCAACCAACCTTTCACTTACTTCACCAGGTGGTTACTCGCGGCAGCCAAGCTATAGCACTATGCCCAATGCAAACTACTCGAGTCCTGGGATGGGAGCCAGCATGAACCCAATGGCAGGCGGTGGGCAGATGCATGGTCAGACTGGGATGCAACAGTATGGTGGAAGGATGGGACATGCAGCCATGGGCAATAGACCTTATGGACCCAACATGTCCATGCCCCCTCAAGTGGGCAGTGGCATGTGCCCTCCACCTGGTGGAATGAACCGAAAAAACCAAGAAGCCGCAGCTACAATGCATGCAGTCAACTCTATCCAGAGCAGGTAAAGACATGCAATCACTATCCCTGCAAGGGTGACAATTGGTGTGTTTGGTGAGCAACATATTGTTTTGGGTTCAAAGAAAGAAGGTGGGAATTTGAGGATGGGAGGGGGCATGGGTTTGTTAGATATAGAAATATTGTTTTGGTCAAACTTGCTGTGGTGAAGAATGGAGAATATAGAGATTTTTTTTTCCACTTGGAGGAGTGGGAAAATATATGTCGGGGTTACTCTTGGGATATTTTCCCTGAGATTCGACACATTTTTATGAAATGACGTTTATGGCAGTTGCTGATCTTCATAGTTGTAGGTTCAGGTGTCTAGACTTTTGAATGATTCATATACTGTGTTGCATGTGTAATTTTCTAGAGTCTTTTAAACGATTGCAAGAATATTTTTAAGCTTTTGTTATCAGTAGTATCTGGATAATAGTGAAGGCTGTGATTGTAGGATTATTAAAAGTGCTTACTATCATGTCCTAAAATACGTCTGCATTAAGGGCAAATGTAAACACCAGTCTTGGAAAATATCATGCATTTTTTGTAATGTAAAATGCATGAGATTTATGATTTTAAAAGATTTCAAATTTTAGCTTGTAAACAAATGTTTTTATATATGATGTGTTCGAACTGTTTTGGCTTTTCTCCCTTGCTTGGGTATGTCTGCAAGATATTGTACCATAGCCTCTTTGCACACTGTTAAAGATTTTCTTCTTGCTGCTTTTTTGCGCCCTTAGAGATTATTGGGGAAACCTAAAATTTGCTATTGTCTGCATCCTGACCCATTTCCTTTACTCACTTTTTACAGGGAAGCTGATCAGTCACTAGGATTGTTAGTACTTTTTTTTTTTTTATTTTATAAACTTCTTTTTATTAAGTTTTTTAACAAGTAATACAATCCCTCCTCCCCTCCCCCTCGGTGCCAGCTCAGGTTTTTCTCTTTCATTTTTAACTTGCCTGCTTGCAGGGGCTCAATATAGGTCCAAAAGTCTAAGGTGTTGCGGACGCCATCCAATCCTGTAATCGTCCCTGAGAAATGTTACGACTCGGCCTCCACCCCCCCCCCCCCCCCCAATCGCTCGCAAAGTTCTGTAGTGTGTTGTTCATGGCATATGATGCCCATCTCCCACACTTTTCGCAACCAGTCCTGGAACGTTGGGATATTTGAGCTTTTCCACCTCTGAGCAATAATTGTCATGCCTGCTATAGTCAGCATCACCTGTGCTCTTTCTGAGTCTTGGTTCCTTTGACTTTTCCTCGTTCCTGAGGCCCAGTAGAATCCATTCTGGGGCCCTACTTCCCCCTGTTCCGAATGCCTGTTCTTGTGCTTGCTGAATTTCCTTCAAGAATGGTTCTATTTTTTGGCCATATATGCTCTGCTGTGCCTTCTTTCCTGCAGCCTCTCCAACAGACCCCCAATATTCCAGGGTAAATCCTATGTAGGCGAGCTGGCGTGTAATGCCACCCATGAAGAATTGTGTACCAGGCTTCCTGCGTTTGGGAGGATCTCGCTATTTTGGGAATTTTCCTCCATAGTTTCTCCCATTACATCTTGTCTCTCTTCCCAGTATTTGTTCCCACCTCCCCATGTAGGCCCAGGTTTGCCTCTGTGTAGCCCCATCCAGTATTTTGTACTGCTGTGAAATTAGCCTTCTGGAGCCATCATTCGTTATTAAAAATTTCTCGAAGGGGGTTGTTGGTCTGGTGGCCGCTCCTTTTGTTCATGGGGTGTAGGAGCCAGTGGCGCAATGGGAGTACCTCATCCGCTCCCACAATGTGAAGTCCCTTTTACAGTCCAGAAAGGTACTAATCTCCTCCCTGTAAACGTGTCTCGCATCCTCTGGCAGCCCCCTTCTTGCCATTTCTTGAGTGCTCCCCTCCCTCCAAACCCGGCGTGAATTCCTTGTTAAATAGGGGTGTACAGGGAGATGGGAACGATGTGATTTCCCTTAGTTTTACCAACCTGTCCCAGTTATCTGTGACTAATTTAGTAATAGAGCTCTCGTACATATGTTTTGGTCGATGTTGCTTTGGTAGCCACAAGACCGCTTTGGTTATGTTTTGTTACTGCCCTGTCCATTATTACCCAGTGCTTCTCTTCCCCTTCGTGGAGCCATTCCCTAACTACCCTTAGTTGGATTGCTTCATAATATTGTCTGAAATTGGGAAGTGCTAGACCCCGCCCACCTTCTCTCCTTGGGGCAGTAAGTTGGTGCTTGCTTACCCTTGCTCTTTTGCCCTCCCATATGAACTCATTTGTTATGGTTTGAAGCTCCTTAAAGAAGCTTGCCGGGACTACCTGGGGGATAGCCTGGAATAGGTAAAGCAGCCATGGAAGTACTACAATTTTTATAGCTGCCATCCTCCCAAGCCATGAGATACTGCCACTTAATAAGATCCTTTTTTAATGCCCCTTAACAGAGGAAGATAGATTTCTGCGTACCACCCTCTGAGTGCTGGCGTTATCTTTACCCCCAGATATTTGCCACCTTTTCCCTTGCCTCTTCTACTTCTGCCTCTAGCTGTTTCTCCAAGGTCTGGAGCGGTTTGTCTGTGTGCCTTGGCTGCTATGATTTCTCCCCTCATTGATGCTTTAAAGGCGTCCCATCTAGTATCTTCCCCTGGTTTCCCCCCTCTTATTATTCTCAAAGAAGTGACCCAGCTTTTCCTCCAATTCTTCCCTAAGGACAGGGTCCCTCATTAGGTATTCTGGGTATTTCCATCCCCAAACTCCCCTCCTCCCGTTCCTCCGTTCTAATTGCATCGATATTATCTTATGGTCTGCAATTCCCATGGAGCCAACCTCTATCTCCTTGACCCTACCCACCAATTCAGCTGAGATCCAAATATAATCTATTTGTCATTGCGGTCCATGAACTTTGGAAAGAAAGGTGTAGCCCTCTGCATTTCCTTTGAGGTCCCTCCACACATCCCTTAATCCCATGCCGGACATTCTCTCACTTAGCTCTGGTGATGCCACAGCACTGCCCCCCCCTCCTTACCCCCCCTCCCCCTGAGTTTTTAGTTCCCGATCAATCTCTGGCTCTGTCCCAACCTATGTTCAGGTCTCCCATTATAACTATATGTCCCCGTGACTGCTACTCTTTTTTTTTTTCCCCCAATACGCCCCGCAGGAAAGCCTCCTGTCCTGAGTTGGGTGCGTAGGTGACGCTATTGTGTAGATCCCGTCTCCATTTTGCCTTTTACTATTATATATCTATGCCTTCTGTAACTAAGCGACATTTGTAACCTTAATCAAAAGTTCTTACATATTCCTGTAACAGCGCCTCAATGCCCACATGCTGCAAGTGCGCTTAACAATTTCTAAATAAATAAATATTTATTCTTTATCCCTTATGGTCTCCTCAGTCCTGAAGTTCACTGTGTTCCGGATAGCCAAGGCCACCCCCTCCTGATTTTGTCGCCTCTGCTGCGTGGAGTATTTGGTCAAATCCCCTTAACCTGAGCCGTTTCTGGTCCCTGTGGAGTAAGTGCGTCTCTTGTAGCCCCAGGAAGTCTGGTTTTCCTCTTTTCGTGAAGAACTCTAACGTTTTCCTCTTCAGTGGGGAGTTAAGGCCCCTAACATTATGGGTTACCCACTTGAATAAGGATGAGTCTCCTTCCCCCTCTGTGTGCCCCCCCCATGACTGGTTTCCTTCCTCCACCGCCCCGCTCTCAGACCCTGGATCGGAATATCAATGCCCGCTTTGATCCCTGATAGGCACCCCCCCGACCCCCGTCCCTCTCTTCCCGCTCTCCCCAAACCCCCCTATCCCCACCGTGAAGACCCTGTTCTGGGACTTTGCGCCTCCCCCTCCTCTCAGGCATCTTCGCCCTCTCCGGTCCCATGATGTTCGCTCCTCACCCCTCTATCCCTCTTTATGCACCTTTCTGTCCACCACCCCATATTTCTCATATTTGCTCTGGGCTATACCCCTTCAGCCCCTGCCCCCTCTTTCGTGGCTGTTCCTTTGCCCCCTTCCTTCCCGGCGGGGCCCCGTAGTGCAGGTCTCCTTAGTCTCCCCTCGCCCACCACTGACCATTCCCATGGCCTGTGTCTGGTTTCCCTTCCTGCATTCAGTAATTTCTCTGGGCTGGCCGTCCCTCGTTCTTGTTCCAGCTCAATGTGCAGGATGTCTGCCCCTTCTTGCAGCATAGCTATTCTCCTCTGCGTGCCGACCCACTCAAAAAGTAGACCAAACGGGAAGGTCCACATATATTTGGTCCCTTGCTCTTTGTTTTGCAGTTACTGGGCTCATCTGACGTCGCTTTAGTAGGGTGCTCTTAGACAGGTCTTGGTATAGCTCAATCCGGTGGTCTTTATACAATATCGGTTCTTTCTGTCTAGCTGCCCTCAGGACCGCCTCTTTTTGTGCATACCTTGCAAAGGCAGTTAGGACATCGCTAAGTCAGCTGTTCTGATTCTTGTTGAGGCAGCCAGCTCTTTCTTGTCTGGGATGGCTTCCCCCAGCAGATCCGCATATAGTTCCTGGATTGTCTCCTTTAAATCTGTCTGACACTGTTTCCGGCAACATCGTCACCCTAATGTTGATCCTTCGGGACCGGTTTTCCAGGTCTTCCATACTGATTTCTAGATTTCGCTTTGCTGTATCTAGTCTTTCGATTGCTTCACTATTCTCCATTGTTTCTCTGCCCACCTCTTGTAGGCCTTTTTCTATGTCCGTCATCTCTCCCAACTGGCCCACCTCCTGCTTGATTTCTACCATGGCCTAGTTTATATCTGTTATTTTTTTGTACATTTTCTTAAGTTTTACAAGTGTGAGTCATGATACAACAATAAGAAAACCAGTACATATCTTATAATAGTAGAACAAAACCATAAAACTCCATGTATTCCATGTTTGTCCGGCAGACACGATCTCCATACATAAAGTTCGAGTGTAAACATGACTTCCCCCTGCCCCTGTTGCCCACCCCCCTCACTCTCCGTGGTCAGGCAGCGTTTAGTTCAGTTCTTGCAGCATTCATCGTGTGATCAGAGTTAGTATGTGTTTTTGGGATCTTCCTCAATCATGAGAGTACATATTAGTGGGGGCGGACTCTGTTTTATTTAGGTCTCGTTTCGCTCTTCTGTTCTTGGGGTGGTCAGTTAATGGCTGAGGAGTGCATTGGGTAGGTATATGCTCTTGTATTCCATCCAGAGGGCTTCAATCTGCGACGATCTTCCGTGTAGTGACGCTGTGATATGTTCCATTATGCAAATATTAGTGGCAACGTTGATCCATTCGCTTTTCATGGGGGTTATAGGGGATTTCCATTTCATTACCAACGTTGCTCTTGCCGCTAATAGCAGTTGTGGGGCTATATCCTTTATTTTGATCCTGTCATCCTCATCCTTCTCAAGGGCGAAGAGTATGCGTTAGGGATTAGCTGTTCTGATAATACCGTCGACCTCTTTGATCCAGCCCAAAACTTCAGACCAGAAGACTTTTATTCGGGGGCACCCCCACCACATGTGCCAATAGTCTGCTTTCTCCCCACATCCCCGCCAACATTCTGGCTTGACTGTTTGGAACATTTTGGATAACCTGACTGGATCGTATTGCCATCTATGCAGCAACTTGATTGCATGGAGCTTGTATTGGTTTGAGATGGATATTTGTGTGGCCGCTTGGCATATGGTGTCCCATAGATCCGGCGTGATCTGTTCAGCGAAATCTTTTTCCCATCTACCTTTCAGTGCGTCCGTGTTCACTCCCTCCCCTCCTATCAGTGCCCTGTACATGTCAGATATTAGGCCCTTCATTTCAGTTCTTGAGTCGAGTATTTTCTCAAAGGGAGTGAGATCTCTCATTAATTTGGGCTTCCACATAGGTCTCGTCAAAACGCCTTTAATTTGTATATATTGAAAAGTGGATAGTGGGCCTATTCCGAGGGCTTCCGTTAATTCTGGGAGAGGGATAAAGGAGTCTTTTCTTTGTAGTTGCCCAACTCTTTCCAATCCTGCCTCATACCATGCTTGGAATCGTCCTACATTTGGAATGTGGTCGTTGATTCCGGGTGACCATAAATGGCTTAAGGGGGCTGGCCAGGTGGTAATGTTTTGCATGTTCTTTCCATGTGTCCAAATGTCCCAGATGGTGTTCAGTATGGGGTGATCTTTGAGTTTTCTTCAAATTCTTTTCTTTGGAGCCCAGAGCCATTCCGATACCGTGGCTGGTGAGAAATGATTGTCCATATTAACCCAATGGATGTCTGTATGTTATGTTATTTTGCACTTATATAGCGCCTTATATACCATTGGTATGGTCTGAAGGCGCTTGTAGGTTGAACGCCCTTGGGAACCGAAGTTCAGATCAGTAGAGAGAGTAGGGAGAGTCAAAAGGTGCGTGTGAGCACCGGGTATGTGTGCAGCTCGTGCGGTACTCGTGTAATAGCTGCTTCTTAGCGGTAGGTGTGGTGGTTGAGAGATCAGGAGAATGTGTTCGTTCTGGCAGGATTTATCCGGAACGGATGTGGCTGCGTTAGGCCTGAGGAAAACGCCTGGCTGGGGGTGTGGAACCAGCAGTGATTACATAGAATGATGTGGAGTAAGCGGCGGAATGTTGGTATGAGAACAGTTATACCGAATGGTGTCATAGTATCTCTGTGTTCTAGTTGAGTGGTGATGTAAGGAGAGAGTAAGCATGGTGGTGTGGTATGATCGGTTATATGCTCTTTCACTGAGCACACTTCTAATTGCAACTTTCCCAGAGAGGGTACTGGGCGCACTTCTAAATACAGTTTTCCACAGAGAGGCTATTGGGCACACTTCTAGATTCAGTTTACTAGAGGCTATTGGGCACACTTATAAATGAAACTTTCCAGAGTGTCTATAGGATACAATTCTATAGTCAACTTTCACAGATGCTATTGGGAACACTTCTAAATTCAACTTCACAGAGCGACTATTGGGAACACTTCTAAATTCAACTTTACAGAGCGTCTATTGGATACACTTCTATAATCAACTTTCACAGAGGGTATTGGTTACATTTCTAAATGCAACCTTCACAGCGATGCTATTGGGAGCAATTCTAAATTCCATTTTCTACGTAGTGGATTCTGGGCGCACTATTAAGTCAATTTTCAGAGAGGCTTTTCCAGAGAGGGTGTTGGGAACACTTCTAAATTCAATTTACTAGAGAGACTATTGGGCACACTTCTAAATGCAACTTTCCAGAGTGTCTATAGGATACATTTCTATAATCAACTTTCACAGAGGGTATTGGTTACACTTCTAAAATGCAACCTTCACAGCGATGCTATTGGGCGCATTTCTAAATTCCATTTTCTACGGAGAGGCTACTGGGCGCACTATTAAGTCAATTTTTCAGAGAGGCTTTTCCAGAGAGGGTGTTGGGAACACTTCTAAATTCAATTTACTAGAGAGACTATTGGGCACACTTCTAAATGCAACTCTCAGGGAGGCTATGGGTACACTTCTAAATTTCACTGAGGGGATAATGGACATACTTCTAAATGCAACTTTCATAGTGTCTATTGGGAACCCTACTAAATTCACAGCGAGGTTATTGGGCACACTTCTAGATGCAACTTTCCAGAGTGTCTATTGGGCACACTTCTAAATGCAACTGTCACAGCGGATCTTGGGTACACTTCTAAATTCAGTTTACCAGACAGGCTATTGGGCACATTTCTAAATTCATGGAGAGGCTATAGGGCACGCTTTCTTAATGCATCTTTCACATGTTAACATTTACAATTCCATCTAGATGCGACGCAGGCCGATATTCACAACTCCATCTAAGTGTGGATATGCTAACATTCACAATTCTATCCAAGTGTGGACATGCTAACATTCACAATTCTATCCAAGTGTGGACATGCTAACATTCACAATTCTATCCAAGTGTGGACATGCTAACATTCACAACTCCATCCAAGAGTGGACATGCCAACATTCACAATTCTATCTAGGTGTGGACATGCCAGTATTCACAATTCCATCTGAGAGTGGGCATGCTAACATTCACAATTCTATCCAAATGTGGACATGCTAACATTCACAATTCTATCTAGGTGTGGACGTAGGTATGATTACGTAGATGTGGGATTAGTACTCTGAGTTGGGATGCTTCGTAGTATTTTTGTAGGTTAGGGAGTCCGACCCCTCCCTTGTCTTTGGGGAGTGTTAAGATCTTATATGGGATCCTCGCTTTCTTCCCTTGCCATAAAAATCGGAGCATGGCCCTTTTGGTCTCAATAAAGAAACTGACCGGGATCCTGATGGGTAACATTTGGAAGGGATATAGGAATCGAGGGAGGGATATCATCTTTATTGCATTAAGTCGACCAAGCCAAGATATTGTGAGCTTATCCCATCTTGCCAGGTCCAATCGGAACTGGTTTAGCAGGGTGGGGAAGTTAGCTTCGTATTGGTCACTCAGCTTTTTCGTAATTTGTATCCCCAGGTACTGTAGTTTTGCGTGTTCAATTTTAAGACCCAGTGGAGAGAATTTGGTGATATTTTCATCTTCTGAGCCTTGAAGGGGAAAGAGTGTCGACTTGGTTTTGTTTACTTTGAACCCTGATAGTCTACCGTATTCTTCCAACAGACAGAGGGCTCGAGGGATGGAAGAAAGGGGGTTAGTAATGTGGAGGAGGATGTCATCTGCATAGAGGGCAATTTTGTATTCCGTCGACCCCAATCGAATACCCTCTAGGATGGGGTCGGCCCTCATCGTTATTGCCAGGGGCTCTAGTGAGAGTGCAAAGAGAATTGCAGAGAGGGGACATCCATGTCTAGTCCCATGTTGTAAGTTGAACCATCTAGAATATTCACCATTCACGAATATTGAGGCTTTAGGGTCCGAGTATACTGCCTGTATTGCTTTCCTAAACCTAGTGCCCAATCCCACTTTACATAATACTGCTTTTAGGAATCCCCATTCCACCCTGTCAAAGGCATTTTCTGCGTCGATAGAGAGTAGGACCTGGTTATTATCCAGGGTCTGGGATGTATGGATAAGATGGAGGGTTTTGCGCATCGTGTCAGCCCCCTGTCTCCCGAGTATAAATCCAACCTGATCTGGGTGTATGAGTTGCGGGATTAGTGTTTCCAACCTTGCAGCCAGGATTCTAGTATAGATTTTTGCATCCAGGTTAAGCAGGGAGATGGGGCGGTACGAGGAACATTTCGTGGGATCCCTCCCTGCCTTGGGGATCACTGTGATCAGTGCTCTGGTAAAGGAGTCCGGGGGTTTCCCCGTATCCATTATCTCATTGAAAAGGGTCGTTAGGAAGGGAGACAGTGTTGCAATGAAGGTTTTATAAAATCCGGCAGTGTAGCCATCTTCTCCCGGGGATTTGCCTAGGGTTAGTCTCTTTATGGCAGCTTGGACTTCCGATTCTGTGATAGGGGATTCTAACAGTTTGGCATCTTGTTGTGGTATGCGGGGGACATTTATTGAGGACAGGTACGTTTCTGTATCTATTTGTTCGGGGTTCACTTCAGAAGAATAGAGTGCCTCGTAAAAGTTGGCAAAGGATTCTGGAATAGTGGTGTGAGCGTGTGATGTTTGGGAGTTATCCTCAGAGATTTCTAATACTCTTCGTTCAGCTCTCTGCTCTCGAAGCCTGGCAGCGAGAAGCGCATCTGCCTTGTCCCCCTTTTCGTAAATTTTTTTTTTCAAAAACCTTAATTTGCGCACCACTTGTTCGTGTTCTAATAGTTTCAGTTAGTTTCTTTTCTCTCTAGCTCTAATCATTTTTGTGGGATCTAATTCTGCGTCTGGTTTGGATTTGCTCTCCAGTTGGTGGATTTCTGTTTGTAGCCTCTGTTCAATAAGGTTACGCTCCCTCTTTTTTGAGGAGCCTTCTCTTATCAGAATCCCCCTCCAGGTGGCCTTTCCTGCCTCCCAAACGGTCTGTTTGGACACCTCACCATTGTCATTTGTTTCGAAGAATTGGGAGATTTCCATCTCCATTTCGGCTCTGAAAGCAGCGTCTTTCCAGAGGCTCTCATTGCAGCGCCATTTGCCACTCTTGGTCGGCAGATTCGCCCACTGAATGTCCGTGAGGACCATGTTGTGGTCCGACCATGTGATCGGGGTTATGTCTGCTTTAGACGTAACCTCAGCGAGCTCTCTGGATAGATATATGTAGTCAATTCGGGTATACGTATTGTGTGGGGCGGAATAGAAGGTGTAGCCTTGTTCTTAGGGATGATGTGCCCTCCTAGGGTCTATCATATTATACATTTCTATCATTTACGCAAGCACAGTTAGTTCAAGTCTGTTCTGGTGGCTCGTATTGGGGTTCCCAGGTTTTCGATCTTTGGCCGGGTTCGCCCATTGATTAAAGTCTCCGCCTAAAATAATGTGCCCGGTGGCTTCTAGTAATATCTTGGGGATCGTTCTGGAGAGGAATCTCGATTGTCCCGTGTTCGGGGAATACAGGGTCGCAATCGTTACGTTCACCTTACCTATTTGCCCATTTACGAGCAGAGCTCGTCCTTCTACATCAGACCATGTCTTGGTAGGAGTGAATACTATGCCTTTTCTAATGAGGATTCCCACCCCTCCTTTTCTAAGTGGGCCAGAGCCCCAGTATTCATTCCCAACTCGTTTCCCAAGGATCCGTCTTTCTTCTCCTTTTTATATATTTCGTTTCCTGCAGGAAGAGGATGTCTATTTAAGCTCTACGGAATTCTCTGGCGACAAGGGACCGTTTCGTCGGTGAATTGAGTCCTTTTACATTGAGTGTCCCGACTCTCATGGAGACATTTTTCCTTGCGTTGGTGTCTGTTGTCATTGCTCTTTCTCATGGGAAACAGTCTCTTCGTGTGTAATTGGTAATGCTTTTTACTCGTGGGTTGCTTGCTGCTGTGATTGTTTTGGTTCACTATGTTCGCTGCCTTGACCCTCCTCGGCCCGATGGCCTTTCCCTCACCCTCCCTCCATCCCTTCCCCAATCCTAATTGAAGGCGTCCGATCGAACCCGGCATGTTGCTCCAGGTCGGCATCGGACCACTTTGAGGGGCCGTTACTTCACGCCCCTTAACCAAATCAGTCATCTTTGTCCGGAGTGAGCCCCTCTTTGGTTCCCCCCCTAATTTTTGTCATTAGTCAGGGAAATGTGCATGTGCTCGTATCGCCTCATTACATCATTCACATATTTAATTGGAACTGTCTTACCAGTATCGCTTGGATTGTTATCTGCTTCTGGGGAGATATTGCCTCTCATATCTGTTCTTATTAATTGGATCTGGTCCTGGAATGTTCTTGCCAGCGTGTTTTGCAGGGAGAGCATCTCCCTGTGTAAGGCTTGGCGGGAGATTTGTGCTGCCGGTCCTAGCTCAGCCGTCTGGTCTTGGCTCAGGGCTCCTTCTTGTTGATCCCTGTGCTGTGCTAATCGCTGGTGTCTTTTTTCGCCCACATTGTAATAAGGGGGCCCGAGATGTCTCCCTGTGGCATTCCACTCTTATTTGTTCTGCTCTTGTTTTTGGCGGCCATACTTGCGAGGCCTGGTGTATAGACGTTTGTCAGTAATCGGTGTCTAAGGGGTTTGGGTCTTGGCCTTAATTTTCCTCTGAGCCCTTCGTCTGGGTCTGGTGCGCTGTGCACTGATCGTTAGGTCAGGTGTCAATTTTATCTGGTCCGGAGTGTCCTGTCTCCCCTTTCCTCTGGGCTGCTTTAGAATTCTTAGTCAGTGATCCAAGTCTCTCATCCCCTTCCAGTATGCCCAGTCTATTCCTCCCTGCCGCCATTGTGCCCAGTGAATGCCTTTGTGGGCTCCCCTGGTGCTTAGTTCCAGGGTATCCAGTCTTGTTTCCTAGGACTCTGGTATTTCCCCCCGCTGTGGTAGTCTAGTGATGGAGGAGAGGCAAGTTCGCCTTGGAAGCACAGCTCTCGCCCTCCGGGCTCATTGCCGGATGAGTCGTGATCTGGTCTGTCTATTCGGCCGCTTCGTCTCCCTCGTTGAGGGGTTGGGGGCTGTTCTTGTGCGTTCCCCCCTCCGGCTCCCTGGAGTGGATGCTGTTGTTGAGACACCCATCTCCTTGGGTTTCCTCCTTCGCCGTCCCTGGCGGTACTTGCCATTATGGGTCGGCGAGTCGAGATCCTGGCTGTTGCTCGCACCGAGGTGGCCCGGTCTCCGCATACCTGTCCCGGCTCGCCCCGTCCTCTCAGTGGGCTGTGGATCCTTCCCCAGGATTCAAGGCCGGGCCCCCGCTTCAATTTGTCAGGTGCTAAAAACCTAGGAGCTCGTTTCCGAGGGTGGCACTTGGTATGCTCCCCCAAGAGTGGGGCTCTTTCTTCCTGTTTTCCGCTTCCCTAGTGCCTGATTGGGGTGGTGGAACCGTTATCGGGCAGAGGGGCTCCGGAACGCTGTCGACACACGTCTACCTGGTGTCGGCAGCCATCTTGGAATCCGATTGCTAATACTTTTGTGGAATGCTCATATTTTTAAAGCAGCACACATCACCTTACTGTGAAGTGTGATTGGGACACTTTTGTGTCCGTATAACTTTCTTTTGTAACTTCGGCGTTACAGACACAATGGGCCTCAATCCAGATACAGCAGTGAGGGAAACAATGGCTCTAATTTAGTGTTAACTCCGGTACTACTAAATTACTGTCATACTACTACTTTGGTGGCGGGGGAGAGGGAGGACCTCTGGCAAAATGCTGGAGGTAATTCTGCTACTTTAGTGCCAAAATCAGTAAAATTGCGGAATTACTGCAGTGGTAATTCTTCTCAAATCCCCATGAGTTCTTATGGACTCATGAAATGGGAGCGAACACCACCCTACCACCACTTGTAATCCGGCAGTAATTCCGCGAGACCAAGTAGCGGTAAATCAATTTGGCGTTTTTCTAGCAGATGTACTGTGGGAATACTGCCAAATGTTTAACAAGGTCCCATGTGTCCATGGTGGGTTGGTGGCAGCAGATATTTTTCTACCATTGTTTTTTATGCTTACTCGTGCACTTGAGTATTTTACAGCATGATGCCATTTAGAGTACTGTATACTCTAAAATAGCCATGCCACAAGGGTTTTGCCTGTGCTTTGATAATTTTGTGCCTGGGCCTTCTTCCAGCCCTCTCCGGTCGGCATTGCCATACATGGGAAGGCCTTCCCGGGCCAAGCTTCTGCTTTCCTGGGCAAAGTGGCGATCTGGGTTTCTTTCCGGATATAGGGGCTGGGTCTGTTTAGACCTGCTCACATCCATAGTGTGTTTGTTTCTGGCCAGAGACGAAGATCTCAATTCTCATATACTGTGCCATTACAGTATGTCATGGAATTAAACCTGTCCTAGGTGGTGCGGTGGGGGCTCCTTTACCCCAATTAGGATTGCTTTGCTGTAGTGGATGTGGGTCTCAACCTCCGTTTCACAGCCCTCAGCAGTACATATATGGGGGGAACATAGCTTTTAGGTGAGCTTAGTTAGCACCTCTAAATGGAAATTTCATAGGGACAAAACACTGGATGTCTCAGCTATTTCCTTGGTATTATGGAGCCGCAGTCTTCAGACCCACTTGCTTCAAGGGTAGGGCATCTTGATATGATCGTTTATTTATATGGCGCCTACACAAAATGTGTTTCAAAGAGCTTCACAGCAAGGGAGGGAACAAGGAAAAATAAATTGACATTCTTTCCGGCCATGAACAACAAGAATGTGAAATTAACTATTGTACTCTGCCTGACGACATTTCAGATAGTGCAAGAGCTAAAAAACAGATACGAAGGAAATAGGAAACAGACAGGAGACTACCGTACTAGGTCTGAAAACATGGTAGAGCTGGAGATTAACAAGATGTGAGGGAGTGGGGGGAGGAGAAAGGAGGGAGAGGAACAAAACAAGGGACTATCGTACTAGGCCTGATGACATTTCAGATAGTGCTTGGGGGGTTTGGGGGAAAGGGAGGGAGGGAGGGCGGAGACAAACATTTGGTGCCTTCATACTAGGTCCATGGACAATTCTGATAGAGTAAGCGCATATAAAAAAAGTAAAGGAGGGCTGAATGAGAGTGGGAGAAGGGAGAGGAGGAGAAAACGGAGAATAAAACAGTAAGAAGAAAAAAAAATATATAGCATGCATGGCCGGAGAGCACTATGCACTTTATTTTTTGCGTCTATGCTAATTATTGCTGCTTTATTGTATTTTGCACATGTATTTATATTGATATTCTTGCGCATTTGCACTGCCTAAAAATGGGCAACATTATTAAGCCCCCTTAGAAGCCTGCCCACATTAGAATGCTTTCTTAGCAGATAATGACATTTCTATTTTTGCATCACATATAGAGATGTAGTATCCAACTACAGGACATGATATATGCAGATCAATATCACGTTGCTTTTGCCAGGTTTAAGCAGTAAAGCTTTTTTATACTTGGCCAAAGTTGCTTTATTTTTAAAAAGCAACTAACTGCAGCAGTCGAGTACTTGCATTTATGAGGTGTCACCTAATGCAACTCCTGCATAAATCCAGCATGAAAAGGGCGAGCGTTTTTCTTGTAAGCTGCTTTACTTACAAGGGCGACAGCCTTACTTTCATTTTATTTTATCGGATTTGCAAAAGTGAATGTCTGTTTATTTAGCTGAGAACTGCCTTTCATGTCCTATGTGTAAATGTCAACTAAATGCATCAACCCATGTGGTTTATACACTCTCAAAATGTTATAACATAGCCGACTGCCAAGACATGAAGTAAGTGGCTATTAACAGGTAGACACTCTCTATCCATTACCAGAGAATGTTTGCGGTTTAAATTGTAGTCCTTCATCTGTGTTGTTCATAACCTACGTTTCCTTTTTTCCTGACACATTTATATTTATAAAGAAATACTGTGTTGCCAGGAATTACAGTGGTGTTTCTTTCCTCTTAATTGCTGCAAGGACATTCGCTCCCCACAGCTGCTCCATAGGAAGAGCACTTTTTGGATGGCTTATAACTCACTCCCCCCTTGACGAATCCTCACCAACCTTTGCAGAAAAAGTATATGGGCCACTCCGAATTGTTTTGCAAAGTTTGGTGAGGTTTGGTCGAGGGGGGGGGGGGGAGTTATAGGGGTGGTCCCAAAACATCTTTTTTCCCCATAGACTGAATGGGGGACAAACTTTGTGCACACCTACAGGCCAAACCGCTGGATGGATTTTCACCACATTTGCGGCAGGGGCAAGGGCTTGGTCCCGAAAGCATGCTTTTGTAAATTTGGTGCCAATCCGTCCATAAAGTAGGTCTAAAAAAATGTGTGCTATCTATGTCCGCTCCGCGGTCACGCTTCCCTGTTCGCTCCGCGGACAAGAAATCGATTGGCTAATCCGTAGCATCATGTCCGCGGACATTTGGCGCTTTCACCGATTGGTTGTGGAACAGCGTGAAGTGCGTCAGATTTCTTCGCTGCCCTTGCCATCTTTTGTTCATTTTTTGGTGTATGCGGACTTCGTCGGTAACGCATACAAAACAAGACACCAATGCACTTGTTATACTTATGAAATAATGTTTCCGAAGGTGAGCTTTAATTAGGCTGGGATGGAATTTGGCAGCGGAAACTCCGAAAGTGGTGTCTTGTCACCAAATTCATACGGTAAAGTGGAAGTTGGTGCTCAATGTACGGCGACCAATTACTGCGTCTGTGGTACAATGTATTTAGATTAATATTGTAGCCAGACTCGCGTCCGTTTTGAAATCTGAGGCCGCCACCTGGACTGTCTGATGGAATCAGCGGTTCTGGAGGTGTATGGGAGTAGAGGTTCTCATGATTGGATTATCATATGTTGCAAAGTGAGAATGTATTTGCCTTCTGAGTGAAGGTCACTTGATTTACTTTTTTGGTTTCGAGCTCAGTAGGCCCACACATCCAAGTGAATCCATAAGTGGCAATTGTTTTTTGACCTTGAACGAAAGGGAAACTACAAACGCAATGCAAGGAATGAAAGCTTGGAATAAAAGCCATTTGATAAGGTTATGTTTTAAAAACGTTTGTAAGGAACATGAAATATCAGTTCACGAAGATTGTTTGGTCCGCACACTTTGCTGTCTGACTTGGCCAAAGACAATGGAGGCAGTAAACATCATGTAAGTTTAATTTTGACGAGACTACACCGAACTGCGTTTTAATTTTATATTACCGAAACACTAATTGTGACAATATAACTGAAGTATTATCTTTCTACGTAGTTGTAATTTTCCTCCAATAACAGAGTGCGGATTCTCCGCGTTTACAGGCTATGACTGGAGTCACCCTTGTTGACCGTTAATATTTCTTCTTTGAAATGTTATGCTTGCCCACATAGCTTTCTGTATCACATAGCACGTTCTTTTGGTCTTGTTTAAAAAGAAGAGATGTAATGTTTTTCTTGCTTGTCCATTCATTTTGGCTTCATAACTGAATTACCATCTAACTGTGTATTTGCCCTTATTTTAAACCTTACGGCGAGTGCTGATTCTCAGCGTTTGTAGGCTGTCACTATATTTACCCATGGTCAATGCTAATAATTCCTTAAAATGTCATGTTTGACCACTTCGATTTGGTTTCTACTTTGCACAATCTGTCTTTTTTGAAATTTTTTGCTAAAGGTTGGGTATTGACACATTTTCTCTTACGTTTTCCGCCTAGCTACATCTTGCCCTACTGTGCATACCATGGTTTCCAGATGCCGAGTGACGGCTTCTTTGGACGTCAGATGCAACTGCTCGTGACTGGCTGTCTGTCCATTACAGTGTTGTGAGATAACCGGCCAGGCCCCCTTTGTCCCTATGCTGAACTAGCCAATAGGAGTAACATAACATCATTTATGGTGGGGTAAGGCAAAGATCATGGCACCGTCTTGGAAATCACTGTGCAAACAAAGCGGGTGCTTTAACAAACGCATACTTTGTGTATGGGAAAATAACTGTGTGCCTCACCATGAATATTTTCAATGACGTCCTTGGAACCATTGCTACAATTTAATTGAAAATGGGATTAGACTGATGTTCTCTGACTGTTAAATAAAACTACTTTACAAATTCTAAAATGTTAACGTTTTCTTTTAAAATCCAGTGTATCATTTGAAAATGTAAGGTACCACGTACGTCGCTGTATGTTTATTTACAGGTTCTGCGTCACGGCACGTACTTTTGCTTTTTGCAGGGTGTCATTGAAAGCGAAAAGGGGACATGTATGGAACAACCGCCTTCCCTTTCTATGGTGGCCATCTTGAAAAAGGATTTTGTTTTGTAATCCGGCCCGCCACAGGCGGGCCAGAGTATAACCAGAAATCCTATTTTTCAGTAACACACGTTATTACTTTGCAAATCTATACTATTACTGGCAAATCTTAGTGCATCTATGTCCTTAACTGAGAAATATAAAGTACATGGAGTGTATGCGATTTAAAAAAAAAAAGTAAAGATTTTTTTTTATATACTTACACTGTGAAAGGTGGTTCTTAACGGAACATTTACTTAGTTAACGGATGGCTTTCTTTTTTGGTAGGACATCTAATAAGGCAATTTGCGAACTGAAATGAGGAAAGAGGCACCAAACAGTAATATGGGGGGGTAGGTGGACGGCGCAAAAATGTTGTGCGTTTGCATTTGTAAGGTTGGGGCAGAGTTTGTCATGCGCCTTCATTACAGCAGTGCTGCTGTTTCTTGGGGAGGAGGGATGGCCTTAACTGATGTCATTTTCAGATAACTAGAACTTTTGCTAAAAGTATGCAATGTGTACTACATTGTTAATGGCTCACTACCAATACGTGTTGGCGCTGTGCAAGGGAAATGTTGCAGGTGGACGTTCCTACATCAATATAAAATCTGGTTCCACACTGTCCACGAGGCATACATCTTACTGTTAAGTGTTCACGGATTCTGGGACACGTCACTGTGCTGTACACCAGCATATTGCCATGTGGTATTCTCCGCAAGGTGTGCAAATAAGTCAGAAGTTACTTTGTTATGGTTACGTGCCACTAATATAAACCGATGATCTTTACCAAAAAAACTTTGTAAAAGGGACGTTACAGTTAAGTTGCACTACTAAAAACCTATGAAATTCACACAAAAAAACTTTGCTAACGGAACATTATGGTTCAAAGTAAAACCGAAAAACCCCTGAAATTCACCAGTTATGGTAAGCTAAGCAACCATAACTCGCGCCACCACTGCATCGCTAAGACTGACACCCAGGACCTCAAACATGACATCACAAATGTCATTGATGACATCACTGATGACATCACATGTGCATTTACTTGAAAGGTCTGTGCAAGGGATTCTTATTATAATGACAAAAGTGTCAAGGATCATTGGAATAAATATCATGAGCTAATTAGTGCATCAAGCAAAGCATGGATATAAATAGCAATCTATTATGAAGTTCTTTACAGTATAGTAAGCTACACATGTATAAACATAAGCATTGTGTGCAGCATACATTATGGAAGTGCAATAATCATAATCTTACCATGTTCAATAGTGAAATAATAAATGCTTTCTTATTACAGTTTTGCGTACTGTGCAACATGTAATAAGTAGCTAATAAAACCCACTTACTACATAATTTCATTATTACATACAAAACACAGCGAAACAAAACATACACATAGGAGTTTATAAAGGGAAAGTGAACTATGCAAAAAAGCAGCAGTAGAACCAGAAAGTGTTCATAACCTACCTGATTATCATTATGCCCAGAAATGATTGCTCTGCTTCAAACCTACTTCCCTATGTATAACTATCACATGATGTGACTGCACCCTAAAGAAAGTAATGCACATACAAATATGAGCCCATCATGAGAAAGTATAGTAATAAAAAAACAGCACAACAATAAGTGTTGATAACCTTATTGATTGTCTTCATACACAGAAAGCATTACTGTATTTCAAGTGTGTATTTTCCTTATGTATCTGTATCAGATGCTGTGAGTGGACCCTAAGTGAATTATTGTAAGAAAATATTTGAAGTATAAGTCTACAAATATAGTAGTTTTTAATGTTTTGTTCCTAACTATTACTGGCCAAGATATCACTAAAGGAAAAGAGCGAGTCAGACATGTGATGCCATCAATGACATTTGTGATTTCATGTTTGATGTCCTGGGTGTTAGTCTTAGCAATGCACGGTGGTGGCGCGAGTTATGGTTGCTTAGTTTACCATTATGGCGAATTTCAGGGGGTTTTCGGTTTTACTTTGAACCATAATGTTCCGTTAGCAACGTTTTTTTTTTTTTAGTGAATTTCATAGGTTTTTAGTAGTGCAACTTAACCATAATGTCCCCTTAAAGTTTTTTAGTGGGAAAAAAAAAAAAAAAAAAATATATATATATATATATATATATATATATATATATATATATATATATATTTCTGAGGCTTGTGGAATCTGCTTAGATCACATGCTGTGCATAGGCCGACATCTAGTGGAAGCTGCGGAGTATTACAGTTTGTTTTTCGAAAGTCGAAAATGGGGCGTCGACACAGGCGTGCCAGTAATACTATCCCTAGTGTGACGTCCACTGTACCCAAGATCCCTCACGCGTGTAGGATCCTCAGATTGTTTTTTTCCGCCATACTGGTCGGAAGCATCTTGCGGAGTTCCCTGGCCTTAGCCATACTTTTGCTGTTATTATAATTATAATTCTTATTCATTCCCTTCCCCATCCCAACGTCGACCCTCAACCTCGACGACGGCTGGAGAAGTCATCGACCGTCGACTGCTGCACGACGGATCTGGGCCTCGGAAGGCCGCTGGCCTCGGCCCGGGCCTAGTAGGCCGCTGGCCTCGGCCCTTACAAGTAGGGAGAGTGGGGGGTGGTACATACTTTTCACTCTTGATATATAGTTACATTTTATATATTCCTACACTTAGCAGCCCGCTGCCTTAAGGTGCGTATGGAGGGTACCCCTTTTCAATTCTGCCCCAAGTGCAATCGCAAATACCCTTGGGTCGACAGGCACGCCACGTGCAATCTCTGCTTGCCGAGGGATCACCCCGAAGCGAACTGCAGAGCGTGTAGTAGGTTTAAACCTAAGACACTTAAGGACCGTTCGACAAAGCGTTGGGCCCACCACGCCAGGCAGGAGGCCATGGCAGCGGAGGGCGCCTTCAGCGATGGCAGCGACGCCGCACTTTCGGACGGCGAGGACATTACGGCGTCGAAAGACAGCCGACGAGCGCAGGTCCCCGACCTCGGAAGGTCGTCCGGCAGGGCGGCTATGGGGAAGACCCCCGGCGACGCAAGCGCTACACACCTAACACACACTAAACACACTAAGACCAACCGGACCTAGACGACGTCGACTTCCCGGAAAGAGGCACAAAAAGAACGGTCCGACTCGGTGTCCTCTGGGCGCTCTCGATCGAGATCGCCTCACGACGCAAGGCAATCATCCACTCTTGCCAAGAGTGCCTCGCTACACACATTAACGGAAGTTCGATCGTCGGGAGACGAAGACGACTTCCACCCCCAGGCCGCGCTCCAAGATACCGAGACCGCGGTTAACACCAGTGAGGCCCCACGCCCGAAGCGCACAGATACCTCTCCAGACCCTCGGCGCCAGGCGTCGAAAGTCTCTGGGGCCTCCAAGGGACAGGGAAAACATTTTTCCACGCACGGGGAGGGGGGGAAACAGCGGAAAGCACAGCCTTCAACCCCTGTAAAGCCATCCTCTCACCCTAGGCAGACAAGCAAACACAAGTCTACCCTTGAAAAGTCCCATAAATCATCACCTGCTAAAGTAATACCCTGTTCCAGGGAATGGTCCAGTGAAGACATAGACAGGGTTATGTCTAGGATGTCTTCCTTGGCTGATTTTTATGATAAGAACCCAGAACACTTTCTTTCATATAACCCTCAAGGGGCCACACCCTCAGGCTCCTCCGATCCTATCCCGCTAAGTAAAAAGCCCCGGTTCGAAAGACCTGAACCCTTCGAGGTTCAGCCTTACTCCACTCCATATTCTACTCCACTCCCCAGTTACCAGGGACAAGTTTTCCCTGAAGAGGACCAGGAGTTTAACATTATGGAAGAACAAACCGGGACAGATTACTATGCAGAGGATGAGGGCCTGGAGGAGGGAGAAGATGAGCAGGAAATTTAGAGAGTAGATTCCCCAGTACAAAGCGAAGCCCCAGTTACTGACTCTCCAATTGATAACCAGCCCCTCCTTAACGAGGTTCTCGCTCGAGCAGCGGAACACTTCCACATCGACACCCACGGTGTACAGGAGGAAAGGGACTTCGCGGAGGAGTTTGTAGGAGAGAGAAGACCGGTCGCTCAGACCATCCCTATCCTCAAATCCATCCAACGAAGAATAGATCCTTCCCTGGTGAATCCGAACCTCACCAGAGCTGTCAACCCCAGAATTGAAAAGATTTTCCGGGCAGCCCAGTCTGACCCTCTGTATATAAAGGGACATCTTAAACCAGATTCCCTAGTGGTTACCAACACTAGAAAAAGGGCTGGCACGCCCTTATCTTCATCAGAAGCTCCTCCCGACAAGGAGAGCAAAAAACTTTACGGGTTTGGCAGGAAGGTAGCCTCAACGTCCGCCTACCAAGCAAGGATTGCGAATTCCACCACCCTGTTGGCTAGTTACAATTGCCATCAATGGGAAGAAGTCGCGGCGCTCATTGCCTCTGCTCCAGAACCATTAAAGGGCCAGCTGGCTCGGATCTCGGCAGAGGGGAGAGCCGTGTCTGGTTGCATTTTAAAAGCAACTTTCGACGCCGCTGACAACGCAGGGAGATTGATAGCAGAAGGTACTGTTATCAAGAGACATGCGTGGTTACGGCAGTCGGGATTCAAGACAGAAACCCAGGCTTCTTTAATAGACAAGCCAGTGGAACCCGACCTATTGTTTGGGAAAGCGGTCGAAGACGCACTTAAAAATGCCAAAGATGAATATGAGACTCTCAAATCCCTTGGCCAGCTTACCAACAAACCCCCTAACCTGAGGGGGAACAGTAATTTTCGTCGCCCACGCGGCCAAAATTCACAAAGAGGCAACTATGCCCAGGGACAGGGTACACAATGGAATAACAACCAGCAGTCTACCCAGAGTTACGGCAGGGGTAACAAGAGAGGTCGTGGAAGAGGCAGAGGCAGCCCCAACAAGGGAGGTGGCACGCCTCCACCAAAACAGTGACGCTCAGCTCAGGGTCCCTTGCCACGCAACCCCAGTAGGGGGACGCATTTCCACCTTCACCCAAGCTTGGGAAGGGATCACCTCAGACAGATGGGTGCTGTCAACAGTATCCGCAGGATATTGTATAGAACTACTGCAGCGTCCCCGGAACCATCCTCCACGACAAAGAGTGCACTCCCTAGAGCATCAAAGGATCCTTCTCGAGGAGATCGCCATTCTGCTAGAAAAGGACGCGATAGAACTCGTCCCAGGACACCAGGTAAACAAGGGTATCTATTCAACTTACTTCCTTGTGCCAAAGAAAGATTTGACAATGCGCCCAGTATTGGACTTACGGCCTGCCAACAAGTATGTCAAGCCCCAAAAATTCCGTATGACCACGCTACAAGAGGTAATCCCCCTCCTAAAAAAGGGGGATTACATGGCAACCTTGGATATGAAAGATGCTTATTTTCATATTTCCATGCTCCCAGCGCACAGGAAGTACTTGCGCTTCAAGGTGGACAGCCGCCACTACCAATTCAAGGTACTGCCCTTCGGGATAGCCTCAGCACCAAGGGTATTCACCAAGGTACTGGCGGTGGCGGCTGCACACCTACGCAGGGAAGCAATCCCGGTGTACCCTTATCTGGACGACTGGCTCATAACGGGGGAAACCCCGGGAATTTGCAGGTCAAACATTCAGAGGACTATCGACCTCCTCCACGAATTAGGCTTCTCCATCAACGAGAAAAAGTCAAGTATGGTGCCAAGCACCTCAAAACAGTTTCTAGGAGCTATCCTAGATACTCAGAAAGGATTGACCTTCCCTTCGGAAGAGAGAATTCGGAATATACTTCTGCAAATTCCGTATTATCAGTCAGGTCAACAGATAACAGTACGCAAAGCTATGCGGTTACTGGGCATGATGGCGTCATGCATTTACCTGGTCCCCCACGCGCGTCTGCGCATGCGTCCCATGCAGGAATGGTTGGCGAAACAGTGGTCTCAGGCAAGTGGTCATTGGGACGATCTAGTGGTCGTTTCGCCAACACTCGTACAGAGCCTACACTGGTGGACAAGAGAGAATCTCGCAAAGGGGAAACCCTTTTACGATCCCGAAGTACAAGCCGTGGTGACTACAGATGCATGCCTGACTGGGTGGGGAGCTCACCATCTCCACCACACAGCTCAGGGTCTCTGGTCTCACTCAGTAGCCAAGAACCACATCAATCTGCTAGAGCTTCTGGCAGTATTCCGAGCGCTAAAGGCGTTCGAGCCCCATCTACTGAACTTGTCGGTGCAGGTCAGGACGGACAGCACGACAGCCATGTTCTATCTGAACAAGCAAGGGGGGACTCGTTCGCCAAATCTGTCCAAGCTTGCCCAGAAAATATGGATATGGGCACTCAGACGGAACATCTTCCTGTCATCGCAACATGTTCCAGGGGAGCTCAATTCCCTAGCGGATGCTCTAAGCAGAGACTCCCTCCCAGAAGAACACGAATGGGTCCTTCACAGAGACGTGGTAGAAGATCTCTTCTCTCAGTGGGGTTTCCCCACTATAGACCTATTCGCCACAAGCGAAAACAAACAATGCCCAGGATTTGCATCCAGGTTCCCCCAGCCGGACTCCCAAGGGAATGCCCTGTGGATGAACTGGTCAGGGATGTTTGCGTACGCTTTTCCACCAACTCCTCTCATCAGGAAGGTGGTGTACAAGATGAACAAGGAATCGATGACGCTCATCCTAGTTGCTCCCATGTGGGCGAGACAACCATGGTTTCCACACCTACGCAGGATGGCGGTGTGCGAGCCCATCAGACTCCCAGCCTGGTACAACCTACTGTCCCAGCAACAGGGTCAAACAGTGCATCAGGAACCCAACTCTATGAACCTAGCAGCATGGCTCCTGAAGTCATAGAGTTTGGACATCTCAAATTACCACAGAGGTGTATGGACATTCTAAAGGAGTCCAGGAAACCAAATACAAGGCACTGTTACTTTGATAAGTGGAAAAGATTCGTTATCTGGTGCCAGAATAAACAAATCAACCCGGTTGATTGCACTCCTTCCAACGTTGTGACATACATGCTCCACCTGCTGGATGCAGGGTTGGTTTTTAACTCGCTGAAAGTACACCTGGCAGCCCTCTCGGCTTACACCACATCCCATAACAAGGTCTCGTGGTGGAAAGTACCAGTGGTTAAAGCCTTCATGGAAGGAGTAAAGAGACTTCACCCTCCTATTTCGAACCCACCGCCAGGATGGGACCTCAACGTGGTGCTAGCTAAGCTCATGGGACCCCCATTCGAACCCATGCATAAAAGTAGTCTCAAACACCTGACTTATAAAACGGCCTTCTTAGTAGCCATTACCTCCATAAGAAGGGTCAGTGAAATTCAGGCTCTGTCAGTGCAAGATCCTTTCTTTACTATCCACAAGGACAAACTGGTTTTACGCACACACCCTAGGTTCTCACCTAAATTCATATCCAAGTTCCATGTAAACCAGTCCATCGAGCTTCCGGCTTTCTTCCAAAACCCGCAAAGCTCGGCTGAGGTGAAACTACACACCCTAGATGTGCGTAGGGCGGTCCTATACTATGTAAATAAAACCAGACCGCTAAGGAAAACAGATCAACTGTTTGTCTCCGTAGCTACAGGCAGAGAGGGGGATCGCGTCTCTAAGGGCGCTATCTTGAAGTGGATTATCAACTGTATACAGCTGTTACTCTCTTTCTGAAAAGACTCTGCCTTTTACGCCAAGGGCCCACTCTACTAGAGGCATTAGTGCCACTCTGGCTTTCATTGCAAATGTTCCCCTCGACACCATTTGCAAAGCGGCTACTTGGAGCTCTATTCACACTTTTACTCAGCATTACTGCATTGACACTCATTCCAAGACAGATACACAAGTGGGACAAGCGGTTCTAAGACACCTGTTTGCTCATGACCCTTCTCACATCCCACCTCCTTCTTCTGCTACTGCTCGCTAATCTATGCACAGCATGTGATCTAAGCAGATTCCACAAGCCTCAGAAGGGATACATTACTCACCGTAATCGTATTTCTGATGCTTGTATCTGCTTAGATTCACATGCGACCCACCCTTCCTCCCCTCCGAGAGAAGGCGCATGATTGCTTTTAGTCTTACCTTTCTGTCTATCTGCTTGGATTATCTGTACTCACGCTACTCCTCATGCTTCCTCATGTCAGAAAAAATACAATCTGAGGATCCTACACGCGTGAGGGATCTTGGGTACAGTGGACGTCACACTAGGGATAGTATTACTGGCACGCCTGTGTCGACGCCCATTTTCGACTTTCGAAAAACAAACTGTAATACTCCGCAGCTTCCACTAGATGTCGGCCTATGCACAGCATGTGAATCTAAGCAGATACAAGCATCAGAAATACGATTACGGTGAGTAATGTATCCCATATATATCTCTGCTTAGAATCACATGCTGTGCATAGTCCGACATCCAGTGGTCACTGCAGAGTATTGCATCTTGTTTTTCGAAAGTCGAAAAGGGGTCGTCGGCATAGGCGTGTCTGTAATACTACCCCTATAGTGACGTGTAGTGTACCCAAAATTCCTCACGTGTCGAGGTCCCTCATTGTTTTTTTCCGCCCAGAATCAGCTTGCCTTATGTGGAGCTGGTAAGAGAAATTGCCATTTACCATTTATTCGACCCGTGGTCGATTTGTCAGTTATTAACTTATACCACCTCCAGCTCTCTTTCGACGGCCATTCAACTTCCCTGCCGAGTAAAGATCTTCGGCGGTGGTTTCGACGGAGGTGTTCTTATCGGAGCTGCCGAACACGTGGCCCGGCCTCACCGGCCTACACAGTAGGTAGAGTGGGGGTTGGGTGGACATTTCTGTTTTTGTTTAGAATGCCTTTCCTTGTCTCCCTCCTTTCCTTCTGGTTCGTCAACATCGGTTACGTCATCAGCTATGGAGAGGACTCCTTTTAGATTTTCCCCATGTTGTAACGGCAAATTTCTGTGGAAGGACATGCATAAGTGGTGCAACCGTTGCTTACCCCTCGACCACAACAAGGCTGGGTGTGCGACCTGTAAACTCCTTCGTCCAAAAATTTTGAAGGAACGCAGGGTCAAGAGGTGGGCAGCCTACGGCATGTCGAAGGCTGATTCCTCACCCGCCGAGTGTGACGAAGGGGATAGTGATGATGCTACCTCCATAACAGAGGTTGACATCTCATTGGAGCGCTCTCGCTCCATCGTGTCTGTCCCCGGCACCGAAAGAGTCACTAAGCACACAACCCACAGCCATTCGTCGAGTAAATCGAAGATGGCCTCAGCGCCAACGGAGATGCCGAAACAGGCAGCCTCTGCCGACCGTAAGGGCTGGCAGCCCTCCCCGCATCCGCATGCGCGCCTAGCGACTGGGCCATCTTCAACTAAGGGCGCTACCACCAAAACATCCGTCGAAATGCCTTGGAAGAGGACGTCCGTCGACTGCAAGGTTCCAGCACCGCTGAAAACTATCCATGACCAGCCCTCGACAGAGAAGTTAGTCGTTGAAAGCATAGCTAGCGACCAGACCTCGACTGAGAAGCCTGTTGTCGAAAGCATAGCTAGGATAGTCTCCAAAGACTCGCAGAGACTGGGGAAGGTGTCGCCGAAACCCACTCAAAGTCAGGGAGACTCCGAAATTTCGGAGGGTATGCCGGAACTCTTCCCCCCCCCCCCAACCCCCAAGTCGAAGGGAAAACCCAGAGATACGTCCACATCGTCGGGCCCAAGAGAAGGTTTTCTCAGAGGGCGACGGGTGTATATCCGCCACGCTATGGGAGAGATCTCGACGCCAATAGGCGGAGGAGCAACCCTTTCCGCCACTAGACAGTTCATGGTTATCCCACTGGACTAGGGAAAGATTTGAATCATGTATGGACAGGCTAGATAGGTTTGTGTCCACTTCTGAACACATTCCACATAAAAGGCCAAGGGAGGTACTCCCTGAAGACTCTAGATCTAAATTCCCAAGACTTTTTGACCCACTTGAGTAAGAAATAGATGCATATGACATCATTGATGAGGATCCACATTTTCAGGAAGAATTCCTAAATACTGAGGATTTACAAGAGCCTGTAGGGGACTTTGAAGAAGACGCAGACATTTGTGAACCACAGCCCTGATAGTCTCCTGGGGCGTCTACAGACCCTGATGTTTTAGACCTGCTCTCTCAGACCACACTGGTCAGAGATCCTTCACCTGTGGACGATCAACCCACATTTAATGCAATGCTACGCAAGGCAGCAGCACATTTTCAAATTGATACGGAGGACACTACCCCCAGAAGTAGACTTTATTGAAAAAATAATCAAAGAAAATCCACCTGCAAGCCAAGCTAGGCCCCTCCTCGCCTCAATCAAGAGAAGAGACGCCTCGTTGGAGGTGTTAATCCAAGAATAGAGAAGCGTTTTAGCCCCTCACCTTCTGATCCCTTGTATATTAGGGGTAATTCTATACCTGATTCCCTGGTAGTAACCACCACGGGGAAAAGGGCAGGGGTTTCGGTATCTACTAGCGAAGAACCCCCGGACAAAGAGGGGAAGAAGCTTTATGCGTTAGGGAAGAGGATTACTTCCTCTGCAGCTTTTTCCATGTGTATTGCCAACAATACAACTCTTTTGGCTAGCTACGCCGATGCCCAATAGGGACTGTTGCGCGAAGGCCTACAAGAAGTCCCTGAGCCCTTGCGAACCCGCTTATTATCCACTGTGACAGAAGGTACTCTGGTAAACCAGAGCATCATCAAAAACACCTTAGATGCTGCGGAAACGGCTGGCCGTTCCCTAGTCCAGGCCGTACTTCTTAAGCAACATGCTTGGCTCAAACTCCGGTTTCAAGCCAGAAACAGAGGCGTCCCTCATCAAAAAACCTCTTGAAGACTCAAACTTGTTTGGTAGGCGGTTGACGCACTGGAGACAGCTAAGAAGGAACACGAGACATTAAAAACCCTGGACCAAATAACGAGACCTCCGAATAAGCAAGGCTATGGCAATAGGTGTTTTTTTTTTTTTTTTGGCCAACGACAAAATCGGCAACAATACACCTCAGCCCGCAACTGGTCTTCCCCCCTCAGGGAACCAGTGGACAGTGTGCTCAAAGAGGACGTAGTCGTGGCAAGGGAAGAGGCTGGGGCCCCACTCCCACAGGCTCCCCGGCTACCACCACCAAATGACCCAAAAGTTCGGGTCCCCTCCCATGCATCTCCGGTCGGGGGCCGGTTAACATCATTTCTGCAAGCATGGGAGGGAATTACCACAGACCGTTGGGTACTGTCAAACAATAGCCCACGGTTACTGCATCTAATTCAGTCGGTCCCCAACATTCAGACCGCTAAGGGGAAGAGGTCTATCTCCAGAACACCTCGCCATCCTTCTTCAGGAAGTCTTAATTGCTGCTGGAAAAAGGAGCCATAGAGGTGTAGTGCCTATATCACAGGTAAAGGAGGGTATTTATTCAGTGTACTTCCTTGTACCCAAAAAGGATCCAACCATGCGCCCTGTATTAGATCTGTGCCCAGCGAACAAATTTGTAAAACCTCAAATTTCGTATGGTGATTTTGCAGGAGGTAATCCCCCTGCTCTCCCAGGGCGATTACATGGCAACACTGAACATGAAAGATGCATACTTTCATATTTCAATGTTGCCAGTGCACAGGAAATACCTCAGGTTCATGATAGAAGGCAAACACTATCAGTTCAAAGTGCTACCCTTCGGCATACCTTTGTGCTACCCTTCCACTTTGAGCCGCCAGGGGACCACTCGGGTGGTGATAGTGCGCGGTACAAATGTCCTTTTAACATTAACATAGTTTCAGCACCAAGGGTATTCATTAAGGTACTGGCAGTGGCACACCTGCGCAGGTCGTATATTCTGGTCTATCCTTACCTTGACGACTGGCTCATAACGGGATTCTTACGAAACATGTTTCTCAAATACCCAAAAGACTGTAGACCTCTTTTTCCACCTGGGCTTCTCCATCAACAAGAAGTCCAGCCTAGACCCCAGCTAAATCGAGCAATTCCTAGGGGCTCTAATTCAAACAAAGGACGGCCTTGTCTTCCCCTCCGAGAGGGTCCAAAACCTGCTGTTTCAGATCCCTCAATATGTAGCCGGTCGAGAGGTGACGGTACGCAAAGCCATGCGGCTGCTAGGAATGATGGCGTCATGCATTTACCTGGTTCCTCACGCGCGCCTGCACCCTATGCAAGAGTGGCTCAAGAGCCAGTGGTGTCGGGCCACCAGCCAATGGGACAATCTAGTGGTTGTCTTGCAAGCCTTGGTTCTCTCGCTGCAGTGGTGGTGGAGGGAAAACCTTGTGTTGGGGAAATCCTTCGCCACCCCCACAGTGGATGCCACTCTAACCACAGACTCATCCCTCACAGGATGGGGGTCTCACCGATCCCATCAGACTGCACACGGAGATTGGACTCCAAGTGTGGCGTCCAAACACACAACGTGTGGAATTGTTGGCGGTTGGCGGTCTTCAAAGCACTGAAGGCTTTCCAGACACACCTACAAGGAAAGACAGCGCTGATCCTCACGGACAGCACCACGGCCATGTACTACCTGATCAAGGAAGGGGGCATACACTCTCCAGGACTGTCCAAGCTGTCCCAAAACATCTGGAAGTGGGCTCTCAAACACATGTTCTTGTCTCAACATGTACCAGGGGAACTCCATCTTCTGGCAGACGGACTCAGCAGAGACTTCGCTCTACCAGCAGAGTACGAATGGCGATTACACAAAGACATAGTCCAACGTTTTTGCAGAATGGGGCTTCCCAGAGATCGACCTGTTCGCAACTCTGGAGAACACCCAATGCCAAGATTACACCTCCAGGTATCCCCAGAACCGCTCCAAGGGGAACGGTCTCTGGATAACATGGTTAGGGAAATTTGTCTACGCTCCCCCCCCCCCGATTCCCCTTCTCAACAAGATAGTGCACAAAATGCACCAGGAACCAGTTACCATGATATTGGTGGCCTGCCAACCCTGGTTCGCTTATCTGGAAATGTCACTGTCTCCTCCAGTGAAACTACCCTGCCAGTACAACATGTTGTCACAGGACAGGGGCCAAACGTTGCATCTATGCCCACAGACCCTGAACTTGGCAGCCTGTCTCCTGAGGTCCTAGAATCTGGACATTTACAGCTCCCTCAGAGATGCATGGACGTTCGAGGGGATTGGGTCCTCCGACGTATTCCTTATCTGACAGTAATCACGACAGCTGTGCTGCTTCAGAAATTCTTTCTGCATCAATGACGTCAATACGAGGGCCTCCGTCGAGCTGACGTCACTGGATGTTCTAAGTAGGACGCACGACGCCCGTAGCCTCAGTTCTGTTTTTTCCACGAACGTGTTAGCTTCGGAGATCTCGGCGCGCCTCAGTTCTTCTGAGTTCTGTTGTTTCGTTACTTCGAACCTGTTCGTTGTGAAGATTTCCATGATGTCTTCGTCATCTTCCACCCCGCGGCCGGGTTTTAAGAAGTGTCGGGACTGTGGGTCCAAGATGTCGTTGACGAATTCGCACGACGCCTGCCTCTAGTGCCTCGGTGAGGACCACGACACGGATGACTGTGTAGATTGCCAGTCGCTTACATTGAAGGCCTTGCGGGAGCGTAAGAAGAAGCTTTCTGTAGGTAAGGTGGCCAAGCCCGGAAGTCGAGATCCACTGGGCTTTCGACTGATTATTCGAGGGGCGACTCTCCCCATCATCGGCGCAAGTCTGGGGGGGGGTCTCTGTCCAGGAGTAGGTTCCGCCATTCCTCTGCCTCTTCGAGGCACTCACAGAAGCGCTGGCTTCGGTCGCCTTCCCCGTCCGAGGACTCCGCCCGTCAGCGGGTAGCTTGTCCCAACAAGCACTCCACTCTTGCCGAATGGTGGCTTGTCCCAACAAGCACTCCACTCCTGCGGAATGGGATTAATTCCGGCAGGAGATGTTGGCGATTTTTCAGTCGAAGGTCTCCGTTCCGTCCGCATCACCGAAAGAGGCTGGCCCGTGACCGTGCTAGAGACAACACTTGCACGCCTTCGGACTCGACGGGTCGTCGCGATCACCGGGCACCTTCGAGGTCCCGGTCGGACAAGGATGGTCGCTCTAGACATGCCCGCTCCAGGTCCCGGTCCTTGACGCCCTCGCGACCGTCGGAGCCTGTGAGGTCTTCGAAGACGACATGGACGCCTTCGGCGCCTAGGTCGAGGGACTCTCTCTCTCTCGAGGCTCTGCCTCCGAGGAAGCCGTCGACGCCATCGGCGGCCAGGCTGTCAAATGACACGCTCGGGGCTCCGTCCTCGAGGACTTTGTCGAAGCAGTCGGCGCCACCTTCGATGCCGATTCCATCGACACCTTTCGAGGCTGCTTTGTCGGAGGTACCCCGTGGCACAGGGGAACCCCCTAGAAAGGCTCTGGCCAAGGCTAAAAATGTCTTTGTCCCTTTTTCTGTGCCCTCATTCCAGCCTCTGGATTATATTTCTGAGGTGGATGAAGGGTCTGAGGAAGGTATGGTTCCTGAGGAGGTACCATGACGAGATTTTGTCTGGTCATAGCCAGATTGAAGACCTGCGTCAGTCGTTGCACGACACCAGTGGTCTGGACACCTCTCCAGAGGTGGAGTTCTGTAGGCCTGATCCTGGCACCCACGCTGAGTCCTCTTACTAGCGCCTTATGTCAAGGATCACAGAATACTTGGGGTGGTCGACGCCACCAGTGTATTTTCTGCAGGATGACCTGACGGATACCCTCGACCAATGTCCACCAACTGACCCGGTGCTGCCATTCCATATGGTCTTGGAGAGAAGGGTGGCAGCAGCTTGGACTGCTCCGGAGAGTCTCCCGGCAGTGAGCAGGTCTTTGCCTCGAAAATACTGCCCAGCCAGTAGCAACCCCTGCTACTTGCCCATGCACCCCACTCCGGAGAGTTTGGTGGTGCAGGCGGCTATGGCCCCAGCAAAGCAGGCGTCGTACCCTACAATCCCTCCTGATAGGGACGACAAACGTTTTGATGGCTGGGCGAAGAAAGTGTTTTCTTCAGGGGGTATGGCTTTACAGGCAGCCAACTCCGTGTGTGCCTTGTCACTTTTCACGCATACTCTGGGGAACTGTATTTTGTTAGCGGCTGATCATATTCCCCAAGGAGAGGAACAGGATTGTTTTCTTGCTATTGTGCAGGATGGCAAGGATGCCATGTGCGAGTCCATTCAGTCTGGTCTGGACATGGCAGATTGTGTCAGCCGGTCCATGTCAGCGAGCACCGTAATACGCAGGTTTGCGTGGTTGCGGAAGTCGGAGTTTGCTCCGGATGTGCAAGCCCGGCTCCTAAACATGCCCTTTGATGGTGAACATCTTTTTGGCAGCAAGGCTGATGAGAGCCTCGAGAGGTTGCAAACCTCCAAAGCTGCAGCGAAGTCGTTGAGCACTGCAGTTCACCAACCTCTGCCCTTTTGTCCTAGGGGACCACAATGGAGGGGAGGTTCCTTTCGATATTACTCATCCTTTAGTAAATCGAGAGGAGCTGCAAGTCAAAGGGGCCACCGTAAGAGTACTAGAGGTGGAAAACAGGGTACTCGAGGTGCCAAGGCCGCTTGGGCAGTTGCCTCTTTGCCCTCAGGCACTGCCGCAGCCGCTTCAGCTCAGTCATGAGGCCATGTCCCATGGTTCGCCGGTTGGGGGGAAGGCTGGCACAGCATCTTGTAGAGTGGCGTGCCATTACTTCAGATGTGTGGGATCTGGAGATCATAGCCCGCGGCTACTGTCTTCCTTTCCGGTAGAGGCCTCACGACAGTCCACCAGGGAATCTCTTCTTGAAGAGTCCGGATCTGCTCCTTGCGCAGGAAATACAATACCTGCTGGAGAAAGGTGCCCTAGAACTGTTGCCTGTAGCGGAGAGGAACAAGGGATGGTATTCCCCTTATTTTTTGATTTCGAAGAAAGACGGGGGATTGAGACCCATCATGGACTTGCGCGGTTTGAACAAGCTCCTCAGGAAGGATGGTTACTCTTTCTCAAGTCCTCCAGGCCCTTCAACTCCAGGACTTGTTGGTGTCTCTCGACCTGGAGGACGCTTACTTTCATGTGCCGATTCATCCTAAGCACAAAAAGTACCAGAGGTTCGCGGTTGGCGACTTGCAATTTGTTTCGTGTCCTGCCGTTCGGATTGACCTCCACCCCGAGGGTTTTCACCAAGCTCATGGTGGTGATGGCAGCATATCTCAGGAAAGGGGGGGGATTCACGTCTACCCCTACCTGGACGATTGGTTGATCAGGGCGCGCTCTCCCGAGCAAGCTCTGGATCATCTGTCCTTCACCTGCCACTCCCTTCACAAGCTGGGCTTCTCCCTCAACTTAAAGAAGTCCCACTTGACGCCAACTCAGCGGCTCCAGTACATCGGAGCAGTGCTCGACACATCCCTGGGGCAGTGTTTCCCTCCCCAGGTGAGGGCTCATCACATTCTGCAGAAGGTGCACAAGTTTCACCGTGCCCAGCGTCTCTCGCCGTTCAAGTTCTTGAGGCTGCTCGGCCTCATGGCATCCTGCATTCTTCTGGTGCCAGAGGCCAGGTTGCGGATGAGATCTCTGCACTGGGCCATCAAGATGCAGTGGTCAGTCCTCCGGCAAGATGTTGGACCCCGTTCAGGTGCCGCCCTCGGTTGCCCAGGAGCTCCTGTGGTGGGCCATCGAAGGCAATCTGAGGGGGGGACTCCATTTTGGCTGCCCTGGCCAGAGGTGACGATCATGACGGATGCATCCCTCACAGGATGGGGAGCTCATGCCAACGAGTTGACAGTCAGCAGTCGTTGGTCTCCGTCGGAGTCCAGACGCAATATCAATCTGTTGGAGCTGAGGGCCGTCAGGCTTGCCCTGAAGGCTTTTCTGCTGACTGTGCGAGGGAAGAATGTCCTGATTATGACGGACAACACAGTGGCCATGCACTACCTCAACAAAGAGGGAGGAGGGCAGGTTCACTTCCTCTGTGCAGGGAGGTGATGCAGCTATGGTTCTGGGCCATCCAGCAGGAAATTTCTATCTCGGCAGTGCATCTGGCCGGAGACGAAAACGAGACAGCGGACGCTCTGTGCAGGCAGAGCGCGATCTCTCACAAGTGGGAGCCGGCTCAGGAGTTTCTCCTCGAGAACTTCGTCCTTTGGTGGCCCCTACAAGTGGATCTCTTCGCCTCCAGTGTCAACCGGAAGTGCGAAAAGTTGTGCTTGCGTGAATTTCCTCCAAGAGGAGCCTTAGGGGACGCGTTCGTGGTGGAGTGGTGCTTCCTGCTGCTGTACGTGTTTCTTCCAGTCCCGGTCATTCCGCAAGTGCTGCAGAGGTTAGAGGTTTGGTTCCCGGATGATCCTCATTGCTCCGGCATGGTCCCGGAGAATGTGGTACCCGGACCTTGTCGACTTGTCCATCTGACCTCCATGTCGTCTTCCCTACCGAGACAATCTGCTTTTAAGGGAGGGGGGGGGGTCAGGTTCTCTGTCCAGAGGTCAGATCCCTCAACCTTCACGCTTGGCTTCTGAAAGGTTGAGGTATAAGGATTGGAACCTCCCTGAAGACGTGATGGAGGTACTGCTTTCGGCCAGACGGCATGCAACAAAGTCCCTGTACCGTTTCCGTTGGAGAAAGTTCTGCGACTGGTGCAGGGTTAAGAATGTGGATCCTTTTTCATGTGACATTCCTGTGGTTCTGTCTTTTTTGCTTTCGTTAGCCCACAAGGGTCTGCAAGTGGGTACCATTAAAGGTTACCTAGCGGTGCTGTCTATATTTAAGCGCTCGTCTGAGGAGTGTTAAATCAAGATTCCTTTAATTTCTCAGTTTCTCAAAGGACTCACTAACGTGTTTCCGCCGCCACCTTTCCAGGTGCCCAGTTGGGATTTGAACCTTGTTCTGAAATTCCTAATGGGTGCTCCATTTGAGCCTTTACATGCTTGTCCTTTGAGACTGTTAACACTTAAAACTGTGTTTTTGGTTGTGGTCACTTCCGCTCGCAGAGTAAGTGAGTTGCAAGCACTTTCTGTTAAACCACCCTTCGGTGTTTCATAAGGACAGGGTTGTCCTTAGAGTTCGTCCTTCCTTTCTTCCGAAGGTTGTCTCAGAATTTCATTTAAGCCAGAAGATCATTTTTCCTGAATTTTATCCTCCTCCGCATCCTGGTAAGGAAGAGGAGAGGCTCCAGAGGTTGGATAGTAGGAGAGCTTTAAGTTTCTACATTTCACGCATGTCCCGGGCCAGAGTGGACCATCAGCTCTTTATAGGTTGCGCTGGAAGGCGGTTGGGACAAGCTGTTACTAAGCAGACTTTGTCTACATGGATTATCTTGGCAATTTCTGAATGTTACCGCTTGGCGGGTAAGGACCCTCCGGTAGGCTTACGGGCCCATTCTACCAAGGGTATTGCTTCCTCTACTGCCCTGCAGAGCGGTGTTCGCGTTTGTAACATCTGTGAAGCAACCACATGGGCTTTGGTCCATACTTTTGTAAGACACTACTGCCTAGATTCTATCCATGGGCAGGATCTGGCCTTTGGCAATGCGATCCTTTACTCTGCAATTTAATTGGGCATTCTAAATTTCTATATTCTAAATTATTTTCCCTCCTCCATACGTTGGTACTGCTTTGGGAGTCTGTCATAGATATGGAATACGTCGGAGGACCCAATCCCCTTGAATAAGTTACTTTCCTACCTGGTAATGTTTCTTATGCGATTGCCGCTTACATTTCCGCAAGGATTTCTGTGGTCATACTGGCAGAAGATTGGTGCCACACGTTCTGGGAAAAAAACTATAACTGAGGCTACGGGCGTCGTGCGTCTTATAACATCCGGTGACGTCGGCTCGATCGAGGCCCTAGAGGACAGCGTATCGATGTCATTGATGCAGGACGCAGACGCTGAAAGATTTTCCGAAGCAGCACAGCTGTGGTGATTACTGTCATAGATGCGGAATACGTCGTCGGACTATCCCATCGAAAGAAAGTTAGCAGGTAAGAAAGTAACTTGTTCTTCTCAGAGAGGCAAGGAAACCAAACACTCGTTAATGCTACTCTAGTAAGTGGAAACGGTTCATCTGGTGTAACTCAAAGAGCATCAACCCTTTGAGTGCTCTCCCAAACATATTGTTTTATACCGAACTCACTTTCTGGACTCAGGGTTAGTCTTTAATTTTTATTAAAGTCCACCTTGCTGCACTCTCCCCCTACATTACGTCTCAATATAAGGTGTCATGGTGGAAGGTTCCGGTTATTAAAGCCTTCATGGAGGGAGTGAAAAGAATTCACCCTCCTATATCTAACCCAGCTCCCGGATGGGACCTGAATATTGTTTTAACAAGGCTGATGGGCTCCCCCTTCGAGCCCATGCATAAAGCAACCCTTAAGAATCTCACTCTTAAGACTGCTTTCTTAATAGCTATTACCTCCATTAGGAGAGTGACTGAACTACAAGCTCTCTCTATCTTGGATCCCTTCGTAACAGTTCACAAAGATAAGGTGGTTCTTCGCGCACACTCTAGGTTTGCACCGAAATTCATTTCTAAGTTTCATATCAACCAGTCTATACAACTACCAACGTTCTTTCAAAACCCCTCAAAGTTGGGAGAAAAGAGCCTTCATACACTTGATGTGCGCAGGGCAGTCATGTTTTATATGGAAAGAACTCGACCACTGAGAGACTAATCAATTCTTTGTCTCAGTGGCGGCAGGAAGAGAAGGAGATGCAGTTTCCAAATCCACTACATCCAGATGGATTGTCCAATGCATCACTGTGTTTCTCTCTTGCTAAGAGAGAACTGCCCTTCAAGCGTAGAGCACATTCTACTCGAGGCACTGGGGCATCCATAGCATTCATTGCAAATGTTCCCCTTGAGTCCATTTGCATGGTGAAACCTGATGTTCTGTACACACCTTTACGAAACACTATAGTCTAGATGCTCATTCTAGATCTGATTCCCAGGTGGGACAAGCAGTACTAAGACATGTCTCTACTGTTCCTTCTCACAACCCACCTCCAACTCCGGGTACTGCTCGCTAGTCTATGCACAGCATGTGATTCTAAGTGGATTAACAAACATCAGAAGACATGCATTATTTACCATAAAAGCATGTCTGATGATTATATCTGCTTAGATTCACATGCGCCCACCCTTCCTCCCTGCTCGGATGGAAGGAACATAGACGTCTTATTACTTTCTCTCTTTTCTGTACTCGCTCACGTTGGTCATAAGGCTCCCTCATACCAGAAAAATACAAACAGAGGAACCTAGACGCGTGAGGGATTTTGGGTACACTACACGTCACTATAGGCCTAGTATTACAGACACGCCTATGTTGACGTCCCCTTTTTGACTTTCGAAAAACCCTGTACAAAGGTAGTGTGTGGGGTGGTACATACTCTTCACTCATATATATATTTCTGATGTTTGTTAATCTGCTTAGAATCACATGCTGTGCATAGGTCCGACATCCAGTGGTCACTGCGGAGTATTGCATTTTGTTTTCGTATTCGAAAAGGGACGTCGACAAGGCGTGTCTGAAACACTATCCCTATAGTGACGTGCATTGTACCCACAATCCCTCACGCGTCGAGGTCCCTCAGATTGTTTTTTTCCGCCCAGCTACTGGTCGTCTTTACGCGGAGCTCCTCGAGAGACATTGCAGATTTCATCTCCTCGACCTTTGGTCGTTTTCCTATATTAATATAGAACATATCGATCCCCCCCTCGACGCTGTTGTGAAGCTGTCTCCGCCGAGCAAGATCTTCGACGGAGGGGACGAGCGGAGGAGATCCTTCGGCGTTGCCGAACACGTGGCCTGGCCTCGCAGGCCATATACAGTAGGGAGAGTGGGGGTCTCTGGTTCTTTTCTGAGAATGCCTTTCCTTTTCCCCTTCCTTTCCCTTGGGGTGGTTATCACGATTTATTGCCTCGGCTATGGAGAGGACACCCTTTAGGTTTTGCCCGCTTTGCAAGGGCAAGTTTACTTGGAAGGACAAGCATTCACGGTGTAACCGCTGCTTGCCCCTCGATCACAAAGAGGAAGGTTGAACGGCTTGTCGGCTTCTTAAGCCTAAGACCCTAAAAGACCGTAGGGTCAAGAGGTGGGCGGCCTACGCTATGTCGAAGGCCGACGCTTCACCCACCGTTGCTACCACCGACAGTGACGAGGAACGTGATACCACGACCTCCGCTACGGAAGTCGAAATCCCCCCTAAAGAGCGCACACGCGCTTCGTCGTCTGTCCCCGGCCCCGACGGGCTCGGCTCACGCCCTGCTTATGGGGATGAACACCCCGGCGACATTGACGCACACAAGACCACACATAAGCACACAACCCATGGCTCTTCTTCGTCGAAGGCGAAGAGAGCATCAGCGCCCAAGGAGACGCAGGTTCCACCGGCGGCCTCCTCGGACCGTTCGGGTTCGAAGCCCCTCTCGCAACCGCAGCCACGACCAGCGACTGGGCTTTCGGCAAATAAGGGCGCCGCCCCCAAATCATCGGTCGGCGCGCATCGGCAGAAAGCGCATGCCGCCGTAGAGCGATCGACACCCATAACGTCGAAACCACAGCCCTCCGCTGACAAACGAGTCGCTGAGAGCTTGGCGAGGATCGTGGTAGTCGACGCCAACAAGCGTACGCCGAAAGACACGTCGAGCGCTACGCAGAGGTCGAAAGACACGCCGAAAAAGCCCGAAGAAAGGCAGGGACTACCCCCTTCAGTCGAGGGGACCCCCAACACACCTGAAGGCTTTTCGGAGGGCGACGGGACACTTTCCTCGACGTTGTGGGAGAGGTCGAGCCGTTTTCAGCTACAAGACACTATTTTTCCCCCGCTAGACCGCTCAGGAGGTACCCCATGAAACCATGGAGAGGCTCCATCTCTGCATGGAAAGAATGGAGAGGTTTATGAATACACAGAACCCTTCCACTCCCAAGAGAATAAGAGAAGGGCCTCAGGAGGACCCCAGGGCCAAGATTCGGAAATTAGTCAATCCCCACCAGGACACAGCCTCAGACTGCCATAGTGTGTATGACCTCACTGGGGAGGAACATTACTTTGAGGAAGAGGATGATTTTATGGACTAGGAAGAGGGACGGAACCAGGAGGAAGGTCTGGAAGACAGCCCAGACTTGGTAGGAGAAGGCTTCGGAGAAAATCCAGAAGAAGGACCTTCTCACCCCTGGCAATCCCCATCAATATATTCCGACACTGATGTCCTGAACCTAAATCCTCCTGACAATTCACCTATTAGAAACACGTCTCCCATTGACGATCAGCCCACATTCAATACCCTGTTGCGCAGAGCAGCAGCACATTTCGAACTGGACACTGGGGAGCTCTCTCCTGAATTAGACTTTGTGGAAAGAGTAATTAAGGAGAAACCCCCGGTCAGTCAGACCATTCCCCTCCTCGCTTCGGTGAAGAGAAGAATCATCCCTTCGCTGTCCACACCCGCACTAATCGGAGGGGTCAATCCTAGAATTGAAAAACTTTTCATTCCTTCACCCTCAGACCTGCTGTACATCAGGGGACATTCCATTCCGTATTCCCTGGTAGTAACCAATACAAGAAAGAGGGCAGGGGTACCACTTTCCACCAGTGAGGCACCACCTGACAAGGAGTTACATCCTCGGCTGCCTTTTCGGCAAGAATTGCAAACAACAATTCTTTGCTCGCTAGCTATGCGGACGCGCAGTGGGCCAAACTGCGCAAAGACGCCGAAGAAGCGCCGGAACCACTACGTACACGCCTGCTTACAACTATTGGCGAAGAGTTCAATACTATCAAAACTCTTGACCAAATCTCTAAGCCCTCTACCAGGCGCGGCTATGGCAACAAACGCTTTTTTTCGTGGCCAGCGCCAACAACAAAACCAGCAGCAACAGTACCCTGCCACCAATTTCCAGACCAATAGTGGGCAGTACAGCCAAAGAGGACAGCGCCGGGGCAAAGGAAGAGGGCGGGGG